>NC_084796.1:201983947-202583947 GCF_963169125.1 Humulus lupulus | reverse complement strand
GTTTGTAACTATTATCCCTCAAAAATACGAGGATGGCATGGAAAATGAGAATGCAAAATGTGACATCACAAATCATGGAAAAAATGACAAAGTATTGAGAAAAGACCGAAGAGAAAAAAAAAGATAGGTACAAGACCTATGGGGAAGTCGACCAAGCCTAAACCCCCTAGGGGTGGTCGGCCTGACCCCTACCCCTAGGGGTGGTCGGCCTAAGCAGGCCCAAGAGCTCTAGAGGTGGTCGTCCTGACCTCTACCCCAGGGGTGGTCATCCCCAATATGTCCAAGGATCCCTAGGGGTGGTCGGCCTGACCCCAACCCCTAGGGTGGTCAGCCTGACTTGCTCAAGAACCACCCGGGTGGTCGGCCCACCATATTCTTCATAGGGTGGTCGGCTCAAACCCCCAAGTACACTTCACTGAGAAATACTCACTCTCGTTCAAATTGAGATCAACAGACCTAGCACTCAGAAGGCCACAGGCCTAGCACCCAGAAGATCAACAAGTCCAACACCCAGAAGGTCACAGGCCCAGCACCCAAGCTCGGGTCGTCGGGCCTAGCACCTAAGTCTCACATACCAACAAAGACTTAACATCTTCCTCAAAGGTTTCTATCGTGCATTATCCACCACGATCTAGAGAAATAACGAGAAGACCCACGATCTCATAATCATGGGGAGGTCGACACGTATCTCCACTACCTGATAATCGTGTACCAAACGACGATCCCAGTATTGCTTGTCATGTAAAAGCCCAGTACTATAAATAAAGGGCCCAGGGCTTCATTTCAGGGGATCTCTTTTTCTGAAATTTTGGGAGAAAAATACTTTTAACGAGAGAACTTAGCAGTTCGTACTTGTAATTGTCGATCGAGTAATTCAATACTAAAGACTAAGTGGATTAGGTTATTACTGTTCATTAGAACAGGGCTGAACCACTATAAAATTCTTGTGTGTTTACTTAAGATAATTGTACTCTATCGTTTATTCAATTTATTTCATTCAAAAGGTGTCGTATTCTATACATACGACCGTTGGCCAATTTCACAGGTCAACATTTTGGTGCTTTCATTGAGAGTACGAAATCAAGAAACACAATTTCATTAGTTTACGATGCCTCCAAAACCCAATCAGACAAAGAAGACTGCTCCCAGGGATTCCACCACCCAGGATCACATAGATCCCGTTAACAAACCTCAGGTAGAGGTTGGAGTTCAACCAAATGCGGAGGATCCATAGGATGCTCACTAGGAGGAGATGGCACAATTTCTGGTGAGGCTGGAGGACTTTGCTGCAGAAATTTCCCATCAGAGGGTGACTATGGAACGGAAATGACAGGAGATAGAGGAGCAGGTCTAGAGAATGATCCAGAGGGATCAGGAAGATGACCGGAGACACCAAGAGGCTGTTGTGGCCTTGGAGGCGGCTACTCAGTTAGCCTGAGCTAACGTTGAAGCTGCTGCACAGGCGATGAGAGAGGCTCAGGCCAAAGCAACAGGAATGCGAGACAATAGCAACAGAGAGTCCCAAGGGAGGAGTAGGACCCCAAGGACACTCTCAAAACCATTTTCCCAGAGACAGAATCAAGAGGCACAGTCCAAGACTGCCTCCTCCGTGACTAAGAAGAATAACACTTCATCTCGGAGTAGGAGTATTACCAACCCGAAGGCCCCCTCCTAGGGGGACCGACGAAACAATGCAGGAGATGAGGGTCAAACATCTGAGAGGCGTGACAGGAATGGAAATGGCCACTCAAAATCTCAAAGTCATGTAGGAGGAGAGGCTCGGGGGCAGGGTCGCACCGACAAGGACAAGGCGGACCTACCACCCCTACACCCTCAGTCTCGTAAGGAAAAGGAACCGATGAATAACACCAATGCGGTGTTCGATAGGCTGGGGAAAGATGCGCAACCTTAGGATCTGAGGGAAGTCATCAACAGGAGGACCAGCGCTCAGGAGGGGGTACCAGGGACGTTTACCCTACCTAGAGCAGCAATCCCACCAGCCGTGTAGGCTCAAATAGATGCACTCGTCATGGTTGTCCAGGGTCTGACAAAGAAACCTTCCAATATCGAGTTGGCACATAGAAGTGGGAGTCCCTTAAATGTTAATATCCAAGTTGTTCAACCACCACCAAAAAACAAGACCCCAAAACACCCAACATACACTGGGAAGGAGGACCTAGTACAACACATTAGGAAGTTTGAGGATCAGATGGAGTTACTCGGTGTGGAGCATCAGTATAGGTGCAGGGTATTCCCTACCACTCTCTCTGACTTGGCTCAAGAATGGTATTGGAAATTCAAACCTGGATCCATCACTTCCTGGGAGAAGTTCAGGAAGGAATTCTACAAGGTCTTTAGTGCCGAGCAGATTCAACCAGTTTATGCCAATCAGCTAGCTGACATCAAGCAAGGGGAAGATGAATCCATGGAAGACTACATTCAAAGATTCATGAGAGAGGCAAACTGAGCGTCCACGGTAGGAGATGGAGGGAAGTTCGTTGCCATCTCGGCAGGAATAATTTATCGTAGTCCCTTGTGGGATAGTATACACAGGAACCCTATCAACACCTTGCAAGAGTTCCTGGACCGAGCCGACAAATATATGAAGCTAGATGATGCTATCATGAAGGAAGAAAAAGGCATAAAGCATCCGACCACTATCAAGGCAAATAAGAACGGCACAAACCCTCAGGGCAGTAGTGGGGGCAACGGTAAGAAGAGGAATACCTCAGGTGTCGAGCAGGGTGGAGAGAAGAAAGCTAAGTCAGCACCAGCCGACAAACAGCCTAAGCATCAGCCCTACCAGCCCAGGTTCACCAATTATACCATCCTGACTACATCAAGGGCTGAGATTTACTTGGCAACATACCAGGAGGTACCATATCGAAAACCACCACCCTTGCGTTCAGAAGGAAAGAAGGACAAGAATAAGTTTTGTCGTTTCCATAATGATTATGGGCACGACACAAACAATTGCAAACAATTTAAGGATGAGATAGAGTTTCTTCTCCGATCAGGAAAAATCTCAAGGTACCGAGTCAAGTCCGAAATCCCAAGCAGGAATCCAGAATTCTGAAGGCAGACAAGTCCACCACTGGAGCCGGCGGCTGTAGACTTCACACTAGATACCATATGTGGAGGGCCCCACATAGCAGGCAACAGTAACAATGCATGTGAGCGAGATGAAAGGACCCTCAAACATGAGGTAGGGGAGTGTTCCCAGTGTATGGCAGTCGAGGTGCAGTCTCCAAAAAATCCAAAGTATGAAAGTGAAACACTCACTTTTACAAAGGATGACGCTAGGCACGTGAGGTATCCCCACAATGACCCTCTGGTCCTTACCATTCAAATCGCCAATGCCCGGGTGAAGAGATGCTTGGTGGATACCGAAAGCTCAGTAGATATCATCTATAAATCATCCCTCGAGAAGAAGAAGCTCACGGTAAAGGACCTGACACCATGTTCCCAAGTGATATATGGTTTCACAGGAGAATGCCTAGCACCAGCAGGACTAGTCACAGTGGGGGATGCCCCCAAACACGAGACTGTAATGACAGAATTCCTGGTGGTAGATTTCTCATTGGCTTATAATGTAGTGCTCGGGAGACCCCTCCTGATGGCATTACACGCAGCAGTATCTATTTGGCATCTATCTTTGAAGTTCCCCACCAGCGCAGGGCAAGGATGCGTACAGGGTAACCAAAGGGAGGCACGAGAATGCTATAATATGTTAGTGGTCAAGGCAAAGAAAGGACCATGCGTAAACAACATGATAGTAACTTGCTGCGAAGAGAATGAAGGAACCAATGAGATTGTCAACATGGAAGTTGATGTCAAAAAAAACACTCTACTGGAGCTGGGGGGCTCCTTTTAACAAAGATTTATTATTATAGCAAGTTTCCCAAAGAGAGGGAAACGACGTCAATCCTCACTTTGGGGATGACATCATGGGGGTAGGACCAGTCGAAGTTCTTGACGAAGTCCTACTAGATGAGGAGGACCCGACTAGAGTAATCAAAGTCGGGAAGGAGTTAAAGGTGGAAATTAAAGCATGGTTGGTGGAATTTTTGAAGAAAAATCAGGACGTCTTTGCCTGGTCACATAAGGACATGGTTGGAATTTCTCCATCCGTGATGACAAGAACTACCCACCAGTGCAACAAAAAAAAAAGACTGCTTGACAAAGACCAATCTCAAGCCCTGAAGGTGGAGGTCAAGCGGCTCAAGGAAAACAGTTTTATAAGGGAGGCCTACTACCCTGATTGGGTATCAAACCCCGTGCAAGTTCCAAAACCAAACAGAAAGTGGAGAACAGGCGTGGACTTCACAGATCTGAACAAGGCCTGCCCCAAAGGCTGCTTCCCACTACCTAGAATAGACCAACTGGTCGATGCAACGGCAGGACATGAAATACTCTCATTCATGGATGCGTATTCTGGGTATAATCAAATAAGTATGCACCCTCCCAATGAGGAACATACTAGCTTCTGAACAGACAAAGGATTGTACAGTTGTAAGGTGATGCCATTCGACTTGAAGGACGCAGGAGCCACCTAACAACATTTAGTGAATGGCATGTTCCGAGACTTTATCAGCAAAAATATGGAGGTATACGTCGATGACATGTTGGTCAAGTACAGAGAAGCTGAAGGGAATTTTCAAGACTTGGATGAATGCTTTATAATACTTAGAAAGTATAGCATGAAGTTAAACCCTCTCAAGTGCTCATTTGGAGTAGCATCTGGCAAGTTTCTCGGATACATAGTCAATTCACGTGGAATCGAGGCTAACCCTAAGAAGATCAAAGCATTGATCGACATGAAGTCACCTACCAAAATCAAAGAAGTGCAAAGCTTAACCGGGAGAGTAGCTGCCTTCAGTAGGTTCATATCAAAGTCTACGGACAAGTGTGTCCCTTTCTTTAACTTACTAAGGGGCAGCAAGAAGATCCAATGGATCGAGGAATGTGAGGAAGCTTTCCAAGCCCTGAAAGAGCACGTCGCTCAACCTCCCGTCCTAGTGAAGCCAATATATGCAGAAGTACTATTCATCTATTTGGAAATCACCGAGCATGCAATCAGTGCTGCTTTGGTAAAGGAAGAGAATAGGGTACACACCCTGTATACTATATCTAGAAAAGGCTAGTAGGTGCAGAGTCTAGGTATCCCCCTCTTGAAAAACTAGCCTATTGTTTAGTAATCGCCTCTCAAAAGCTGCGTCCATATTTCCAAGCTCACTCGATCCGAGTCCTGACCGATCAACCGTTGAGACAGGTTCTCCAGAAACCAGAGACCTCGGGACGATTACTCAAGTGGGCAGTAGAATTAGGACAGTTTGATATCACTTAACATTCGAGGATGGCGATAAAAGGACAAGCATTGGCAGATTTCATAGTCGAAGGCACCAATCTTGAAGACCCTTCCTACCAATCGGAGAATGGAGATACCGAGAAGGAAGGATATACTCCCGTATGGAAGCTATATGTTGATGGAGCATCCAATGAGCACAACTCAGGCATAGGAATCATACTGATCACTCTAGAGAATCATCAAATCCATTGTGCTCTCAGATTTGGATTCAATGCTTCAAACAACAAGGCTGAATACGAGGCATTATTAGCAGGAGTACGCTTGTCTCGGAATGTACATGCACAGTCCCTTGAGATATTCAGCGATTCCCAGCTAGTGGTGTACCAGGTACTGGGGGAGTATCAAGCCAAGGGACTTAGGATGGTGCAGTACCTGAACAAGGTGAAGGACTTGTTGGCACAGTTCAAGAAATATTCAATTATACAAGTCCCAAGAGAGCAGAATGCCAATGCCGATGCCTTAGCCAAGCTTGCCAGTGCCAAAGATACAGACACCCTAAATGGCGTTCTCGTCGAATACTTGGCGAAAAGAAGCATAATCGAGCAAGAGACACTACCTATTGAGTTAGGAGATACATGGATGACCCCTATTATTAACTATCTCAACCAAGGAGTAGTGTCCAGCGATCGGAACAAAGCAAGGAAGTTAGTGAGACAAGTTGCACATTATATGATAGTCGAAGGGGTACTGTACCGACAACGGTATACCCTACCACTGCTAAGGTGCGTTACACCCGACCAGTCAAAGCTGTTAATGATTGAGGTACACGAGGGGTTTTTTGGAGATCACGTTGGGGGGCAGAGCCTATCAAAGAAAATCCTAAGACAAAGATACTTCTGGCCGATGATGAATGAAGACTCGATGGAGTATGTCAAAAGATGCCACAAGTGTCAGATGTTCTCCAAGATGCCCCGGGTGGCACCTAACGAATTGATGCAGATGCAAAGCCCTTGGCCCTTTGCTGTATAGGGGATCGACCTAATCGGAAAACTACCTACAGGAAGGGGAGGAGTCCAATTTGTTGTTGTAGCCGTGGACTACTTCACCAAATTGACTGAAGCAAAACTACTCGCCACCATAACCTCAAAGAAAGTCTTAGACTTTGTGGTGAAGAATATCATATGTCGATTTGGCCTTCCAAAGAAGATAGTCTCAGACAATGGGACTCAATTCGACAGTGATATGTTGACCGACTTTTGTACGAGGCATAGAATCATAAAGAGTTTTTCCTCGGTAACACACCCCCAAGCTAATGGCCAAGTAAAAGCAGTGAACAAGACTATCAAAGACACTTTGAAGAAACCCCTTGAACAAGCCAAAGGAGCCTAGCCAGAATTACTTCCTGAGGTCCTATGGTCACATCGAACGATGGCACAAACGGCGATAGGGCATACGCCATTCTCTTTGGCGTTTGGGTATGAAGCCATGTTGCTAGTTGAACTCACTCCCCCATCGCATAGACGAGAGACATACGATCAGGGGAGGAACCATCGACTAATAGAAGAGTCACTCGATTTGATCGAAGAAAGATGAGAAAAGGCAAGTCTCAGAGTAGCAGCACATCAACAAAAAGTTGCCAGATACTTCAACTCCAGAGTGAAAGATCAAAAATTCCAAGTTTGGGACTTAGTACTCAGGAGGGTGTTCCTAAACACTAAGGACACTACAGCAGGGATACTAGGACCTAACTGGGAAGGGCCATACCTTGTGGAAGAGATAATCCCACTAGGGACCTACAAGATAACTCGACTGAATGGAGAACTAATAAAAAATTATTGGAATGGAGAACACCTCCACCGGTACTATCAGTGAAGCTTTTCAGCAGCGACAAAAGTTTTAATTTGCAAATGTAGTATTTTTCAAATTATCTATGTAACAACCATTTTGCTTCAATGAATGATTTAATTTCCTAAGTTTCTCTTAGTTCTTTAAATTTCTTTCAACAAAGGACTTGTCCTATAGACCTGTCAACCCCATCAGATCATGTTCGATTTTGGTCCTTGAGGGACCTATCGACCCCTAAGATCCAAATAAGAGACTGATCCTAGGACCTTGTTGCCAAATTATGGGTCATGTTCGATCTTGGTTCTTGAGGATCCTATCGACCCATAAGATCCAAATAAGAGACTGGTCCTAGGACCTTGTTACCAAATTATGGATCATGTTCGATCTTGGTTCTTGGGGAGCCTATCGACCCAACGATCCAAACGAGAGACAGGTCCTAGGACCTTGTCGCCAAATTATGGATCATGTTCGATCTTGGTTCTTGAGGAGCCTATCGACCCATACGATCCAAATGAGAGATAGGACCTAGGACCTTGTCGCCAAATTATGGATCATGTTCAATCTTGTTTCTTGAGGAGCATATCGACCCATACGATCCAAACAAGAGACAGGTCCTAGGACCTTGTCGCCAAATTATGGATCATGTTCGATATTGGTTCTTGAGGAGCCTATCAACCCATACAATCCAAACGAGACACAGGACCTAGGACCTTGTCTCCAAATGATGGATCATGTTCGATCTTGGTTCTTGAGGAGCCTATTGACCCATACGATCCAAACAAGAGACAAGTCCTAGGACCTTGTCGCTAAAATTTATTGATCATGTTCAATCCTGATTCTTGAGGAACCTATCGACCCATACGATCAACAAAAGAGATTGATCTGAGGACCAGTCGCCATTATTTGATTACATTCGATCCTGGTTCTTGAGGAACCTATCGACCCATACGATCAAAAAACAAGAGACTAGTCCAAAGACCAGTCGCCATTATCGGATCATAATCGAATCTAGTCCTTGAGGGACCGATCAATAATTTGATCTAAGACTCGTTACAGGCTTGATTAGCCCATCTAGACCCGGTTAGTCCAACTTAGACACTTTTGTCTACAATCATTATAACGAGTACATGAGAGATTACGTCGATCGTGATCGACACTTGCTACACAATATGCATCTGTGTATATCATTACTACTGAGTATGAAACCATCACCCGACTACCAATGAGGGACAAGAATTTGCTGCTTGCATCATTGGGTGAAAAGGATAGTATTATGTGTATAAATGCTCGAAGCAAGGCATGGTAAAGTAGCAAGTGACCAAGACTTTAAAACCCATGATCACTTGGAGGGCATATAGTACATATCGATCAGGGTATACATGAGCAATGAGTGTGTGACCTTAAGTACTAAGCAAGCTCAAGTTTTTCCAGGACATTCGTTCAACATATGTTCCGAAAGTGCAAAAAACAAAAACAAGAAAAAGGGCATTGGTAGGGAGATTCCTAGCTATGTTCCTTATGGGGTGGTCGACCTGACCGTTTTGTTCATGGTACTTGGTGAAGTATCGTATTACCCACATTACCATGGTTGTTAGCATGAAAAATATAAAAGAGTAAGGTTAGTATGGCATGCAAAATACACGTGTTCAGAGTATACTGATACCTGAACCAATGAGGGTTGTGAGTTAATATACTTAGTAAGCATTGGAAATTAAAATTTTCAATCAATAAACTGAGTACTCATAATAAAAAAGCATAAAGGCATAAAATGTCATATGAAAAATTGTCATGTACAAGGTGCCCCACCAATGGCATAAAAGGAAAGACAGAGTAAAAAACCAAAAGAAGACTAACTAGGGCGAGGAGTACCATCTGAAAGACTGCCCTAAACCTCGGCAACCTCACGAGCTAGACGCTTCGTAAGCTCCTTCGCTCGTGTCTTCTCGGGGAAGGAAATCCAAGTTCAGATTTTTGTTGGATCTCCATATCAAGTAAAAGCAAGAGAAAGTTGTCTCTGAATACTCCTCTCGAGCCTTGTCCGGGGCAACTTTGACCTCTTACTCCTTCCCGACAAGAGCGTCCTTCCGCAATTGATCCATGTCAGCAAACAACTTCTCTTTCTTGGCTTTGGACTGTTGGAGCTGATCGGCAAGTTTCCCCTCCATCTGGGTTATCCTGAGAGTCAACTTGATCACTTCTTTCTATTTGAGCTCCACGGTACTACGGAGAGTGTTGATCTCTTCATCCTTTAAGGAAATGTCACCATCCCTAGAGCCAAGAACGCCTAAGGTCCAGCACCTCTTGGCGGACAGCTAAAAGCTCAGAACGAAGGTTGGAAACCGTAGAGGTATACTCCACAGACCTATAACAGACATGAGAGACTAGCATCAGTGCCTACAAAAAACATAAAAGTGTTAGATAAATGTTAGAGCACAAGCTAACAAGGCAAGAAGAGAACTGTAAAGGACTCACACTCTAAATGTCTAGGAGTGACTTCGTTAGAATGGTGTTCAAGTCCTCATTCTTAATCCCATTAAAAGTTGTTGTCGTCTGCTCCAGATGAGATGCTTGGTCCATGAGGGCACTTAAGTTCCGTATAGTAGATTAATGTGGCTCAGATAAGGGAGCAGGCGCAGAACAGGAAGCACTTGCATCAATGAAAATGGGAGGAACTAGTGTAGACAAAGATGGCTCTACCTCTACAACAAGACTAGACGCCAAAAGAATTGGACTAGACACCAAAGGAGTCAGAGGGGACACCTCAGGAAGAACCTCCATGACTGACTTAGCCTCAACCCTGGCCCTTTTTGCCACTCAAATAGAAGGACTGGCCTCAGCGGGAGTCGACCTCTGCTGGGTATGAACACAACCAAACATGTCTGAGCCGGCAAAAGAAGATCGAATGTTAGAAGGATATTAAGCACAGATGAATCATAAAATAAAGGTGATAAAGTGTCGAACCTTCTGAATGAGATTTGAGTTTGAACGTAGTCTCATCAAAGTCGTCTGAAGCAAGCAATGAGCACACAACAGATGCGCCCGCCTCATCACCCTCATGTCCGCCCGACACCAACAAAGAGGGTACCTCCTCGACATGAATGGGTCTCGAGGAGTCTATGGCGGTCACGGGCTCGGGACCATCATCATCCGGAACATCGGCTATAGTAGGAGGAAACAACCCCACCTTCCTAAGGTTCTTTGGAGTAACGAGTATCTTGACATTCTTCTCCTCAGGGGTCATGGCAATCAGTTCCTTGGCCCTAATTGTCATAGCCTGGGTCAGAAATGGTCTATAAAAAGGTCCAACGTGCTTAAACTTTGAGTACTTGGCCTCTGAGTCCTTGGTAAAGAAAGAGTTGTCGGCATATCTAAATGCCTTGTTATTTCCAGAGATCTCTTCCAAGAAGGTGTTGGTACCCTCGCTCATATAATGGTGGAAGTGGAAATACCCCGAGTTGCGTTGAGAAGGGTTTGTCTTCAGGTCAAACAGGTAGTGGATCTTGTGAGGCATTGGAGCAGCCCATTTTCTGCAGTGATAAATAATGTACAATGCAGATAAGGCCATGATCACATTAGGAGCCAGTTGAGAAGGACTAATACCAAAATAGTCTGTAACACTACAGAAGTATGGATGAAGAGGAAGTAGGGCCCAGACTTAATGGCAGAACGTGTCCAAGTGCACATACCCAGAGGGGGATCCTCAACTCTGTCATCTAGACAAGGGATAGTAATAGACACGCCGGAGAGGTCAAAGGTCTTCCTTAAGTTATTTACCGTTTCTTCAGTCATGTCAAAGGCTGCCCCCTTAAACCAAAAAAACCTCATAATCAGTAGGGCGAGGCTTCTCAACTGGTTTCCATATGATTTCACTGGCGAAGGTGGCCCCAGAATCTGATGAATTGAACTCCTTTTGTCGTCTCTTCTTCTGCTGCGCAGCTGGCGAGACTGTCTTGCTCTTGGAAGGAAGGCGAACCACCTTAGGCTAGAACCTGTGAATAGAACACTCCTGAGAATGAGTAGCATAGCAATGAGAACCCTCGGTATGTTCTTGCTGAGAAGAAGATTGATGGGGAACCCGACTAGTATCTCGGTGCAAAGGGTGTTGCGATGAGTCTTGCTGACCTGACCTATCCCGCTAAGAAGAATGACTCCGCTGAGATGTGCCTTGGGAGCCGAGGGGCGTACTGTGCTGAGAAGAAATATGAGAAGAGCCAGGCAAGGAGCCCTGAGTGATGTGCCTGGCAATATGAGGATCATCTTCAAAGGGTTGTCGAGTCGTCTGTTTTACTCTCGCCATTAGACAGTACCTTTTCAATAAATCGTCCTCACTAAAAAAATATAAAGCGGAGCGAGGGAGAATCCTTTTCACCCTTTCCAAGAACTCCTGGGGAGTATGCTCACTTACTGACTTGTCTGATGAAGAGGAGTTGGACATCTGCAATAGAAGAAAAATGAAGATTAAAGTTAGTAAATGAGCATAATGAAGCCAATAGCTGGGGGCATATCCATGAACCAAGGAGATCAATTGAGGTGAAAAAATTATTTTTAGGGTCCTAGGTGGTCGGCTTATGCTTGGGCCGACCACCCTGAATCCCTGAAAATCACCTAAGGCAAGAGAAATGAGGCACTTGACCCATGAAGATCTAGGGGTGGTCGGCCTAACCCTAAGTCTAAGCCTGGAAATCGCCTAAGGCTAGGGAAGGGGAGCCTTGGAGGTGCTCGGCCCAAACACTGTACCTAAGCCTGGAAATTGCCTAAGGCAAGGATTAGGAGCCCTAGAGGTGCTCTCCCCAAACAATGTTCCTAAGCCTAGAAATCGCCTAAGGCAAAGGTTGGAAACTCTGAAGGTGCTGTGCCCATACCTGCTCCTAGGCTTGGAAATTGCACAAGGAGAAGCCAAGAGGTACTCAGTCCATGATTGGATGCCATGGAGGTGCTCGGCCCAAACCTGATCCATCCCTGGAAATCGTCCAATATGGGGTTTATAACCCTGGAAATCGCCCAGACTAAGGAATTTTACAGAGAAATCTTGATTCAAGTAAGTCAATTATTTTGGATCAGGATACAACAAAACAAGAAGATTTAGTCAAAAATTCCTCAAAAATTCAAAGTGTTTCTTATAAATCTAAGCACATTTAAATTAAATGATGTGAGGATTAGAAGAAAATACTTACCAAAGATTGAGTTTGATGAGGAACCGGAGAAATTAGACTTGGATCTTGTTTGAAAGTGGCGTATAGAGCAGGAATGAGAGGAGAAGACCTACTTATAACCTCTCAGGCAGACAAGATACTTTTAGGGATTCAAATTTCCTTGAAAAATATATGATATGGTTAAAATTTAAATTCCTTGAAAAATATCTATATTTTTAGGAATTTAAAATTCCTTGAAAAATAATTATATTTTTAGGAAATCAAATTCCTTGAAAAACTAACTTATATTTTTAGGAATTAAAATTCCTTGAAAATTATTTTTTATTTTTAGGAATTAATGTCCTTGAAAAATATATTATATTTTTAGGACTTTAAAACTTTTTGAAAAATATGTTATATTTTCAGTATTTCAAATTTCCTTGAAAAATATATTAGATTTTTAGGAAATTGATTTTCCTTGAAAAACCTAATTATTTTTAGGAATTTCTAGTTGTCCCTAAAAAATTCATACCGAGCAAATTACCGATAGTTAAAAAAGTACTATGTAATGTCCCGAGGAACTTGACTATTTAAGTACTGCTACGGTATGTTTCTCGGACCAGGATCAAGTTTACCCTAATGTTGAAAATATTACAATAAACTTGGGGGGGGGGGGGGGGGGGGGGGGGAATGTTATCCCTCAAAAATACGAGGATGACATGGAAAATGACAATGCGACTCGTGACATCACAAATCAGGGAAAAAATGACAAAGTATTGAGAAAAGACTGACGGGCAAAAAAAAGATAGGTCCAGGACCTATGGGGCAGTCGACCAAGCCTAAACACCCTAGGGGTGGTCGGCCTGACCCTTACCCCTAGGGGTGGTCAGCCTAAGTAGGCCCAAGAGTCCTAGGGGTGGTCGGCCTAACCTGCTAAAGAACCACCCGGGTGGTCGGCTCAAACCCCCAAGTACACTTCACTGAGAAATACTCACTCTCGTTCAAACTGAGATCAACAGGCCTAGCACCCAGAGGATCAACAGGTCCAGCACCCAAAAGGTCACAGGCCCAGGACCCAAGCTCGAGTCGTCGGGCCTAGCACCTAAGTCTCACATACCAACAGAGACTTAACATCTTCCTCAAAGGTTTCTATCGTGCATTATCCACCACAATCTAGAGAAACAGCGAGAAGACCCACGATCTCATAATCATGGGGAGGTGGACACGTATCTCCACTACCTGATAATCGTGTACCAAACCACGATCCTAGTATTACTGGTCATGTAACAACCCATGGGTACTATAAATAAAGGACCCAGGGCTTCATTTCAGGGGATCTTTTTTTCTGGAATTTTGGGAGAAAAATCTTTTTAACGAGAGAACTCAACAGTTCGTACTTGTAATTGTCAATCGAGTAATTCAATACTAAAGACTAAGTGGATTAGGTTAATACTGTTCATTAGAACATGGCTAAATCACTATAAAATTCTTGTGTATTTACTTAAGATAATTGTACTCTGTCATTTATTCAATTTATTTCATTCAAAAGGTGCCGTATACTATACATACAACTGTTGGCCAATTTCACAAGTCAACAGTAACTCAAAATCAGCCTTCAGTTTTTCCTGTTTTCAGAAAACATTAGAGATAATAACAATAAATATAACTCTATGAAAAACATAATTTAAACCTCCATAATCTTGGCGAGCATCGTCGTTCACAAAATCATTAGTTGTTTTCTTCCAGTGGTATTCCTTCCATGACTCAATAAGGTTCGGGTTCGCCTAAAAAATATAACCCAGATGTTAGAGAACATATAATTTAAAAGAAAATAATTTTGATAACATTTTAACTTTCACTTACTCTTTCGTGACGAATGGCCGCCAACGATTTTGTACCCTGTATTGTAGAATACTTTTGTTTCTTCTAATTTTCCTTGTTCTTTAGGGAACACGCAATAAATTTTGGACTTGTAAATAACTGAAAAATCGGCTTCCACTCCTCCTTGTTAACATCCTTGGTTGGGTTGTCTAGAACTTTGTCTCGATCCTCTGGTCCTTTGTAGTATTTCTCAAAGTGTCCGTGTCTTATTGTTTTCCTATGACGGTATCGATCTTTTATCTCTCAATTGATACCATATATACATTTTAAGAAATCTTCGTGGCCCTTTATTTGATAATACCACTAAATTAAAAATATAAACATATTAATAATATATACACTATATTAAAAACACATTTAAAAAAAATTAATAATTTTTGTACCTTGATCATGCTAATGACTTGGTCCTTGTAATGTTGAGGCATTGATTTCCATGAATCAAAATATTCAGGAACCTTCGTGTTAAATTTTTGAATATTTTTTTAAAAATATTTAAATTGTCAATCATTTATTTTTTAAAATTTTATATATTATTTGTTAAGTTTATTATTACTTTGTTTTATTACTAATTATTTTGGATAATATTTTTTTTCTAATTTAATTATAAGAAAAGTTTATCTCATTTCAAAATTTAATTATTAAATATATGAGTATTAAATTATATTTTTTAAAGCTTAATTAAATTCTTAATATATTTTTTAATTTAATTAATAATGATAAACTCAAAATTAAATAATTATTTATCATCAATTAATTTTATAATAATTTATCTTAGCATTACTAAAATTATTCCTAACTCTACTAAAATTTCGGCAACATAACGGCTATATTCTAACATATCCCAATAATTTAAAACCCTGCAAATGACACTCAGAAAATTCCTAGAGCATTCACAATGTACATATTATTAATCAAATTCAAACACTAACACATCATACATTATTATACATACATTCACAATATATTTTTCTACACACGTATTAATAATACTAAGCACATCTTACTTTCTACACACATTAACATATTAATTAAATTAATCAAAACAACATAGTCAAAAAATAAATAAATACCTTGATGCCAAAAAATTAGAGATGCCCTAGTGAGAAATTTTTTTAAGAGATCTCCTTCAATTTCTACACAAACATAATATACATAACTATTAAAACAAATTTAAATAAATAAACTAAATATATATAAATATACACTCAATACACACACATTATATATATATTTAAAAAAAATAAAAAATATATATAAATATATATATAAAATCCACACACATTATATATAAATATAAATAAATAAAACACACACATATATATCCGACACATAGAGGTTTGGGGGTTTTGATGGAGAGGAGGAAATTGAGAAAAAAAAAATGGGTGGTTTGTGGGGAAAAATCGATTGGGGGTTTGGGGATTGAAGGTTCGGCACAGCTGAGGAATTTAGAAAAAAAAAATTGTTTCAGATGAAAGTGAAGAAGAAGGAAAAGGGGTTAGGGTTATATAGCAATATTAGGGTGATATTAAAACGCACTATTTTGTTAATTTCCCTGAATAAAAATTTCTCACGCGAAAATTTAGTCAAAATTTAAGATTATTAGATGTGACATTTTTTTCCTAATAATGTCGTGCCTAAAACCATTTTTTGTTGTAGTGATACACGACGTGTAAGGATACTATTTGGCTCGCTCACAGTCACATATATGATATCAAACAACAATCACTCAACCTGATATATATACGTAAATACATATGAATAATAAGATAAATTTACACCAACACATCCTTATTAACATAATCAAAATGATAATTTTACATAAAAGAAAATACTATAAATTTTCAGACCTAACTGATAGATAATTAACAAAATGACAAGCCTATATTACCAAACCAATGTTAAAAATTTTACCAAGGACACAAGTTTGTGGCAGTTGTTTTCAGAAAGCCGTGTTTGGAAGGTTATTATATATTTTTTGAGTGATGTCTTTCGAAAATGTTAAGAATTTTTTTATATATAATATATGCTTATTTACATATATCTCTTTTATGTCCTGTCAATTACCATTTATGCCTTATCTTGCACTATAAAACATTAGAAAGTTGACAACTATAGAAAGAGGTGATATTAACTAGGAAAAGAAGGGTTTCTAGTTTACAAGAAAGGCTCACCAAAAGTATTATCTTTTCGAAAAGAAAAAGAAAAAAGATTTACAATAAAGATTGAACTAGTATATTTGCCGGCCAAAACAAGTGTGTAAAAATACTTTGGAAGGTAGAGTGCTTGCTTTGCCATTTTTTTTTATCTTAGTAAGGAAACTAGGTTTGGTACATATGGGGATAAAGCAAGAATGCGAAGACAACCCATGTTATTGGTTTGGTTTAATTTTATTGACTATTTCACAAGGAATCTCATTCCAATATAATCTTGTTTGTAGCTCGGATTTTTTTTTTTCTGTAAAAGAAATTATGACAAAAAATATAGAGAAATATACAATCATAAAATTTTATAATATATAATTCTTAATTTTATAAAATTATATTAAATTTTACTCTCATTTTTTGTTTGAATCCAAGCAAGGAAAATTATGAATTTTTTTTCCAATCTTAAAATCCAAATTCCAAAAAAAATAAAAATAAATAAGAATAGCTAGTTAAAAATGTTGGTGTTAATTGATAAGGAAAACTTGATGCTTTATCCATCATAAGATACCCTATTTTTAGGGTATGCCAACAGTGAATTAAAGAATCTGAAAATATAGATAGTAGAGTTTTGCTAAACCGTAATTGGACAAATAAGAATTATCAAGAACACTCACACAATTTTTACATGGTTCAGTGGTTAAAAATACACATAGTCCACGAGTCACTCTTATTAATCTGTTTTGTTCTCACCGTGAAAAGGTTTGTGACAATTTCACCAGAGTTTCAGTGTACAAAAATGTTGATCCCCTGTTCTGTTTATTCTCCCATGTATTTATACGGAATTATGTATGGACAGTTTTGGGTAACCATGCATAAATATAATAACATACATTTTTGGGTAACATCTCATTTACATAAGTACATTAATGCTTATTGATTCTATGTCCACAATATCGAGCAATAAATAGAGAATAATATTTTAGCATTAATGAGCGTACAAAGAATCTCCGAGTCTTTTGGGATGTCAAGTTTGACTCGAGCTGCTCACTCCATAGCTAGCTAGATGCTCTATCTGTACACTTTCTTCATACGCTTCTCTGCCACCTGTACCCCGTGCTGATTAATTCAGCTTGTATTTTTTGGGTACAACACTAACTTTAAAGAATATGACAAAAGTATGATTTTTTTTAATAATTGGACAAGATTGCGCTTTTTCTCCCTCTCCTTCAACTTCTCTCTCAAACACTCTTTCTTTCTTTATGCCACGACACCACCACCACCACATCCCCACGACGGCAGAGCACACCACCTCTCCACGCTGCCACTTCCATCGACGCCTCCACCTCCCACCACCATCGAAACTGCCACCTCCTACCACCATTAAAGCTCTTTCATCAATTTTTTATAATTTTAATGACAAAAAATTCAATCCAAAACTTAAATCGAATGAAAGATTCACCTAAGACACTAATTTATGGATTTTGAACACTTATGTACAAGATTTTTTTGGTTTTGTTTGCATTTTTTTCATATCTAAAACTTAAAAATTTGCAAAAAAAACAATGTCTAACGATGCAATTTCGATGGAGCCTTAAAAACATGGTTTTTAGGCCAAAATGATGCTTAACGATGCATGAACGATGTGGTAACGAAGCGTTTGCGATAGTGGCTTCCTAACTATGCACCAATATGCATTACTAATTCATTAACGATGCGTTTGCGATAGTGGCTTGAAAACATGTTTTTAGGTCAAACAATGTCTAACGATGCATTAACGATACAGTAACAATGAATTTGCGATGGTGTCTTGAAAACATGGTTTTTAGGCCAAAACAATTATTAACAATCCATTAACGATTATTTTGCGATGGTGGCTTGAAAACATGGGTTTTAGGCCAAAACGATGTCTAACGATAAAGTAACGATGCATTTGCAATGGTGGCTTCCTAACGATGCATTAGCGATGTGTTTGCGATGATAGTTTGGAAACATGTTTTTAGGCCAAACAATATCTAACGATGCAGTAACGATGCATTTGCAATGGTGACTTGAAAACATGGGTTTTAGGCCAAAAACAATGTCTAATGATGCGTTTGCGATGGTTGCTTGAAAACATGTTTTTAGGCCAAAAAACAATGGTTTCAAGCCACCGTCACAACCGCGTCGTTAGACATCGTATTGGCCTAAAACCAATGTCTTCAAGCCACCACCGCAAATGCATCTTTACAGTATCGTTAGACATTTTTTTGGCCTAAAACATTTATTCAAGCCACCATCACAAAATACATCGTTAATGCATCGTTAGGAAGCCACCATCTCAAACGCATCATTTTCGCCTAAAAACATGTTTTCAAGATACCATCGCAAATGCATTGTAATTGCATCGTTAATGAATTGTTAGACATTGTTTGGCCTAAAAATATGTTTTCAATGCACCATCGCAAATGCATCATTTTCGCCTAAAAACCATGTTCTTAAGGCTTCATTGCAATTGCATCGTTAATGTGTTGTTAGACATCGTTTCTGGCAAATTTTTAAGTTTTAGATCTGAAAATAACGCAAATAAAACCAAAAAAATTTATACATAAGTGTTCAAAATCTATAAATTAATATCTTGAGGGAATCTTTCCTTCGATTTAAGTTTTTGATTGAATTTTTCATCATTAAAATTAAAAAAATTTATGAAAGATCTTTAATGGTAGTAGGAGGTGGCAGCTTCAATGGTGGTGGGATGTGGAGGCGTTGATGGAAATGGCAGCGTGGAGAGGTGGTATGCTCTGCCACCGTGGAGAGGTGGTGGTGGTGTTGTGGTTATAGCGAAAGAGAGAGAAGTTGAAGGAGAAAAAGAGAAAGGACAATGTTGTCCAATTATTTTTTTAAAAAGCATATTTTTGTCACATACCTAAAAAAAATAAGATATCTTATAACACATAAAACATCAAGTTTTCTATAGATAAAAGTGGAACAAAATTTAATAGCATAACCCATTGAATGTTCACCATTTTTTTCTTTCAAATATTCAGATTTATGTTATGAATTAGCCCTCTTAACAATTACCTTAAAGAGAACTGAAAAAAAAAAAAGAGAAAGCAAGTGGCATTATCATAAGAATAAAGATTAAAAAATATCTCACACCACTCGATCGGAATACTTGTTCTTGCTAGAATAGTAATAATATATTATCTCACAATGCTGATTATTGGTCTATTATTTCTGAGTAATAAATTAAAATGACGAATGAGTTTCAACAATAACTGCATGTGTAATACCTACGTCATTATATGATAGACTAATCTCAAATTCAGTTTAATACATTTAATGTGCATGCGCGCGTCACAACTATTCACTATGTGTATAAATATAGTTTAATACAATGCATGCATCATCATGAAAGAAAGATCTATCTATTAAATATATAATAACACACTAATACGATCGTATTATTTATATAATAAACCTATGAACATATATAGATACAATTAATGACAGTTAAGTTGGTATAGATTTACATGTATATATAGTAACAGTAGTGTTGGAATATAGCTACTACAAAGTGATTTATAATTGACGCCCGCATATATGCAAAATAGACATCTCAATGAGTTGCTTTATCTATGCTTAAAACACTACTGATTAGATGGAGGATTATATGGCTTTTCTCTTCACCAAAAGACTTCTTTTCTGGAGTTAGAGTTAGAGGTGCTTATGTTATATATGTATATACATATATTATTTATGGACCAACATTATTGCATCTTCTTTGACTTAGATTTTGGACGGTTATATTTTAACAATAAAACGCAAACAACTTATTAATCGATTACTTTGTTTAGAAACTTTGTAATCTTAAGAAATTTAATAATTATACACAAAATAAAGTTGTATATGTTTAATCAACAATAGTAGGTACGTAAGTACATGGTATGAGTTTAAACCATACATAAAACAGTTTAAAAAATAATAATATTTTAAAATAAATAATGTTACATGAGTATATATTTATTTTTATATAAATTAATGTATGTGTCTAACACAACTGATCATATTTAAATATATACTACTACAGTTTCATTTTAATTAAACTCATAGCATGATTCATGTAACTAAACACAAAGAACCAACACTACATATGCTAGTCGGATTAACCACTCTTTTATTTATTTTTAATGTACTTCTCCCTTAAAAATTTTATTAAAAAAATCACACATTTTTTAAGTTTTCATTAAATACAAAATTATAATAAAATTAACTTTTCAACTCTTATATTTTCTCTTATAAACACTAATAATATCAAAATGTTAATAGAATCCCAATATATTATAGGGTAAGTAACTATTTGATGCCTTGTATTTTTTCAAAGTATCATTTTGATACCATGTGTTTATAATAATGCTCATTTAGTAGTTTGTATTTTGAAATTTTACATATTTAGTTTCCTATATTTTAAAATCGTACATTTTTAGTACCCTAAACTCAAATTTAATTTATAAAATCTTGCCAATTTAATCAACACTGCTCTTAATTATATGAGTTCCAAATTTAAATTTCATTACTTAATTACATATAACTGATGACAGTTTGATCATATTAATAAATTTTTATTTATCAAATCTGAGTCTAAGATACCAAATATGTATGATTTTAAAATAGTTATTTATGATTTTTACCCCCCGAACTATTACCACTACCGTATTGTGCCCCTTAATTTTTTCAGGCCGTTAAAAATTTCCCCCGAAATATTCACAGTAATGTAAAGAAGGACTTCCGTTAACTTTCAACACATGTGGCTAACAGAATGCTGATGTGGCTCTTTACATGCTGATGTGTCTTGGCCACGTCATCGCCATGTATGTAATTTTAAATTAAAATTTTTAAAAATCTATTATCTTATTAAAAATTAATGAATTAAATATTAAAAATTACAATTAATAAATTAAACCATTTTTTATATATTAAAAAAATGTAAAACCAGATTTAAAAAAACAATTAAAAAATTAAAATCTAATTTTCACATTTATAACTAAAACTAAATAATGAGAAAAAAATAAAAAATAAGTGAATTCTATTTAATTTAATTGTTTTTAAATATGGTTTTTTTTAATGTATAAAAAATGGTTTAATTTATTAATTGTAATTTTTAATATTTAATTCATTAATTTTTAATAAGATAATAGATTTTTAAAAAATTTAATTTAAAATTACACACATGGCGCTGACGTAGCCAAGACACATGAGCATATAAAGAGTCACGTCAGCATTCTGTTAACCACATGTGTTGAAAGTTAACGGAAGTCCTTCTTTACATTACTGTGAATATTTCGGGGGGAATTTTTAAAGGCCTGAAAAAATTAGGGGGCACGATACGGTAGAGGTAATAGTTCGGAGGGTAAAAATCCTAAATAGTCTTTTAAAATACATGGTACCATATGAGTATTATTAAAAATATAGGATACCAAAATGATACTTTATAAAAATACAATGTACCAAATAAGTCAATTATCTATATTATATACATATCCACACTCATTCACGCCTGTACTATCAAAAAATATATAAAATTTTAATTTTGCAAAATGCTATGTATAATAATTGGGAGAGAGAAGATGTGTTTAGTACTATTATCTTGTTTTTGAAATTATATTAAGAATTTGTTGTGATTTATAAGTTAATATATTGTAAATAATTAATTATCGAAACAATATCAAAAAAAGAAAAAGAAAAAAAAAAGAGTAACAATAGAATTTTTATTTTGTCGTATAAAAAATATAAATAGCTAGTAGCGTCTAAAAAAAAAGTCTAGTTCGGTCAGTGAACGTAACGAAACCTTTTTTTCCATAAATTTCTCGTCATTGCTTTTTAAAAAAAGAAAAAAGGTATTGAAATATAATAAATAATGAGTGCATTACACGTAAAATCCATCTCAATATTAATGAATTGTACATAAAAAAATATATAAAATACTTAATAATTATTTATATATTAATTAAACGCCCATCACGCCTGACTCCCATGTGGTCGTAATTTGATACCTTAATCTTACTCACAATTAAATTAAAACGAAGAAAAAAAAAACTCGAAAGGCAGCCATTTTATACCGAAACTTTCAATCTCAACCGTCAAAATTCAACTCGGTAAAACTCGATGTAATCTCAACCGTTGGATCACTTCCTCATTAAATTAAATTAATTGCGAGATAGGGATAGATATACTGGCTTCTTTTCTTTACCAAAATTTTCAGATTGTAATTATTATTGTAATTTTAAAAAAATAAAATAAAATAAAATTGAATCAATGGGAGCATAAATCACCGCCAATTGAAAACAATCAGAACCATCCAATTGTCCGTACAGTAAAGCCCTCTCCTGTAAACTTGTTCGATCTTTATTCCAGAACTGTATATAAAGAGTACTGAAAGTGCGCCTATTCCCATTTTCGGCTTCATTTTTTTTCAATACTCCATCTTCATCCACACCATTTTTTTTTTGGGAACTATATATAAATATATATATATACATAAATAAGTACTGGTATACTGTGCTTTGTGATAATCTTTCTCACCTAAAACTTTCAACCAAAGGTTTGAGAGCCTTTTTGGAATGTATTGGCTCTGAAACTCTCTCAGCTGATTGAGTGAGTTGTTCTTCTTGGACTTTTTCATTTTTTTTTACTTTTCCGATTGGTATATTGTTGAATTATTATTCTGGGTAATGAAAATTATGTGGAATTATTTGTTGGGTTTGGCTTACTTTCCCCATATTTAATCAAAGTTTCAATGGGTTGGTAAGGAATTTTATTGGTTGATTACAGTCCATTTATTACTTGCAAAATTGGATTTTTCTGCTTTGAGATCGATCGACTGAGTATATGTAAATATTCATAATCAAATTTAACACATAGAGAATGGATTAAGTTTTCTTAGCTTCTGCGGTGCTTTTCCTGTTCTAGTGGTAAGTATTGCTTTTTCTTCAATTGAAGCTATAATCTTATTTCCTTTATTCATATATTACTTTGATAAAAGTAAACCTGGAGTAGTTAGGACCTGTTTTATTGAGGACGGTTTAGTTTTGAAGTTGGGGAGGAACACCCTATCATTATACTGCTTGATTATATTAAATTTTATTTTGCTATATTCTTAGGCACCTTTTTAGGCAGAATATATAAATATATATATATATGTTTATTTATTTTTCTAAAGTGTCTTAATGATGGAAACTGATTTAAAAAGCTTAATAAATTTGATTTTGTCTAAGAAAGGGATCTTTCTCAGGAATTCAGCATTCTTTATTTGTTTGTCTGGTCAAGCTTTTCCAGCTTTCATCAGCTATAGTAGACCAGTATTGATCTATGATATACATATATAAATTATTTTTCTGTGGACTGAGGCACTTGTTGACCACTGAAAATTTTAATACATATAAGTAGAAAAACAGGTTTTTAGTTCAACCGTAGAATTTTTGTGTTTATTAAATCTCTAAATTAAATTGAACTGAAGTAGTTTACGTTTGCATGCATGCTTTAAAAATTTTAAATGTTTTTTTTATTAAATTTCAGTGAGTATTTCATGCTACAAAGTACTCTTCTTTAAGTCAAACTGCTTTTTATACAAGGTTAAGGTCCCATTTAGTATTTGGTAATTTGTTAGCTCAATGATAAACATTGTCACTCTGTTCTTTTACTGCTAACTTGACTTGTGATTGCTAATTATGACTTTAGTCTTCAAATTTTCTTGATTTATGACATTTAAGAACTTTTTTGAACAGCTGGTTTTTGTTGCAAATAATATCATACAAGAGATGGCTATTTACGAGCAATCAGATTTTTTACAGTCTTGTTATCGGCTATTTAGTTATGATGAAGATCTAGCTAAAAGTTATGCCTACTACCGTGATGGCATGATACAAAATCATTCTGATGACATCTACCACAAACAGTATTATGATACAGAGTCTAACAATGTCGAAAATGATGAAATCATTGCACATGCACTTCAAGAAGAATTTTCACGGCTAGATATGGAAGAATCCTCTGGATACTCACATGTAGGAGAAAATCATTCACTAGCTCCTGTCCATACTTGGCAAAGTCCACCAAGGAATTATTCTTCAGGTATTATTATTAGAAAAATTGCAATGAATTCGTTAATACAATCCATTGTCATCAACTTATCTATGGTTGTAAACCTGATAATATTTCTTTCATTTTGCAGGCAATGATTGTGGCCAGGAAGAATCCAATAGTTTGGTGCCTTCTACTTCTTCTAGCTCAAGTGGTCAAGAAGAGTATGTGCGCTCTTCCGAGCTAGATGAATATTCACTTGATGATGGGGCCAACTGGAATTTGGATCAGATCACTGTTCCTGTAAGTGTACTTCATGTAAAGTTGACTGAATTTCATTGGTCCTGATCTGTGTAGCCACTAAAAATATGGATTCTAAGTTTCATTCATGCCCTATCTTTGGATTTTTTTTCTCCCATGGGGAGGTTTAAACGATTTCATTTTGAATGTATTTTTTAAGAAATTATTATTAGTATTAACCAGTTGGAAAAGTGTTGTTATATATTGTTGGTGTCTCATAAATTAATTTTCTGAAGGCAGAACTCAAGAACCAACTGTTTGGGACTAGACATGAAATGCTTTGTCAATTCAATTGTAGTGAATATGTACTAGAATTGTGAATTTCAATGTTAATTATAGTGTCTCTGCTATCTTGCTTATGTGAAATCTTTATGCTTAGCATTTAAAGGTTCTTCTTTTTCATCTAGTTTGCACAGCATGTTCCTAGGATTAATGGAGAAATTCCTTCAATTGATGAAGCAACTTCAGATCATCAGAGACTACTGGACAGGTAGTATCCATTTTTTCCTCTCCAGGGTGCAAGCTCAAGTTATATGTGAACGGGATAGTAGTATTTACATTTTCTACAAGTAATCGAATTGATATTCTGAAGCGTGCTCATTGTAAATTTGTTATATAAAGTAAATACACGATTCCTATAGTATTTTCTGTTTTCATTACTACTCAATATGATTTTTTAATAGGAGATTCTCATTGTAAATTTGTTATATAAAGTAAATACACAATTCCTATAGTATTTTCTGTTTTCATTACTACTCAATATGATTTTTTAATAGGAGATTCTTAATTATTTTTCTAGATTTAGTTTGATGTGTAATTCAAATTGTGAAATAATTGTTTTCCATGTCTATAGACTGCAATCATTTGGATTTATTGAGCATAAAGTCCAAGGAGATGGCAACTGTCAGGTTAGCCTTTTCTCCTTTGCATCTATGATTTTTTATTTAATATCCATTTGCATTGACTTTAGATTTTCCAATTCATAATTCAATATACTTTTCCTTCCAGTTTCGTGCACTGTCTGATCAATTGTATGACACACCTGATAATCACAAGAATGTGAGACGTCAAGTTGTAAATCAGGTTCAAATCTCAGAAATAAGCTTTTTATTTGTTAACCAATGTGACACATTTCCTGAATTTCTGTGTGTTCTAATCCAAACTTTCTTTTATGTTTGATCCTGACCAGCTTAAGTCCCATTCAGAGATTTATGAGGGATATGTTCCTATGGCATACGACGACTATTTGGAGAAGATGTCCAAGTATCAACTGACCTTCATTTTTCTTGGTTATTTTATTTTATTTATTTATTTATTATTATTATTATTAAGCTGTATATGGTCTCTTTTTTTTTCACTAAATAGCTGCCAATCTGTATGAAATCAGGAGCGGTGAGTGGGGTGATCATGTCACATTGCAAGCAGCTGCTGATGCGGTACAAAAGCTTTGTCTTAATGCATGATTTGGTCTTCTTGCTTGAAGAGATGTTAATTTGTTTTTCATTAATGGCTAATTCATGTCAATACACTCTTTTCAGTATGGTGTGAAAATTATTGTCATGGCATCTTTCAAAGATACTAAATTCATAGAGATTCTTCCCAAATTTCAGACTCCAAAACGTGGTATGTATTCCTAATCTTGATTTTTATGTTCAAGTGGTTTGTAGTTCACTGAAATTCTATGTATGGATCTGTTCAATGGGTGTTTTGGAAAGCTGATTATCAACAAATATATTTTTATTTTTATATTGGATGTAATCAGATTTTTGGGATCAAATCATTATTACCCATGTGTAGGATATCAAAAAGATAATATGTAAATCAATGTGTCTCACATTTGCAGTGATTTATTTGAGCTTTTGGGCTGAGGTACATTACAACTCAATTTATCCTCAACAAGGTAATTGGTTGGGTTTATCTTTTACATGCATGTTTAGATATTTTTTTTCTTTTTTTATGGATATATTGAATATTTGACTTATGAGCAAGTTTCTATGCTTTGACTTTCTCCAGATACTCCCTCGGACGAGTTTAAAAAGAAAAGAAAGTGGTGGAAAAATTGGCAATAAAAACTATTAGCAATGATTGAGGAGCTTCCTTGAATTGAATACTTATTGCCATTTACTATTTTCCTCAAGTTTATCAATAGTTGATCGTCAACCTGTTGTAAAAACTCCTTGGCATTATAAGTAGTTTTTATGTTTCAGTCTTTCTTCCTCTTGTCGAATTTTTCTTCTATGCTATACTGAACAGAATTATAATATCATGTTTCATTACTCGTCTTCGCATATCAAATGAAAGAAAAAACTTTCCCTATAAATACAAATAAAAACTTATAATTATAAAATAAGCTTTTAGAAAACTATTTCCTAGACCTAGTCATTCTTTTATGGAATAGCCTGAGTTTATTTGTCTTATATTCAATTTTTGAGGCAAGTAATATTAGCTTGAATAGATAAATAATGAGCTCGAAAATTAAGTTATTATTTACAACGTATTTAATAAGATGTTGTATTAGCATGGAACAATGGTGGGGGGTTTAATGAGCAAAGATAAAGGAATTGGCTTTGAAGTAATTCATCATTTCAGCTAGAACTAAGGTCTTACCTCGAAAGCTAGTTAAAAGCCTTAGAATAATGGATGTCAACACTTAATGAACGGTTCCATCTTTATAGGAAACTAGCTAGATATTTATGTTGAAATAAAGTGCTTTTGTAATTTAAATTTGAATAAGTATATTTGGTAACTTTCCCCTCAAATTGTGGGAAGAGAATAAGATGACAGTTCTATAAATAGATTGGATATATTCATTTATTTTTACGCTCACTTCTTGTCTAGAACTCATAATTCTCAATAAGAGTGACTCGTGAATGTAGGTAGATTTTAACTACTAAACTACGTAAAATAATATTGTGTTTTTCTTTTTTAATCATTTAATTTTCTTTCATTTTTAGTTGACAAAAAACTACGTCAGCAGTTTGGTGCTTTCATTGAGAGCATTAAACGATTCAAGCTTTCCTCCCCAAAATGTTTTATTTGTTTTTGCAATGGCTGCCCACACTAGAAACATTCCAATCCCTGGAAGTGGAAACCTTCTTCCTGGTATACTCGAAGGACTCGAAACAATGCCTCGAATAGAGGAACACCCTCGACGAACCGACAAGCGGCCAATAAATGAAGGTTCAGGGAACGACGAGGGAAGTTCTTCAACAAACCCATGGGATCCGAGACAATCTTCATAATAACCCCAAAAAGACTACTACGACCCGATGAGATATGGGATCCGAGACAATCTTCACAATAACCCCAAAAAGACTACCACGACCCGATGAGATATGTTCCTATGGTGGAGCTCGAAAACTGCCGACTTAAGGAACAACTCGTTGAAGCAAACTGACGAAGTGAAGAAATGGCTATATGAGCTGCTACGGTCGAGACATGCCCTACGAGAGCATAGGGATGCCCAAGTGGAAGTACCACAGCCCAAATGGTGGAGGGGAGAGCTCGCCAGGCACAAGCAGGAAGAATTGCCACAAACAACGCTAGGGCAAATCAACAAAGGAACCTGTTGACCCAGATTTTGGCCAACTGACACGGAGTCAAAATACGCTTGACGTGGAAGATTACGTTGAAAAGAATGTGATGACGAAAATAATAAGGACACAAGATTTTATAGTGGTTCGGTCCCAGGATCTGGTAATAACCTACGTCCACTTAGATTGTTATTGATATAAGATCCAAAGGAGTGATCAAAGAACTAGGGTTCAATGAGTTTCACCAACCTCTGAAGAACAAGAAAATATCTCAAATAGAATCACTTTAATCTCAAATGATTCGAAAGCCAAAAAGTCCCTTCCTTGAGCTATCTTTCTCTATTTATAGGCTCAAGGGGGATTACATGAATTTGTTACAAATATTCTTTCCTAAATAATCGGATACTCAGGAAATTGTGGGAGTTAATTTCGGGATTTACAAAGATCTTTATAAAAATATCATGAAGCATGCGGAACCTGCGACCATACTGGTCGCAGGTAAGTTTCGGCTGCCTGCTGCTTGTAATTTTTCTTTTGGTCGATACCCTAGCAGAGTTCCGCCAAGTGTCAGCCACGTGTCCGAGAATCATTTGCCACGTCATTCGTACCAGTTTTTTGGATAACAGAACCCTTCTCAAAATACCACAAGACTACCAGCCAAACCAGTGAGGCTCAAGTAGACACTGGAAATAACCGAGCTACTTTGGGATCAACTCAAAATAATAACCCACAACCTGCTCGGAACAATGAAAGGCCTCCGCCGTCGCCTATTCGGCACCCTCCCTCTCTTATAAGGCACCTTTCTCTGGCTCAAGATATCCCTCCGAATAGGGGGCCAACCCAAGAAGAACAGAGAGCTGGTGATGAAATACCACAAAGGCATGCTCGAAGTGCGAGAAGTGCCAGTTTACCTAGGAATCTTGGAGCTAGATAAAGACAGAAGTTCAGCAACAATGCTCCCTAAGGAGCGAACCGCGAAGCTAGACAAGCAAGACAACCTCAGCAACAAAAAACCAATCATATGTCTAGGTCTCGAGCCACAAGAACTAGGATTTATGTCGAGAATCCACCTCGGAACAATTCTTGGCATCAGCAACAGTGGACTGTAAGTTTCGCTGAAGAAAGTTATCAAACCAATAGTCAGGATATGAGTAGGTTGGTTAGCGTGTACAACACTGAACCTTGCTATTACGGAAACTACTTGAACAATGGTCCCAACCTTCGAGAACATTTGAACCAGAAACAGGGGCAATTCAACCAGCATAACCTGGACTTGAGGCCACACCTGAATGCTCAACGAGGAGATGCCATATCGCAAGAATACGAGAATAATTATAACTCGATATTGCAACAGGGAGTTGGAGTTCCACAGAACAAAAACCAACCCCGAATGGTACAAATTGCTCCACTCAATGATCCTGTTCAGGATCAGATTAATCGTCTCGAAGAAGAGTTTAGGCTCCTCCAAGAAGAGAAAAATAAGGTTAAAACTTATGATTCGAACGAGGAGCTCAAACCGTTCGCCCCACACATTTCGAGCACACCATTCCCTGTGGGATTTAAAATGTTGGTAACTGGTTTACCATGTGAGCAGCGAAATGCACAAGGTGGTGGGTCTAGGGATTTGAAAAAAATATTTAAACAAATTTTAAATAATCGGAATTTACATAATCAATGACAGAAAAAGATAAGGAATTTACCAGTTGTAGAACTATCAAGATTCCTTGCTATCATTTTGTATCTCCAACAAACATCAAATCCTAAGCAGCCTCCAAAATACTCAGACTAAGATCTTCCAAGATGTATCTCTACACCTCAAGACGTGAGTGGACACGTAGAGTTATGGTAGGAATTTTTGTGATTCACAATATATTCTCAACACATGAAATCTTAGAATTTTCAGGTCTGAGACAATTTTCAGGGATAGAAAAAAATAATACAATTTAATTTTTCTCTCCGTGAAAGACTTAGAATACTCTGGAATAATCTTGAATTATCTTCTTCTTGATCAAAACAATTTTCTATTAGATAGTTTTATAAAATAAGTATAAATTCAAAATTCAAATTATAAAACAATTTTTTAAGTAATTATATAAATAAATAAAAATATCCAAGACCCAGTCTTGGACTCTATTACACGCCGGTCACAGTGCAAGCACTGTGATTGGTGTGTAACACATGCTATTTTCAAGGCACGTGTCCTAAAAAAAATTATTTATTTATTATTTATTAAAAAATATCTAAACCTCATAATTAATCTTATCAGATCAATTAATGAATAAATTTCAAATTAATTCAATAAATAAAATTAATTAATTATTCTAATTATTTAAATGATATTTTTTGAAATTGTAATTATATTTAAATAATTAATTTTTAAAATTAAAAAAAATTAATATATTAACTAATTAATTTATCTCATTTACATATTTGATCCTGAAGAACAAATTTCTTACAATTATGTCCATTATCTGAATTTTCCCAGTTTCAATGTTACCTTGAATAATATTGATAGAGGAATCTCGGGGACCTATGGACCTATAATTTCAAGCTCCAATAATAAATATTATTAATTAAAACTCTTTAATATAATAACATTTATTTATTAATCTCATTATTATTCCACTAAAAATATGAGATTGCACTCTTATAATTATATACATTTATTTATGGAGTAATTTTTAAATATAAAAAGCATCCATCGATTTAATCATTACATACAATTCAATCCTATTGTTTAATGGCCAAAATGTGACAACTACTTAGTTGTAGTTGTAGTTGTAGTAACAGTCGGGCGGTCGATCCACAAGAAGGTAACCTAAAACCAAAAGATAAGCAGAAAAATAACACCAAAAGTTAGTAACATGAAATAATTAGAAATGGAAATGAAAATAGATTTGAGATATTTTTGTTGTCTTTTTGGTGAAATAATAAAATGAGACAAGTGAAATAAAAATAAGAAGTACTCAAGAGTTGAAAAGTAGAAAGGTTTCAAGAATCATACATATGCTTGTTTAGTTACTTGATTTACAAAACTATACAAGTAAATAGTTCACATCCCAACATTTACTTGGAAAATCTAACATTAAAATCCATATTCTTTTCTATCAAAAGTCCATTTGAGTTATAAAGTTATTTACTTTAGGAGCACAATGCTAATCTTATGAAAAATCTTAAAATGACAAAATACCCAAGGGCAACAATGTAATAGAAGATTAGACATAAAATTATGTATCAATATTACTTTTACTAATTAAAAACAGATAGAAAGAGCAAGACTAATCCTATATATTATTATCACAAGTAAATAAAGATAACAAAACGAAGATGAGGTTGAAAGAACATAAACAACTCAAATGCATTATATTAAGAACATAGTAAATCAAAGTAGCAAAATAACATCACTAACATATGGAATCATCCCTAACCTTTCTAGGAAGATTAGGCCATTATGCTCATCATTCTCACAAAATTCTAAGAAGAAAGTATGAGAAGAAAGTGAGTAGAAATTTTGCTATAGTTTCTTTACTCCCAAAATTACATATCAAATGTGAAAGAGGAGTCCCTATTTATAGAAGAAGAAAAGAGGACTATAAGGAAATTAAACTACAAATGGGGTTTACAAAATAAATCTGAAATATTAATGATAAAATATGATTTTGAAAAAACAAATATTATTATTAATATTAACTTAGCTATTTTAGTGAATGGTCACCATACACATTTTTCTAAATTAATACAAAATGTGAGCTTTAAAGATTAAAATCGAAGGTTCATGGCCCAAAATGCACAAGAAAATGGGCTGATGGCATTGACCAATCGCAGCCAATCAGAGGAGGCCACGTGGAGCTGCTGGAGATAAAGGCAAGGGTTGGACCAGTGGGGAGGTGCCACTTGTCACGACTGGAGCTGAAGAAAAGACCAAACTTTGACCAGGTCAGGATGGGGGCTCGCGGGTCACGGTCGGGTCGCTGGGATGCTGGAGAGAGGCGGACACGTGGTGCGTGGCGCGCGCTGAAGGCAGCAACTGGGCATCTTGGAGACGTGTGGCGAGGTGCAAGGATGACACATGGCAGCTGGAAAGCAAAAGGATGATACGGGCCTGGGCTGCGATTTGGGCTTTCTCCTTTCAAAAATGCCACATTTCCTTTCTTTCTTCAATGTTATTTATTTCTTTCTTCTTTCTTTGTTTCCAAGTGCCAAAAATATCAATTAAATCCTACAAAATAAAACAAACTAAATTAAAATTAAATATTTTCATTTATAAATTAAATCATATTAATTCCATAAAAAATATTAATTAAAACTTAATTTATTTTGACTATTAAAATCAATAAATGTGTATTTTTGGGCACTAATCACAACCCCCAACTAGATTATTGATTGTCCCTAACAATTCAAGCGAAAAAGAAAATTATTAAGTTAAACTAAGCAAAATCATCTAAGCATTTTCAAAGTATCAGCAATAAGTCAGAGATTACTATCGAAGCTACTCTAGTTGCAATTCCAGAGTTGCGTGTGTGTACACCAAACCACATTCATTTTTTATCGCAAGTCATAACACAAATAATATCGAAAAATCTCAAAAGTATAAAGGTCTCAACTCCAAATTCCTCACGGGCATTGAAAGTATTTTATGGAAATGATAACATTCTTGGAGTTGGAAATGTAACAGTTTACACTCAAATGAGAAAAGATAAACTTTTTAGGACAAGAAATTTGAACAAGTATTGATCACAAGATAGCCATATCGAATTATTGGAATTCAATTGACAAACAATCTTTGGGATTTACATGAGAAAACTCAAAGAATAAAATGAAAACTAACTAGAGATGATAAATAAGAATAGGAACCTATTAATAATATTTTTTTTAATACAATTACACAAAACAAAAAATAATAATAGAAAGATTTTTTTTTTCAACAACTACAAAATAATAAATGAAAGTGTTGCTCTTGTTCTCTTTTTTTTTTTTTCATTTTTCATTTTTTTGTACTATGTTTTTTTTTCCTTTTTTTTATTTTTTTTCCTTTTTCTTCTTTTTTTTCTTGACATGAGGCAACACAAAAATAAAAGGAAATTACAAATAAAATAAAATAAATAGAACACAAGTTTAAACTTTATTACAAAGACTCATTCTTATATGAAAAACATCCATCTAGTAAATGTCATGTTTTAAACTCCAAAGATGTGACTTTACCAACACAAATGATCAATAAAAGTTCAAAAAGATGTTTTCTCAACTCTCACAACTCACCAAGAAATGAAAAACTTTAAACTTGAAATTTCTCTCAACTATTTGTGTTACCACATGTTTGGAAAGTGCACAAAGAACTCTGGAGATCACTTCTTAATAGCTAAACATAGTAAAAACTTACTCAAACTAACAAGTTTTATTCATGCTTTGATAATTTTGAGAAAATTTGACTTAAAAATCCAACAAGACAATAAGATTTTCCAAATGAATGCTCACCACCCCCAACCAAAACCCAGACAGTGTCCTCAATGTCAAAATGAATACTCAATGAAAAAGATAGGGAAATAGAACACCTGGATGATGACCATGTCCATGAGGTGAGAGCAGAAAGAACCTGATAACAATACCCCAAAACAAACAAAAGACAAAAACGAAAAACACACAAAAAGAAATACAAAAAAATAATAAATAAAAAAAATAAAACAAACAAACCATTCAGAAAACTGAGTGTATAAATTGGGTTCTTAAGAAGAACCTCTTCAACATGACTCACACTCTCAATGTAATGCTTCAGTATTTGGCCATTAACTCAAAAAATTCTCCCATCTGTCGGGTCCCCGACCTCAACAGAATCGTTGGGAAATACTTGCTTCACTACAAATGGACCAGTCCATCGCGATCTCAGTTTATCGGGGTGCAAGTGCAAACGAGAATCATACAGATGCACTTTCTGATTTGGCTCAAAGTGTTTTCGCAGGATCTGTTTATCGTAAGAGATTTTCAATTTTGCTTTATAAATCCTAGAATTGTCATATGCATTGTTTCTCAACTCCTCAATTTTGGACAATTGGAGTTTGTGATTGATACCTGAAACATTTAGATCAAAGTCGAGGGCTTTGATATCCCAATAAGCTTTATGCTTGAGCTCGACAGGTAAATGTCAGGCTTTTCCAAAGACAAGCCGATAGGGAGACATCCCAAGAGGGGATTTGAAAGCAGTGCAGTATGCCCAAAGAGTGTCTAAAAGACATGTAGACCAATCTTTGCGGTCGGGATTTACCGTCTTTTCCAGAATGTGTTGACGTCGTTTTTCGTCAACTTAAATCTGAAGAGCACTAAACAACGATTTAAGAAAATAAAGAAGAACAATGGGATTTTTGCGTGGTTCAACAGTTAACATTTGTCTAGTCCATGAGTCAATATTATTGACTGGTGGTATTCTCTCAAAGCTTTTACAAAGCAATTTAGCAGAGTGTTCTCAGTACCAAATTGTGTGTGTCTACAAATGAAATTTTCCAATCTATTTATAGATTGGTTAAGAAAAATATCTTCCCCTTATTTTAGGAAGTTGCAATTCAAATTTGAAATAAATAAAAATAAATGCACTCATTACATAATACCCCATGATAATTGAGATTTAATATCAGATAATAATAAATCCCTAAGGAATAGGGATTTCCTAACAGTTGTCATGCGTAAAACGCATTGCTAATCTCAAAGGCAAGGTTTACGCTATTCCGAGATCGACTACAACTTCAAGCTCGTTATTCTGGTCAGCTTCCTCATTGCAACGAAGGCTCGAATTACACCCATATGCATCAGAGAAGGTTCATCCTTTCTAGCTTGATGCTTAAGCTCGAGTTTTCTGAACTGGCGCTCGATCGCCAGTAAGAACAAGTCAAGAATCACACAAATTTATACAAGTGTTGAACCCTAAGTTGCTATCTTCGAGCTTATGCTTTACGAGCCTACATTTCAAGGCTCACTTATGATGATTTCGAAATTTGGGTGTAACATTTTGCCCCCTCAAAAGTGTTGGTCCGAATCCTATGAGAAGGAAACTTTCGAACTTCACTTTCAGGAATCGTGCCACCTACCACACTCGAGTGCAGACACACATCACTCGAGGATTGAATACCCAGAATACTCGAGTACTCTCTTTTTCTGTGTATGTCCCTTCCAATTCTTTTTCCACCATATATCTGGAATCAAACATGATCCCTTGGATCTTCTTCTAATCCAAATAAATGACCCAGATCAATTCGACCTTTGGTTTGACAATATATATATACCCTTTCTCTGTCTTCCCCATTCACTCTTACCTTTCAGAACAAACACGAACCAGAGATAAAAAGAATAAGGAACTAGAGCTTTCTTTGCATGTTTTCTAAACCAAAGAAGCATAACAACTCCAGTACATTCAGCTTCGTGAAATCATTCTTGCTCCATCTACTTCAGTCGACAATTTCTTCATTTCCATGAACCAATTTGTGTAAGTGCACTGATCTCTCTTTGATATATATATATATATTTACGTGTTTCTTCTGCCCGTAAAGATGCCATTTCTGGTTTTTACCAAATTTCTAAGGCCTTATTCTTGTACTAAGCAAGTTTTCTGATCCAAGTAATTTTGGCATGTTTAGATTGAAAAATTTAGGGTAGAAATGTGTAAAAATGGAGTTTTTTTTTCTGGTAATGGGGGGTTTCATGTAGCTTAAGAAATAGGGTTTTGGTTTAGGGTTTAAATGCACGAATCCCGAAAGCATCGCCTTTTCGGGTAACTGCCAACTTTTTCCCTGGAAATCCGGGATTCTTTTAAACTGGTATTAACCGCCCCACCCTTGCGTGGGTTCACTCTCGACGCCCGAGCTTTACAATAGTTCAGGAATGACATCTGAGTTAATCTCGCCCTTTCGAGCCTTCAGTCTCGATTAAGGCAATCTCGTATCTCGAGTACTCAAGCTCAAGTTATCAAAATTTTAATCCCTTGTTATTTTCTATATGATGGGCCCTCACCTTTTTCTTCTTTGTTAGATGTCACAATACTCTAAGAATCGGTGGGGGCCCAAGTTTACAATTCCTTACCACCCACCAACTCCCAGTCCTGAATCGTCGTTCACCCGAAACCATTGATTGATCTGTTGGATTAGCTTATACAGGATCTTTATTTATTTTCATGTATATCTAATATTAAACAAATTAATACAAGATAGGCTAAAACATGTTTCTAAAATTGAATTCAAAGAGAAACAAAGAATAGAATACTTACAGTATACGCAGCGGAATTAAAGAGTCATTCCTTCAGTTTCTCTAACTCTTGTATCCTCTCTGTCGCAGAGTATTATCAAGAAACTGAACCGATCTTCTATTTTCTTCACAATCTTCCAATGTATCCTCAGAACCACCTAGACTAGTGTGGGAAATTCTCAACACATGAGATAGATATAGAGAGAAGAAGAGAAAATAACAAAGTGGCTTAAAAAAGGACTTGTGTTTAGAGAGAATCTAAAACTATTAGAAAATCTGACTTGTGACTTATCAAACATATGTTTTGACTTCTCTCTAGGCACTCCTTTTATAGACTCAATTAGGCCATTTAATTTAATTAAAAAATCAATAAAATAACAGCCATTTTGAAGCCCTAGGTCGAAATTATCATGGGCTATAGGCCCGTGAAATTTCCCATTTGATTATAAGCTCATTGGACTTAAAATCAAGGCCTGTATTATTTTCTATTGATTTAATTAATTAAATAATTATTTAAATCCTTTTTCAAATTAATTATTTATAATTTGAACCTTGATTTAAACTTATTTATTAATTTAGATACCAATTTATCTTAATTAATAAATCTGCCATAATTTCTCTTTTCTTCTCAAAATTACACAACTCTGAAACTATCCAAAATTGACCTGGTCAACTTTGATAATTCTAATTGATGATTAAATCAATTAATTGAGACTATCTAGATGATTTTATCCAATGTACAATGGGGACCATGGGCCTATGAAATCAAGCTCCAATAAGTTATCATAAATCTAACAAATAAATTTACTAACTTATTAATTCATCGTGACTCTACTATAGACTTGGAATTGCACTCTTGAATTCATAGAACGCTCTATAACAAATATAGATACGCTATTAATTATCCATTGTTACAACCATTATTGTCACTCAATCCTCTATAGACGGTCTACAATGAGATAGGACTAAAATACCATTTTACCCCTCATTGTATTTTATCCTTAAAACACTTAGTTCCTTGTAAATGATATTTCAGTAAACTAATTTAATTACTGAAATGAGATCTCTATCATTTAACACCTTGAACCAAACTAAAAGGAAACCATCGTTTCACTTCTTCATCAGAAGCTATAGATGTTCATATCTATGATTAACATTCCCACTCAATTATACTACCGAGTTCCCAAGATGTAAGTATGGGCTAGTCCGTAGGGTAAGCTGGTAACGAACAAGTCAAAGAACTCAAATAATACAATTAGTTAGAATACTAACCACTCAGAATTGAGATTGAATTGACCTATGGTCAACTATATGATATAACTAGAATAGATAATAACGGTATGTTTACTTATCTTATCAACTGTCAATATCGGTCCTGTCCGATGTAACAAATACATCCGATCTTATCTACTTTGCTAATGTTCTGGAAAGAACATAACACTGTAATGTGTAAGTAGATCATATCATAGATTGGCAAGTCAGTGTAAATCCGGTGCACTGACTAATCTTAGGACTAACTTATTTTGAACATATAATCATATTTATATTCCACTGTGATTACGTCACTGTAAATAAGATTAGCTATATGCTCGGGATTTAATAGAAGTTTATATTAAACAAATAATCATGAAAATAAAACATGTGAGCAAAGTGATTGACCAAGTCAAAAAATGATTTATATTCTTTTATTGATAATAAAATGAGATTACAAAGAATTTGGGTTTTAATTAGGGCATAAAACCCCAACATGATCCGCGAGCACAAGGAGCGGTGTGAGCAAGAAGATATACGGGACCATTTTCGACGTCAGATCGACGAGGTCGAAGAGAGAAAAAGAAAAAGAATTCGAGTGGCAGCTTACCCTAATCTAGACCCCAAGATTAGGCCTATCCCATTAGACCCCAAACTCAAGGTTACCGTAGCCTTTCCACCTGGTGAGCTCGTATTCAGCTTAATGGAGGGTCCTTCTAACCAACCACCTAAAGCTCCCAAACCACTTTCCATCTCGGTCTCGGAGAGTTCTTTCTTCGAGGCCAAACATTATTAAAGCTCCATCACCTCAACTCGACAAATTTTCGAGCTCCTTTCTTGTCACAGGTTGAGACTCTTCAGAAGTTTGGTATGTCATCCTACTAGCTCCGACGAGAAAAGCTTCTTTGCACCTGGGGAAGACAACCCAGATAGGAAGGTTAAGCTCGCGGCCTCGAGCCATGAGCACTTACGAGCTGGGGCCTTGTTGCCCCTAAAGGATTATTTTCGAGGCTTTCTCCACTATGCCGGCATTGCTTCATTCCAACTTCAGACGAAATCGTATAGGGTGCTGTCTGCGTTGAAGTCGCTATACAAGGAGATGAAGTGGGAGGAGCCCACAGCACGCAAGATCTTATATCTCTTCTGCCTCAAAAGCAACCCTTCCCGAGCCCATGGCGGAGATGGGTTCTACTATCTGTCCAGTTACCCAAAAGAGAAGCGCATGTTCGAGGACATACCAAACCACCCCCCGAACTTTAAAATTTCCTTCTTCTGGACAAATGACCTCGCTCCTTCTCGACTCTACTCATTTCAGAGAATTCATAAGTCCCTCATATTCTTTAGCTAAATTCCCTTTTAACTTGTATGCCCTGCTGACTTACTTTAATCTTTTATATAGCCACCTATCATCGTCCTTAGCCTACAGAAGCCATAAGGGGGCGTAGGGAAACCATCCTCAAGCTTCCGTATGGTCGACAATCCCTCTCCTATCTCCTTCACGTGGACAGGCTCCGGCTGTGCAACCTTATAAGAGAAGGCAAGACCACTGAAGACTCCAACAATTGCAAATATGCAAGATGGGAGGACGTACCCATGCCCACTGCCAAGCTCCCTACGAGAGGCAACCGTGGGGGTCAAAAATTTCGAGCCCATCGACCTCGCCCCTTTTAACCCTTCATTACTTAAGCACAAGCCTGACGTGATGATCCTATTCGAGGACCCCAGGAATAATTTCTTAGTATGGTCGTGGGTAGACCTTAGGGTTCGTAGGTTTGATAGCTAGCTAGGTAAGTACCAAACCATGTATTGTCTAAATGAGGTTTGGGATGGGGTAGCAGTGCATTATGGCACAAGCGACTATAGAGTCCTTTCAAGGATGTCCCCCACTTTTAGAGAGGGGACTCCCATAGCCTCATTGGAAGACAGAGGAATTTCCTGGAGCTCTGGTGAGTCTTCTTGTTAGGTTCTTATTACTTAGTCATTTTTACGTGTAAAAATATGTGTGACTTTTTTCTTTCCTGGCTTGACCAAAGTACCTTGTATTCTTCAGGTGACATGGAGTCAGATCTAGACAGCCTCTTGGGACAGCCCCCCAAGCCCCGCAGAACCAAACGAGGTCGCACAGCCTCGAAGAAAGGGGTCGTCTCAAAGTCAGCGAAGATCGCAGAAGGCTCGTCTCCCTCAAAACCCGCTTCTACGGAGCCCAAGGTCCAGGCTCTGGTCCCCACGAATGTGGTTCCTGACACAACTCTTACGACCTCGGTAGCTGCCTCTACTAAGCCTTCAGAGACCATGCCCCCTCCCCAAGAGAAGAAAGCTCCTCCCTGTCAGATCCCTGTCACAGACAAAGGCAAACAAATCATGCCTCCTTCGGCCCTCAAAGCTACAGGTGCCCCGACCATGGTCCATAAGTTCGTGGCATCATCCCACATGCGAGAGTACCCCCTGGAGAAAGGGGCAGGGGCCTTAGGAGCCGATTTGTGCTCGGATATGTTGTCTCGGGCTAGTCAGGCATGCAACAACCTTGATGCCGATGTGTGGCAATTTTTGAGAGGAGAAAACCCCACACACCTCATTGACCAGACGGTGGAGCTCTCAGTCTCGGTGAGTCTATTTTTTGTTCTCTTTAAATCTCCTTGGTAATCTATTTATTTTCTAACCCTTATAAACAAATTTTCTCAGGCCCTTCTTAGTTTTCTTCGCCAAAGTTCGTTATTCACCTCAAAGATGGCGATGGCGGAGACCCTAGTGTACGAGGAAAACCAAGCTCGTATTTGGGCCGAAGATGGTCTAAAGGAGGCCAAAGGAGCCCAGAACAGAGCAGAGGAAGCCCGAGCCAAAGCCGAGTGTAACGCCCTAAACTCCAGGGACCGTTACGGTGTTTATTTTCAATAGTGCTAAACTCGCTATTCGAGTCATTTGGCCATAATCGTGTAACTAAGTATGATTAGCGATTTAGGGTTAAAATTTTTGGTGAAGATACAATGTTTCACTAGAACGTTTACTGTATACACTGGGATCCCAAAAATATAATTTAAATGTTAATTACAGCAAAATATTTACAACCAGCCGACCTAAGCGGCAAAATAGGATTTAACCCTAGTTCCTCTTTAAACCCTCGGCCGTGGCAGTCGAGCAACCGCATATGTACACATCGTCACCTAAGCTCTCTAACTCAAGGATGGTCCAGCTTTCTTTTACCTTTACCTACACCACATAGAACCCGTGAGCCAAAGCCCAGCAAGAAAACTCAATATGCTCATGAACAGTAATAACATGTCATCATATCATAATGTGCATGCCTAGCAATAATAGCCTTAATCACGCATGCAAGCAGGTGCAAATAAATGTTTGTGGAGTCCTGTACTCTGAGTAGATGACTAGTAAGTCTCTCACTCTGAGGTAGATGACTAGTAAGTCAATCTCGGTCAGATGACTAGTATGTCAATCTCATTCAGATAACTAGTAAGTCAATCTCGATCAGATGACTAGTAAGTCAATCTCGGTCAGATGACTAGTGACTCAATCTCGGTCAGATGACTAGTAACTCAATCTCAGAGGTCCCATACCCTCCTAGCCATGTGATGTGTAGGTCACCTTAGTCTTTCCAACTTTGGCTCTAAGTAACTAGCCTTTAGACTAGACAAGCGCTTTTAGTTTTCCTCGAACTTGAGGTCGGTCCGACATTAATGCTCATGAGGAGTCATTCAATGCAGATGTTGATTAGAACTAATCTTTTATCAGCTCTGCGTTCATGACGCTTATGCCGCTCCTGACTCTTAGGTTAGTAACATACGACCAGTGCTCAAAACTATTGTCGAACTTGACTAGTAACTCACAGCTTCACAGCTAGTTCTGACACCATTGCCGATTCTGACTAGTAAGTCAGTGCCATTCACAAGTAAGCAAGATTTGCTAAGCATTTGATATGCAATCCATGTCCACATTTAAACACTCAGCATTCCTCAATAATAACCAAGCATGTCACATATGGGGTGCAGTTTTCTTACCTTTGGTTCGAGTGAGAAATAACAAATGAACGACCCTTGAAAATGATCAATCCTTTAATCTCTTAGCGGTCACCTAGTCATAACCAAATACAATCTTCGATTAATGAAATCAACAATAATAGGGTCTTGACCTAAACCTCACTCCCGGGACCTCGAATTGTACCCAAACGGTGAGTAGTTTCGATCCCGAGCCTTAGGAATTGAAACCCCGAGCCAAAAACCCTTAAAAACACCCAAAACATGCATGAGAGTAAATAGGGTAACGCTACAACGCTTCCCCCCTAGTGCCCCAGTGCTACAACCAAGGGAATTTTGCCCTGGCTAGCGCTATAGCGCTACCCTTTGGGAGCTATAGCGCTAGCACCAGGTAGATCACCCTGGTTTTTCCCCTCCTTCAAATCCTCCATTTTCAACCTGAAAAAAAAGCTTCCAAACTTCTTTCAAACCCCCAAATGAACCCAAATATCATATACACAAGTCCTAGGCCTCATAACCCAAGTATCCTTTGCCAAAAAATCCCATCGAAACTCCACTTTCAAACAAAAAACCCAACTGAAACTCAATGAGAAAATAGAGCAAGAACAAGAGATTCCATGGTTAAAAACTCACCTCAATCTCAGCCGAGGGCCCTCTTCAATAGTAGTGCATAACCCAAAACCCTCAAGGCTTGGTTCCCTAGCTTGGTTCCTCAAAAGAAGCTTCAAAATCCAAAGAGAAATGGGAGAGAAATGATGTACGAGAGAAGGAAAGGATGATGCTCTATTTTGGTTCACTTCCACAGCCTTCTAATGGCTAATTATAAGCATAGGGTGAAAAGACCTAAATGCCCTCATGCCTAAATAAAAGCCTTAACACCCACCAAGGGCAAAATTGTCATTTCCCGCCTATCTCTTTAATCATAATTAACACCCTCCAATTCCCACTATTCTCAATATTCTCATATGCTAATAAATCATCTCCCATTACCCTTTAACTTCCGGCAATGTTCTAATCCTCAAATTACCCTGAGACTCACCCCGAGCCCCGAAACTAATCCCTTTATGACTAGACTCAAAGATTCTCTCATGCCGAATGGCTCGAACAAATCCACATATAATGTGGTATTATTTATAATTCACCCACATGCATGAAAATACACAATTACGCCCTCAACGGGCCAAATTACCAAAATGCCCTTATAATAAAATGTGGACCCATATGCATGCATTTATCATCATATAATAATATAATTCACATAAACATGCATATAATCATTCAATGGCATAATAAATCAATTATGGCCCTCCCAGCCTCCTAATCTCATATGCTCAGGGCATGTGTGATCGACTTTGAGGGATCATGGAGTAAGTATCTCCCGTTGATTGAATTTTCATATAACAATAGTTACCAATCGACGATTGGAGTGGCTCCCTATGAGATGCTGTATGGGAGGATATGTAGATCACCCATTCATTGGGATGAAATGGGTGAGAGGAAGTATTTGGGGTCGGATATGGTTCAGAAGACAAATGAGGCTATTGAGAAGATCCGAGCTAGGATGCTCGCCTCACAGAGCAGACAGAGAAGCTACACTGATCTCAAGCTTAGAGACGTGGAATTCTAGGTTGGGGACCACGTGTTTCTTCAATTTTCACCACTGCGAGGAGTGAGGAGGTTTTGGAAGAAGGGCAAGGTAAGCCCTAGGTTCATCGGACCTTTTGAGATCTTGGAAAGGATCGGTCAGGTGGCTTACCGGTTAGCTTTGCCACCGTCATTGTCGAGAGTTCATGACGTATTCCATGTTTCTATGCTCTGGAAGTACGTCTCAGATACGACACATGTGTTGAAGTATGAAGATCTGGAGTTGTAGACAAATCTGTCTTATGAGGAACGACCAGTTCAGATTTTGGATCGGAAGAATAAATTTCTATGCAATACGACAATTCCTCTTGTTAAAGCGTTGTGGAGGAATAGTAGGGTCGAGGAGGCGACCTGGGAGCTTGAATCAGCGATGCGGGATCAATATCCCGAGTTATACAGGTAAATTTCGAGGACGAAATTCTCATTAGGAGGGGATAGTTGTTTCGACCCAAAATTACTAATAAGGCTTAAGGGCCTTGATTAGTGTGTCGGGAGGGCATAACTGGATTATGAGTGATTTAAATGATTAAATGCATGCTTATATGACTAATTGGATAAAAGTGATGCATGACTATGTGTACTAGTATGCATGTAGGCCTTGTTTAGGTTATAAGGGTATATTTGTAATTTTGGTCCATTGAGGGCATACATGTAAATATTTGTGATAAATTGTTGAGACCACATTATTATGTGGATGTATTTGTAGCTTGTGACTCAAGGCGATCCTAGTGAGCGGTTTAGCGGAAAAGTCACGGCGGGGATTTATACCCGGCTCGGGGCGAGCCTGGGGGTATTTCTGGGAATTTAGGAAATCTATTGGAGTTTATTTGATATTTAGGAATATAATTGGTGATTAGTTAGGTGTCGGGAAGTAAGCGGTAAATACTAGAGACATTCGAGGAATTAGCTGGAATTGGGAGTAATGACTAAAATGTCCTTAGGATGTTTAAAGGGCTTAGATTTAATGGGAGGGTATTATGGTCATTTGGTTTATAAGGGATAAGAGTTATTTCATCCTTTATACACTTAGTGGAATGTTTAGAAACTGAGGGAAGCTGAAAGAAAAAGGGAAAGAAGAAAAAATAGAACACTTGGGGCTTACCCTTCTCTCTCTATCGGTTTATCATTTTCTTGCACCATTTCTTGTGAATTCTTGGAGCTGTGGTTCAGAGGAGGATTAGGTCAAGTTTAGCACTTGAGGTTCTTGGAGAAACTAGGAGTTCTACTAAAATTCGGTCCAATTAAGGTAAGTTTTAAGGTTGTTTTTCAGTTTCTGGTTTTTAATGTTGAAATGGATTTTTGAGTTGAGTTATGATGGGAATTCTAGGGAATTAAGGCTGAGGTTTTGAGGAGTGAAAGCTGAGGAGGTGTGGAAGATAACCTAGGTCAATCCTCCATCAAAGGTAAGAAGTTCTAGCTTCAAAGTTCTGAATTTGTGTTGTTCTGCTGAGTTTTAAGCTTAAAGCTCAATCATGGTGAATTCTTTATCTTGGGGTGCATGTGGTTGATTTTCATATGGTTAGGTCTTATGGGATGTGTTATAGATGTTGGTAGGCTTGTTTTGGGATATGGTTAAGGTTTGGATGAGTTTTGGAGAGGTTTCGCTCGGGGAAAATCGAAGGAAGAAAGTCTGAAGCTTGGTTGTGCTGTGACTAGCGCTGTAGCGCTAGTCATTGGGCGCTACAGCGCTAGGCCCTGTTGTTTCAGAGCTTTTTTGCTCTGCTTGTAGCGCTATAGCGCCCTCCTTATGGAGCTGTAGCGCTACCCTGTTTCCAGAAGGGGGGTTTTTGGGTTATTTCTTAGGGTTTTTGCCCGGGGGGCTCGGGGTTTGATTTCACCACCCCATTTGGTGGAATTAGGGCTTCCCAAGGCTAGGTTTTGGAATTGAAGTTTGGTGTTGATTCTAATTGATGGTCGTGACTAGGTGTACGCTAGGGCTTGGAAGGGATCATGCTTAAGGGTTGTCATCATTGATCAAAGCTACCGGAATTCAAAGGTAAGAAAACTGTACCCGGTTATGTGATTGTATTGGGACTAAGAGCTCCCTATATCTGTATGATGTCATAGATGGTATTATGCCATGGGACATGTGATAAACGATCTAAGAGTGCCGTAATCAATATTTGCGCACAGGGCGCGGCTCGGGCACTGGTAGCTGAGGACAACTTGATATTCACTAAGCTCGGTTTAAACTGGTCGGAGTCAGTGGGATAAATAGGGGGTGCGACCTAAGGGCGTCGACCCTGGTTGTTATATGTGAATTGGTTGTTAATGATAATTGATAAGTTTGGTATGTTGAATGCCTGATTATATGGATGTTTTGGACTGTTGAGTGTATGATTACACTGTATTAATTATTTGATTGTTTGATTGATGATTATGCTCTGTTATTGTGTTTTCTTGATGGGCTTGGCTCACGGGTGCTACGTGGTGCAGGTAAAGGCAAGAGCAAAGTGGACCAGCCTTGAGTTGGAGAGCTTTGGAGCTGAATGTACATAGTCGGCTGATCGGCTCCACGGTCGAGGAGTGGTACAGGACAGGAAAGCCTAAATGTCTATTTTTCCATTAGAGTGGCTAGTAGCTGTACTTTTAACCTCAAATTTTGTAAACTGTCTTTTTAAACGTTATTACTTTTGGGATCCCATGTAAAAGTATGTTTGAATATATGAAGTGTAACTTTTGTGACCAAAAAATTTTAACCCTAGTTCAACTATAGTCTCAGTAACACGTTTCTAACTAAATGACTTGATTAGCAAGTCTTGCACCTTTATAAACACACAGTGTAACGGTCTTGGCTATCCAGGACGTTACAAATTTTGCCTTCGAAATTTATCTAAACTACCTGGAATATGAATTCCGCACAACTGATTCCTGTTTCCCAAGTTGCTCCCTCGACCTCGTTGTCTCTATAACCTTACCTTGACTCAAGGTATAACTTTGTTCCTCAGAAACTTATTCTTTCTGTCTCATATCTGAACTGGCTATTCCTTACAGGCTAACTTAGCCTCAATCTCAAGATTCTCATAACTTAACTCATGAGTTTCCTTCCAACTTATGTCCTCAACATGGAAATATTGTTAGGAAAACTTATACAAGATCTTTATTTATTTTCATGTATATCTAATATTAAAAAAATTAATATGAGATAGCCTAGAACATGTTTCTAAAATTAAATTCAAAGAGAAACAAAGATAAGAATACTTACAGTATACGCAGCGAAATGAAAGCGTCCTTCCTTCAGTTTCTCTAACTCTTGTATCCTTTCTGTCGCAAAGTATTATCAAGAAACTGAATCGTTCCTTTAATTTCTTCACAGTCTTCCAATGTATCCTTAGAATCACCTAGATTAGTGTGGGAAATTCTCAACACATGAGATAGATACAGAGAGAATAGCAAAGAGGCTTAGAAAAGGACTTCTGTTTAGAGAGAATCTAAAACCTATCAGAAAATCTGACTTGTGACTTGTCAAACTTATCTGTCATGTCAGAAATCTGAACTTCTGACTTCTCTCTAAGCACTCCTTTTATAGACTCAATTAGGCCATTTAATTTTAATTAAAAAATCAATAAAATAATAGCCAATATGAAGCCCTAGGTCGAAATTATCATATGGGCTTTAGGCCCGTGAAATTTCTCATTTGATTATAAGCCCATTGGACTTAAAATCAAGGCATGTATTATTTTCTATTGATTTAATTAATTAAATAATTATTTAAATCATTTATCAAATTAATTATCTATAATTTGAATTTAATTTAAACTTATTTATTAATTTAGATACCAATTTATCTTAATTAATAAATCTGCCTTAATTTATCTTTTCTTCTCAAAATTACATAACTCTGTGAAACTATCCAAAGTTGACCTAGTCAACTTTGATAATTCTAATTGATAATTAAATCAATTAATTGAGACTATCTAGATGATTTTATCCAAGGTACAATGGGGACCATGGGCCTATGAAATCAAGCTCCAATAAGTTATCATAAATCTAACAAATAAATTTACTAACTTATTAATTCCTCGTGACTCCACTATAGACTCGGAATTGCACTCTTGAATTCATAGAATGCTCTATAACAAATATAGATACGCTATTAATTATCCGTCTTTACAATCATAATTGTCACTCAATCCACTATAGACGGTCTACAATGAGATAGGACTAAAATACTGTTTTATCTCTCATTGTATTTTATCCTTAAAACACTTAGTTCCTTGTAAATGATATTTCAGTAAACTAATTTAATTACTCAAATGAGATCTCTATCATTTAACACCTTGAACCAAACTAAAAGGAAACCATCATTTCACTTCTTCATCAGAAGCTATAGATGTTCATATCTATGATTAACACTCCCACTCAATTATACTACTGAGTTCCTAAGATGTAAGTATGGGCTAGTCCGTAGGGTAAGCTAGTAACAATTAAGTCAAAGAACTCAAATAATACAATCAGTTAGAATACTAACCACTCAGAATTGATATTGCATTGACCTATGGTCAACTATATGATATGACTAGAATAGATAATAATGGTATGTTTACTTATCTTATCAATTGTCAATATCAGTTTTGTCCGATGTAACAAATACATCTGATCTTATCTACTTTGCTAATGTTCTGGAAAGAACATAACACTGTGATGTGTAAGTAGATCATATCGTAGATTAGCAAGTAAGTGTAAATCCTGTGCACTGACTAATCTTAGGACTAACATATTTTGAACATATAATCATATTTATATTCCACTGTGATTACGTCACTATAAATACGATTAGCTATATGCTTAAGATTTAATAGAAGTTTATATTAAACAAATAATCATGAAAATAAAACATGTGAGCAAAGTGATTAACTAAGTCAAAAAATGATTTCTATTCTTTTATTGATAATAAAATGAGATTACAAAGAATTTGAGTTTTAATTAGGGCATAAAACCCCAACAAATGTAACATACACTGTATACCACTGATAGTGCCAAAACTAAGGCCCATCCAAAGGAAACCTGACCAGTCCTATCCAGAACTCAAATGGTCACATCAATCTAGGGCTCAACTTGCCTCTATCTACTCACCCCTTTCCATGGTGATACTTGAAGGAAGATACAATCTTTTACTTGGAACTCCATGTTCCTGCTTTTCAATTCAATAAAACTTTTCCATTTATTCAGAGAAGTGAGCATACAAGCTCTACCCTTTTCAAAACCTCCATGCTCCCCTGAACTACCTCAGGATCTAGATATAATATCTCATTCATCTTATAAGATGTCCTTCCAATAATAATTGGATAAGTCTCTGTCTCTCTCTCTGATTTACCATCAGTCTGAGAGTAATAAATTGTGTTAAATTCCATCTATATACTCATGGCCTTCTGTAACCTTCCTCAAAACTTGGAAGTAAAAACTGACTCCTCATCTGATAAGATAGACCTCAAATTCCATGAAGGCGCACTACCTCTTTCACATAGAGGTTTGAAAACTGATCAGCTGTATTATTCGTCCTTACTGATAAAAGTGAACTCACTTTAAATACTGGTCCATAATGACTCAATCCAAATCACGATGACCCACTATCATGGGCAGCCCCACCACGAAACTCATCACAATGTTTCCTTATGTCCACTATGGAATATCCAAAGGCTATAATGACCTTGCTGGTTTATGATACTCTGTCTTGACCTGATAACAGGTTAAGAACTTTGCCATATATTCTATTATATCCCTCTCCATCCCAGGTCATCAATATTAAGCTTTCAAACTCTGATACACTGTCATAATGCCTGAATGAAGAGAATAAAATAGGATAATATGAGATTCATCCAGAATCTCCCAATAAATCTCAGTGTCCTTCGGATCCCAAATCCGATCCTTATACCTCAATAAATTCATACCTGACACTGCATAACCCTTAGCTAATCCAGCTAAGACACTACCCTCAATTCTGCCATCTGTGGTTCACTTAAATTCCTTTCCTTTTGATCTTCTCTGAGATAATAATCTCAAGCATAAAACTAGCCACCTGGCCCACCAAAAACTCTACTCTAGTTCTGGTCAGATCCTTTAACCAACATGATGCATAGGCAATCCCTTTCTCCCTGCCACGGAGGTGTCATAACAACCTACTAACTGATTCTGATTTGTAAGAAGACTCAGAACTCTTTCACAAAGTACATATAATATCATGCCCGTCCAAGGAAACTCCTGCCCACAGAGGCATTTCTTGACCTTGGCAAATCTCTAACTGAGAATATACCAAAATACCGTCGTCCAAGACGATCACAAATTCAATTTAGATAATCCTTGAATACTCTGTTCATCTGATTCATCAAAGCAATCTTGCCATTAACCAAATCCTCAAAATATACTCAGCACTCCCAGTGCCCTTATCTGATACAATAGTCAGTCTTTTGCATATTCTTCTCTTTGATCTTCAGTTGGTACTAACCAGATCAAAGATCCTCTTTGAGAATTCCATCTTACCCAATAATTGAGCCCTTTATGTCTTACAACTTTACTGAAGTCATTCAATACAGTGCCCTAGACCTGGTTCCATTTCTGAAACCAATCCAATCACCATTCTATCTCTTTATATAAAAATAATAACCCTGGAAAATCCCCTGGAAACACATCCAGAAACTCACAGACTAATCCATTCTGTCCTAATCCCACTGGCACAACTTAAGTGGTATCCACCACACTAGCTAAGAGTTCCATGCATCCTCATGCAATAGATCTCTAGCTCTAAATACAAATGTCATCAGCATACCAAATCCATGCATCGTGCTTGCTACCACAAGGGTTTCCACTCTCAACCCAAGAGTTACTATCCTTTTCTTGCAATTTTGCATTTCCCCACATTCGGTTAACCAATCCATATTCTAGATCATCCTAAAGCCAGTCATAACAAACTTTATCAACACCACTGATGAGTTCTTTTCACCATAATCCAACTCATCTCTTGAATCACCAATACAATATTACTTTCCCAGCATAACATAACCATGTGATCTGCATAACAACTCTATGCCTCTCTATATGCAACAAACAAAGAAACAACATGGCACCAAAACCAGTTACCATAATACAAAATCAGAACTAGAAACCTGACCTACCATCCCTGAGGAACCAACCTCAGTCTCAGTCTCAGTCTCAGTCTCCAACTCTGACTGCCTCACAATGAACACTCAAGCTAGAGTCGAGCTATCCATCCCCTTTTGCTCCTCTGTCTCTCGACTTGGGCAATCCCTTTTGATATGCCCAACCATTCCACATAAGAAACATGTCTTTGGTCAGCACCCCTTCAAATGACGCCTCTTGCACCGAGCACATATTGGATAAGTCCTCCAGTTCTTATTTTTACTTGCTCCAATAAATGGAGGCATCACTGCTTGAGCTCCGTGCTCTCCAGCACTCTCATGCCCAATCTGATTTCCTGCGCTCTCAACAGCAAGAGCCTTCCCTACCACCAGAGCATAGGAAGAGATTTCACGCATTGGGGCAACTCTAATGCCCCGAGCTATTCTAGGATTCAATCCCTGAATAAACTTTTTCTTTCGAGCTGCATCTGAGGGTACCATGTCAACAGAGAACTTGGCCAACCCATCAAATTTGCTAATATACTTGGCTACTATTGCATTTCCCTGAACGAGATTCAGAAACTCATTCATCTTAGCAGTCTTGGCTGCATCACAGTAATACCTTTCATTGAACAGCTGCCTAAATTCTTTCCAGTCCATCACAGCTGTATCTCGTGTCTGGGATACTACTTCCCACCACGTCTGGGCATCATTCTGCAACACATAAGTAGCACATATCACCCTATCATGACCTACCAGCCCCATACTGTCAAGAATGGAAATGATCATGCCCATCCATTGCTCAACTCTGAATGGATCTAGGCCTCCCTCAAAGATTGGAGGGTAATACTCCTGGAATCTTCCACAAAGAAATTCCCATCTGTTCTCAACCCTAGGCTGAGCCAAAACTGGTGCCACTCCTGGCATAACAAAGGAAGAGGTGTTCCCCGACAGATTCCATTGTTGCTTCAAACACCTAATATCTTCCTCCTGCCTCCGCAATCTTAATTGCACATCAGAAAGCACCTACTGGAAAGTCTGAGGGGCAGATGAAGAACTCAAGCCTTAGCTGAAACTCCCAGCCTCGATATAACTACCACCATGCCTCATTATCTGCCTTGGATACATACCTGCTAATTAAATCTGCAGTCAATAACTTGACCCATTAAATATGATGAGCATATCAAGAGCTTTCCCCACGGGATCAATCATACCACACTACAATCACAAACCACTACAGTGCTAAAAACATGCCCATAGCATTCGTACATCAATCATAATCCCTGCTCTTCCAATAGACATACCATGCCTCTAACTCCAGCATGAAAATATCACATTTATATATTCACGGAGCATGTAATCATATAATCATATTAATAGTCCAAAGCTAGGCTCTATCAGAATCTCATGCTCCCTAATACAATGTGCAGGTAAAGCATTTACATTCTATTTAAGCAGTTAAGCACATAACTACAGAAATAGTTACCGTTCCCTGAGTGAAGCTATCTTCAGTGACGAGTGTACATGCCCAGCTTGTCTTTAGAAACCCTTAACCTTGGCTCACTCTGATACCAAGTTGTAATGCCCTAAACTCCAGGGACTGTTACATTGTGCATTTTAAATGGTGCTAAACTCGCTATTCAAGTCATTTGGCCATAATCGTGTAACTAAGTATGATTAGTGATTTAGGGTTAAAACTTTTGGTTAAGATACAACATTTCACTAAAACCTTTACTTTATAGATTGGGATCCCAAAAATATAATTTAAAGGTTAATTACAGTAAAATATTTACAACTAGCCAACCTAAGCGGAAAAATAGGGTTTAACCCTAGTTCCTCTTTAAACCCTCGGTCGTGGCGGTCAAGCAGCCGCATATGTACACATCATCACCTAAGCTCTCCAACTCAAGGATGGTCCAGCTTTCTTTTGTCTTTACCTACACCACATAGCACCCGTGAGCCGAAGCCTAGCAAGAAAACTCAATATGATCATGAACAGTAATAACATGTCATCAAATTATAATGTGCATGCCTAGCAATAATAGCCCTAATCGCGCATGAAAGCAGGTACAAATAAATGTTTGTGGAGTCTTGCACTCTTAGTAGATGACTCGTAAGTCTCTCATTCTGAGGTAGATGACTAGTAAGTCAATCTCGGTCAGATGACTAGTAAGTCAATCTCGGTCAGATGACTAGTAAGTCAATCTCAGTCAGAGGACTAGTAAGTCAATCTTGGACATATGACTAGTAAGTCAATCTCGGAGGTCCCATACCCTCCTAGCCATGTGACGTGTAGGTCACCTTAGTCTTTCTGACTCTGGCTCTAAGTAACTAGACTTTAGACTAGACAAGCACTTTTAGTTTTCATCGAACTTGAGGTCGGTCCGGCATTAATGCTTATGAGGAGTCATTCAATGTAGATGTCGATTAGAACTAATCTTTTATCAACTCTGTGTTCATGATGCTTATGCCGCTCCTGACTCTTAGGTTAGTAACATACGACCAGTGCTCAAAAATACTGTCGAACTTGACTAGTAAGTCACAACTTCACAGCTAGTTCTGACACTATTACTGATTCTGACTAGTAAGTCAGTTTCATTCACAAGTAAGCAAGATTTTCTAAGCATTTGATATGCAATCCATGTCCACATTTAAACACTCAGCATTCCTCAATAATAACCATGCATGTCACATATGGGGTGTAGTTTTCTTACCTTTGGTTTGAGTGAGAAATAACAAATGAACGACCCTTGAAAATGATCAATCCTTTAATCTCTTAGCAGTCACCTAGTCATAACCAAATACAATCTTCGATTAATGAAATCAACAATAATAGGGTCTTGACCTAAACCTCACTCCCAGGATCTCGAATTGTACCCAAACGGTGAGTAGTTTCGATCCCGAGCCTTAGGAATTGAAACCCCAAGCCAAAAACCCTTAAAAACACCCAAAACATGCATCAGAGAAAATAGGGTAGTGCTACAATGCTGCCCCCCTAGCGCCCCAGCGCTACAACCAGGGGAATTTTGCCTTGGCTAGCGCTATAGCACTAGCACCAGGTAGATCACCCTGGTTTTTCCCCTCCTTTGAATCCTCCATTTCCAACCTGAAAAACAAGCTTCCAAACTTCTTTCAAACCCCCAAATGAACCCAAATATCATATACACAAGTCCTAGGCATCATAACCCAAGTATCCTTTGCCAAAAAATCCCATTGAAACTCAAATTTCAAACGAAAAACCCAACTGAAACTCAATGAGAAAACAAAGCAAGAACAAGAGATTCCATGGTTAAAAACTCACCTCAATCTCAGCTTAGGACCCTCTTCAATAGTAGTGCATAACCCAAAACCCTCAAGGCTTGGTTCCTCAAAAGAAGCTTCAAAATCCAAAGAGAAATGGGAGAGAAATGATGTATGGGAGAAGGAAAGAATGATGCTCTGTTTTGGTTCACTTCCACAACCTTCTAATGGCTAATTATAAGCTTAGGGTGAAAAGACCTAAATGCTCTCATGCCTAAATAAAAGCCTTAACACCCACCAAGGGCAAAATCGCCATTTCCCACCTATCTCTTTAATCATAATTAACACCCTCCAATTCCCACTATTCTCAATATTCTCATATGCTAATAAATCATCTCCCATTACTCTTTAATTTCTGGCAATGTTCTAATCCTCAAACTACCCTAAGACTCACCCCGAAGCTAATCCCTTTATGACTAGACCGATAACTTGCATTCAAAGATCGTCTCATGCCGAATGGCTCAAACAAATCCACATATAATGTGGTATTATTTATAATTCACCCACATGCATGAAAATACACAATTACGCCCTCAATGAGCCAAATTACTAAAATTCCCTTATAATAAAATGTGTACCCATATGCATGCATTTATCATCATATAATAATATAATTCCCATAAGCATGCATATAATCATCCAATGGCATAATAAATCAAGTATGGCCCTCCCGGCCTCTTAATCAAGGTCCTAAACCTTATTAGGGATTTGGGGGCATTACACTGAGGATGCCCTCAAACCTCTCCAAGACAAACTTGACTCCTCCGAGGTGACGGTCAACAGCTTGAAGGCGAAGCTCGACGTCAAGACAACGAATTTCGACACTGCCAAGGTCGAGATTGAACGCCTGAAGGAGGAAAAGAATTATGCCTTTGAAATTCTTGAGGACGAGAAGAAGCGCATGCTCAAGGAGTTTAAGACCAAGAAGGATTGGGCTACCGTTCGGGCTATGTATATGATGTGGTCTCTGAACCATGACATCGAAACCTCGTTCCTTTAGGACAAAGAAGAGGAGTTTATCTCCAAGTGGAAGGAGCAGTTGGCCGAGGAGGAGGTCACAGCCACTATCCAAGATGGTGAGAATGGGGATGAAAAGGGCGAGGAGGCTGAATTTGATTCAGCCAATTAACAATGAACTGCTTCGAATAGGGTTGCATCCCTTAGAATTTTTTTGTAATTATATTTTTTGTGCCCTCGGGGCAGTGACAATTTACAACTTGATTTTGAGCTATTTTGATTATCTTATGAATTTATATCAATAGTAATTTTTGTGCTTTCAATTTTCTAACTCGAAAATATTTTTGCACTTTGTTTTACCTTTAGCTTTTTGCCTTCATATTATGCACTATATTTCTAGATCAAAATATTTTGAGCACGTTATTATTAAGGACCTGCTTTTATACTTGTTTATTCATACAAATATATATTGGATTTAAGTTTGAATTTCAATACATTCATGCATAGTTTATTCAAAATATCCATGTTCGACTTCGTTATTGTCAAGGTCAAACTTTACTTTTACCATGTATTTGAAAAATACTTAACTAGTATGTAACCTTGTTAGTCTAGTTATATTTTTCCTTTCCAGTTACTTTTCCTCATCCTCGAGTATGGCCTTGAGGTTGCGAGGTCAAAACTTGTTTGCAAAAATTTCCAGCCCTAGTTTCGACTTATAGTTTACAGTTGGTTTATTTAGAATTCCAACTTTTTATTGTCGGTTAGGTTTTGCTGGTTTGTTCCAGACTTGTTTATCTTGTGTGTTTGGTTAATGGTCCATACACTTATTGCTTTCTTCATGTCGGGTTAATAATCCAGACATTTTTAGGTCGTGTGTTTGGTTAATGATCCATACAAGTTCGCGTGTTTGGTTAATGATCCATACACTTATTGTTTTCTTCATGTCGGGTTAATAATCCAGACATTTCCATTAGAGTTACTATTAATTTATGTTATATTTTTTCGAGCCTATGGTATGATTGTATACCACTTATGCCCCCTTCATATCCTATGATTGTGATCTTAGGTTATTGAATTTTGAGGGTTTTGCAAAAAAGGATAACAATAAAAATACAACTTTTGAGTGAAATTCAGTATTTTATTAATCAAAAAGTAAAAATCAAATACATGCTTGGTTAAAACGAATAAACATCATTCCTATATTATTGATAATAAGGTCGTAGATGTTCACCTTTCCAAGCTCGCGAAATCAGTCTTCCGTTCAGCCTCGCCAATTTATATACTCCAGGTCGAACAATGGACTCAATCTAATAGGGGCCCTCCCAATTAGGCTCAAGTACCCCAGCTGATGGGTCTCGCGTGGCCAAAAACATGCGTCTTAACACCAAGTCTCCCAATCCAAATTTCCTATCTCGGACCTTCTTGTTAAAATATCTAGTAGCCCATTGCTGGTATGCAGCACTTTTCGATTGGTCCTCGTCTCGTCCTTCTTCGATGAAGTCCAGACTTTCTGCGAGCTGGGATTGATTCGAGGCCTGATCATATGCATCACGCCTTATAGTTGGGATTTTGACCTCGATAGGCAACATGGCCTCGCACCCATAAGCTAGAGAGAAGGGGGTATGCCCCGTGGAAGTTCTTGTCGTGGTTCTATAGGCCCACAAGACTCGAGGCAGCTCCTCTGGCCATCTCCCCTTTGCTTCTTCTAACCTTTTCTTCATGGAACTTTTCAAGGTTTTATTGACTGCTTCGACCTGGCCATTTCCTGGGGATGGGCCACGGAGGAAAAACTTTTTATTATCTCATTCCTTTCGCAAAAATGTTTAAACAGATCACTGTCAAAATGGGTCCCATGGTCTGATACTATCTTTTTGGGAATCCCATATTTTCATATGATGTTTTATACTATGAAATCTAGGACTTTTTTCAAGGTGATGGTGGCCAATTGTTCAGCCTTGGTCCATTTTGTGAAATAATCCACAGCGACTACAACATATCTTACTCCACCCTTTACAGTTGGCATGGAGCCTATGAGGTCAATTCCCCATATCTTGAATGGCCATGGGGAGCTCATCATGGTAAGCTCGGTAGGTAGAGCTCGTGGTGTCAAAGCGAATCGTTGACATTTATCACAGCGCTTTACATACTCGAATGAGTCTGCCTTGACTGTTGGCTAGAAGTACCCTTGCCTAATCACCTTTTTTGACAAGCTATGCCCCCCAGTATGGTCTCCAAAAAATCCTTCATGGATTTCTTCCAAAATATTTTTCACCTCGGGAAGAGTTACACACCTAAGTAATGGCATAGAGTATCCCCTTTTGTACAACTTTCATTCCAAAATGGTATATCTTGGTATTTGGTACATAATCCTCCTACCCGAGTTCTGGTTTGCAGGGAGACTTCCAGTTTTGAGGTACTCAACTATTGGGGCCATCCAGGTGGGTTGCGAGTTAATCATGTTTATATCCTCCTCATCAGGCTCGGTTATACTCGGGGTTGGTAGAAATTCTACTAGGACCATGTTGAGTGTGTCAGCTTCGTTAGTCGTGGCAAGCCTGGCCAATGCGTCTACATTTGAATTTTGCTCTTGAGGGACTTGTTCTATAGCATAGAACTCAAACCCCCCAAATGTCGCTTTTACTTTTTCCAGGTAAGCTACCATTTTTATACCACGAGCCTGATATTCACCCAAGACTTGGTTAACAACCAACTGTGAGTCACTGTAGCAATGAATGACCTTTGCTTTGAGCTCAGTGGCTATTCGAAGTCCTGCTAATAACACCTCGTTCTAAGCCTTTTTGTTTAAAGCCTCGAAGCCAAAACTTAGAACCGAGTGGAAGCAATTTTTGTTGGGGTGATTAGAATGATTCCTGCCCCTGATCCATTTTCATTGAAGGACCCATCGACATAAAGTCTCCACAGCTTGAGGGCGGGGGTTACGACTTCTTCGTTGGAGATCCCCGTGCATTTGACAATGAAATCTACCATAGCCTGTCCTTTGATTGTTGTTCTAGGATGATAAGTAATCTCGAACTGTCTGAGCTCGACAGCCCATTTAAACAGTCTTCTGAATGCTTCAGGCTTAGATAACACTTGTCTCAGAGGTTGGTCAGTTAACATATGAATAGGATGCGCTTGGAAATAGGGTCAGAGCTTTTGAGATGCATGCATTAGGCACAAAGCCAGTTTCTCCATTAATGGGTATCTCGATTCTACCCTCAGTAACCTCTTATTGATGTAGTATATAAGCTTTTGTACCTTCTTATCCTCACGTACAAGTACTGCATTGATGGCATGCTCTGTTGTGGCGAGGTATAAGTACAAAACTTCTCTTGTGATAGGTTTAGACAAGATCGGTGGTTTGGCGAGGTGCTTCTTAAGATGCTGAAATGCGAATTCACACTCATCTGACCACTCAAAATTTTTGCCCCCTCTTAAAAGAATAAAGAATGGAAGGCATCAGTCTGTAGATTTTGAGATAAACCTACTTAAGGCTACCATTCATCCAATTAAGCTCTGGACATCTTTATGTTTATTAGGTGAGGGCATGTCCATTAAAGCTTTGCTCTTGTCAAGATTAGCCTTTATATCCCGAGCATTCATGATGAACCCAAGAAACTTACCCGAAGATACTCCGAATGAGCATTTTTATGGGTTAAGTCTCATATGGTATTTTTGAAGCACTACAAAACATTCAGCGAGATAGTTTACATGGTTATTGTTATGTTTGGATTTGACTAACATATCATCCACATAAACTTCCATGTTATTCCCTATCTGCTCAGCAAACATCCTATTTACCAATCTTTGGTATGTGGCTCCAACATTTTTCAGCTTGAAAGGCATGACGTTGTAGCAGTACAATCCCTTGTCGGGTACAAAGCTCGTATGTTCTTGGTCAGGTGCATGCATGGCAATCTGGTTATATCCAGAATAAGCATACATGAATGACATAATGTCGTGGCCTGCAATGGTATCTACGAGATGGTCGATTCAAGGCAAGGGAAAGCAGTCCTTGGGGCATGCCTTGTTAAGGTCCAAATAGTCAATGCATGTTCACCATTTGCCATCGGGTTTCAGGACCAGCACAGGATTGGCTATCCAATCAGGATAGAAAGCATCTCGAATAAACCGATTTGTTTTTAACCTCTCGACCTCCTCTTTTAGGGATTTCTTTCTGTCGTCGTCTAGGAGCCTCCATTTTTGTTGCTTCGGGGGGAAGCTCTTATCAATATTGAGCGCATGGCTTATAACACTCGGACTAATCCCTACCATATCCGAGTGTGACCATGCAAATACATCCTGGTTTTCTTTCAAAAAACAAGTTAATTGCTATCTTGCACTTTCAGAAAGGTTTTTTCCTATTTTTACCACCCTCGTGGTATCTTTCTCATCGAGCTTTACTTCTTCAAGCTCCTCCAACGATTCGAGATCGACCATTTCTTCAACTCTAGGGTCGATCTCTTCTTCTATCTCGAAGATGGATCCGTCCATCTCCTGAATAACCACAAGTGTCTGTGCACTTGTTTGGTTTTTCCCTCTCATGGAAATCCTATAGCATTCCCTCGCAGCGAGCTAGTCAACCTTCAGTGTCCCGATGCCACTAGATGTCAGGAACTTGACGAGAAAATGCCTAACAGACGATACTATCCCCAGCCCAACAAGGGTTGGTCTCTCGAGCAATGCGTTGTAGGCTGACAAGGCGTCCACCACAATGAACTCCATCATCTTGGTTACCGAGACTGGATAGTCTCCCAAGGTTACGAGGAGTTCAATGGATCCCATACAAGCAATCCCTTCTCCAAAAAATTCGTACAACGTTGTTGCACAAGCTTTCAAATCTCAAAGCGTAAGTCCCATCTTTTCTAGAGTGGCCTTATAAAGGATATTGACAGAGCTCCCGTTATCAATTAGGACTCTGTGTACCCATTTGTTCGCAAGCTAAAGTGTGATGACTAGGGGATCGTTATGAGGAGATTTGACATGTGATGCGTCCTCTTCTATAAAAGTGATGGGTTGAGTTTCAACCCTCTGTTGCTTTGGAGCTCATGGTTCAGGTTTGTAGGGAGAACTGTCTCCAGTCTTGAGCTCGTTTACATATCTTTTCTAGGCATTTCTGATCCGGCAAGGTGAGGTCCCCTGGATATGGTTACCACATCCTCCCCATCTATTGGGGGAGGTCGATCATCCTCTCGTGCTCAGGAATTGTTGTTTTGTTGGGCAGGTTGCGCAGACGTTGCCCTCTGTCCTATCGAGGCTTGATTAGTATTCTAGTTTCTCACATATTGTCTGAAATACCCTCTCAAGATCAAGCCTTCGATCTCGTCTTTCAGTTGTCGGCATTCATCAGTGGTATGTCTGACGTCCCTATGGAATCTGCAATACTTATTGGAGTCCCTCTTCGCCTTCTGATTTCGCATTGGATCAGGTCGTCTAAACGGGACCTGATTCTCATTGGCGAGGAAGATATTTTCCCGAGTCTCAAGGAACTCGGTATATACCGTATAAATGGAGAAATACTTGTCTCCCTTCTTCTTTTTCCCCCCATCTGCCTCACAGTTATTCCCTTCATTTTTCTTTCTTTTTGAAGGGTTATCTCCGGAGGGTCTTGACGTGGATGGGGTAGCCGAGGTCGTGGATGCATCTTCACATGATTTGGCCAGGGAAATACTTGAATAAGTATGGGTTATCCCAAAAGAAATTTCGCACATCGACCAGAAATTTTCGTTTGTCTTGTGGACTCCATTTAGATGGGAGTTCGCCTATTACTAAGTAGTTCACAATGTGAGCACACCACGGTAACTTAGTAACAGAAAGCAATTTCTCATCGGGGAAATCATCATGAATAGGTGGACCATCGGTAGGATCACTGAATTCAAGTTGGGACAAGTGGTCCGCGATGACACTTTCAACACATTTCTTGTCTTTAATCGTTATATCAAATTCTTGCAAGAGAAGGATCCACCGTATTAGTCGTGCCTTAGCATCCTTTTTGAAAAGGAGATATTTCAAGGCGGAGTGATCCGTGAAAATCGTAATAGGTGATCCAATCAAATAAGATCATAATTTGTCAAGGGCAAAGACGACGACAAGCAACTCTTTTTCAGTATTGGAATAGTTCATTTGAGCACTATTGAGAGTTCAGCTTGCATAGTAGACAAAAAAGGATTTCCTTTCGCTTCGTTGTCCTAAACAAACTCCCACAACAAAGATTTTGGCATCACACATGATCTCGAAAGGAAGACTCCAATCGGGTGACTGAATGATGGGGGCGGAAGTGAGTGAATTTACATGCGTTCGGAATGAATCCTCACACTTAGGTGTCCACTCAAAAATAACATCTTTGGCTAGGAGGTTGCTTAGCAGGTGAGCAATCATTGAAATTTTTTGTATGAACCTCCTATAAAAATCAGCATGACCAAGGAATGACCTAACATCTTTGACAGTCTTAGGAGTAGGAAGGTTGGAGATAAGGTCGACTTTTGACTGATCAACCTCAATTCCTCTTTTAGAAACAATGTGGCCTAAGACTATGCTAGAAGATACCATGAAATGACATTTCTCCCAGTTGAGCACAAGTCCTTTCTCAATACACCATTTTAAAACAACTTCAAGATGAAGAAGACATGTGTCAAAGGAATTTCCAAAAACGGTTAGGTCATCCATGAATACTTCCATTGATTTTTCAATCATGTCACTAAAGATGCTCATCATGCATCTTTGGAATATAGCTGGTGCATTACACGAGCCAAATGGCATACGCCAGAAAGCAAAGGTGCCAAAGGGACAAGTGAAATGTAATGCCCCAACTACTCTAGACTTTGGACCATTAACGAAAACTATATATAGGCCCTAATCTTTAATAGAACTTACAAGTGAAAAAAAAAAGAACATACTTTATTAAAAACTTGTAAAAACCAATGTTAAAACTTACATAACTCAAAGCAGGATATGGGATCCCATTGTTTTAAAAAGAAAACATATCTTAATTGAAATGAAAAGAAATTACATAAATAGGTGCGGAAAAATTACACATAAACCATAAATAAAAGACTACATCCTCGAAATCAAACTCTCGACTCCTTGAATCCATTCATCACCGATACACATTCTCCCAAGCATCCACGAATCTTACCCGCCAATATAGCTACTTTCCTACACATATAAACAAAAAGGAATGAGCCTAGTGCCCAGCAAGGAAAATCTAACACATAGTTCATATACATAAATTTCATAAGAAACATAAAAACATAACATAACATATCACTTATATCATACACATACTATAATGGCCATTATTACTTGGGGTCCCATAGACTAAACAAGTCATATGCCCATTAGATTAGTGGGGTCCTACTAGCTAAGTAGGTCATATGCCCATAATCTGTTTGGGGCTTGTTAGTCATATGGGTCATATGCCCAAGCCTACATACATACATATCATAACACATTTCATAACATAAAAACATAAGATAACACATATAAAACATATAACATATGAATTCTATCCTATTTTCCTTACCAAAATACCGGGATAAGAGGACAAAGGTGGGACTTTGGAACACTCCTAAGAACCATTTGAAAAAGAGTGAGTATAGAGAAGAAGAGAAATGAAAGGAATGGAAGGACTAAACCATTGAGAAAATACTTACCAAAAACTTATGTGTGAGTTCTTAGATTTCCTAACCAAAATAAGAATAAGGTTAGAATAAGTAGAGGACTATGAGAACTTTTGAAGAAAAAGTATAGAAACAAACTAGAGTTTGGGTTACCTTGAAGACTTGTAAGACCAATCGAAACCTCGAACCGAAATACTATAAATCCTTACTTTCCCAAGTGTTTGATAAGCTTATGATGATCAAGCTTATGATTTCCCCACCCAAGTGTTTACACTCTCACACTCACCTAGCAACTTGCAGCCTCTGAACTTAGAGCAAAAGATGAATGATGGATGGGTACTAGGTCCTATTTATAGAGTTTAGGAATGAAAGGATTTTAATTTTACTTGAATAAAAATAATGGCTTTTTAGGTGAAAATAATTTGAATTGTTGTTCAGCAGAGGCTGAAGACTCGTTCAAAAAGGTGCTGCACTTATCAAGAGGTTGAAGGGCTGAATGGAAAATGATTTCAAAAATTTTCAAAATAAGCTGAAGGAGGCGATATATCGCCCCCTATAGGCGATATATCGCCTGGACCATTATGCCCGAGGCAGACGTGCATCGTTTCGTGTTTTCTGTATCTACGTGCTGTGATATATCGCCCCCTATAGCTGCGATATATCGGCATTCGCTGATTATTTAAACACGAAATTACACATTTTTAGCTTAATTCAAATTGAGTAAATAGCCTTGACTAAGCCCTCAAACGTATTCAAAGTTGCTGACTGACCTTAGAGCATTCAAACTTTACCCTTATTAAATTTAATCCTCAAAATACTTAATCCTTAATCACCCATACATAACATGTGCTTAAAATCCTATTGGTTCTTATCTAAACCTTATAGTATAATAAATTTTATCCTTAATATCAGTCATATTAATCAAACCTTAGGTTAACATTAATATTCTTAAACTATAGGTTAAACTTAGAAAATCTACAAGTACTACTATGAGTGTCCAAATAAGTCCCGGTCTGAACTAAAAATCCACAGTTATAAAGATAATACTATAAATACTATAATACTACTATCTAACTAGCTAAGTAAAGTTCTTGGACTCTGCATGAAAGTGGTCTTATCTTGATCCTCTGATGCAATCTCAATTTGATTATAGCCTGAATAGCCATCAAAAAAGCAATAGAAAGGATGACCTGCTCCACACTCAAGGATTTGATCAATGAATGGGAGTGGAAAATGATCTTTGTGGGGGGCGACATTTAATTTTGAATAATCAATGCACATGCGCCACCCTGTCACAGTTTTTATGGGGACAAGGACCTCTTTTTCGTTTGGACCATAGTGACACCAAATTTCTTGGGCACGACTTGAGTAGGACTAACCCATTTGTTGACTGCCACTGGATAAATGATACCGGCGTCTAGCAATTTCAGAACTTCATTTTTCACGACTTCTTTCATTAAGGGGTTTAGTGGCCTTTGAGGGTCTGTTCGAGGGATAGCCTCGTCCTCCAAATTAATTCGATGGGAGCAAATTAAAGGGCTAATACCTTTGATATCAGCAAGCGTCCAACCTATTGCAAATTTATGCCTTCGTAGTAGCTCGAGTAACTGCAATTCTTGAGAATTTTGAAGGTTGAACGAGATGATAACTGGAAAGGTTTCACCGTCTCCCAAGAAGACATGTTTCAGACCCTTGGGTAGTTAGGTCAATTGAACAATAGGAACCTCTTTAGCTGAAGTTTTTGGCTTTGCCCTCTCATGAGGTAGCTCTTCAAAGCGAGGTTTCCAAAACTTAGTCCTTCTATTGCGTGAGTCTTTGTGATCTAATATTGCAAGAGTAGACTCAATAGAACTGAGAATTTCATTGTTAGACAGAATGAGGAGTTCATCAAGATTATCGAAGTTTCTTCGCAATTGAACCTCCTCGGGAATTAAGGTGTCAATAATGAATGTTTGATAACATTCATCATCTTCTCGGGGTTGTTTCCCGATGTGGAAGATATTGACTTCAAGAGTCATATTTCCAAATGATATCTTCATTAGGCCATTCTGACAATTGATTAAAGAATTTGCAGTAGCAAGGAATGGTCTTCCGAGGATAATAGGAATTTTGACTCCATGTGTTACCACAGATTGGGTATCAAGGATAAGAAAGTCCACAGGGTAATAGAATTTTTCAATTTGAACTAAAACATCCTCAAAAATGCCCCCTAGGATTTTTGGTGGAGCAGTCAGCAAGCTTTAGCACAATAGATGTTGGCTTCATTTCTCCAAGACTGAGTTGCGAGTACACAGAGTAAGGCATGAGATTTGCACTCGCGCCAAGGTCAAGTAAGGCCTAGCTGACTTCATGAGTCCCAATTTGGCAAGAAATGGTGGGACAACCAGGAACTTTGTATTTCGGCAGTGTCTTTTGTTCAATCACCACACTCACGTGCTCAGTCAAGAAAGCAGTCTTCTTGACATGGTGCTTCCTTTTTGCATTGCATAGATCCTTGATGATTTTGGCATAAGTCAGGACTTGTTTTATGATGTGAAGCAAAGGAAGATGAATCTTCACTTGTGTCAAGTTCTCAAGGATTTCAACTCGGTTATCAGGAAGTTTCCCAACAGGTTTCAAAGCCTGGGGAAATGGTACTTTTGGAGAAGCATTGAATGGTGCATTCTCGGGATTAACTTTTGGAATGTTGGGAGAGGTGGCTTTTATGGATGGGTCTTGCAAAGTTTTACCACTTCTAGTTGTGATGGCATTTACTTCCTTAACATTTTGATCATTAGAATTTGAGGATTGGGCCATGTGTTGACCTTGCACATTGAATTTAGGCTGGGAAGGAAGTTTTCCTTTTTCTGGTATGGCCAAGGATTCAGTCAATTTTGAAAATTGACATTTCATTTCCTTGATTTCTTCCATCATTTGGCAATTTATTTTTGTTTGTTCCTCTATGAATGCATGAAGGGTATTCTCGAGAGAGTTTCATTGTGGATGAGCATTGTATTGAGGTGTAGAATACACCTTTGATGGTTGAACTTGATGTTGGTTTCTCCATTGGTTTCTAGATGACTAGATTGGTTGGAATCTCTCCAACTAAAATTTGGGGGGCTTCTCCAACCAAGGTTGTACGTATGGGAGAATGACTTGTTATATGCCCCTAAGGCATTGCATTGCTCCTCATAAACCCCCCTTATTTCATTAAAAGGTAAGCAATCCTTAGCTAAATGCTCCATCCCTCGACAAACAAAGCAAGGTTCTCGTGGTTCTGCTTGAGCGATCATGTGCGGTTTTTGCCCATTTTTTGTCATTAATACCTCAAACTGATTTTTCAAAGCTTCGAGTTAGGCCTTACACTATCCTTTTCTCGAAGTTGATAGATCCCAGATGGTTTATGTCGGTTGGTGCTATCAGTAGCACTTGGACTAGTCCAAGTGTGAGATTTTTTCGCGGTTTCTTTGAGATATTCAAGAACATCGTCTGGCTCTTTTTTGAGGAATTCACCATTGCATAAAATTTCTACAAACTGGTACTCACGACTCGTGAGCCCTTTATAGAAGTAACTGACCAAACACCAGTTCTCATAGCCATGGTGCGGGCACTGATTCAACAGTTCTTTGAATCTTTCTCAGACTTGATAGAACGTTTCATTGTCCTTTTGGGAAAATGTGGAAATCTGTCATTTTAGATTGTTGGTCTTATGGCTAGGGAAGTGTTTCAAAACACTACAAGAAATCTGATCTTTACCTACCAATATATATTGGTAGGTAAAGGGAACCTTTACCCACCAATATTTATTTGTAAGATTTATTGGTAGGTAAATATTGCCAATATTATAATATTTTAGAAGGATGATTATCTACTAATAATATGGATAAGTAAAGAGTGTTACCCTACACATATACTGGAGGGAAATTTTTTTGCATTTGGCGCCAATATTTCCCTCTTATTATTTTAAATTTTAATAAAAATGATGCTGAGTTGTGTGATGATGTGTTAAAAATATCCTACATGTCATCTTACTTACTTTTAACATGTCATATTATTTTTAACAAAGGGTACAAATCTTAAAAACAAATAAACATTACAAAAACAAAAATTAAAATTAAATTAATTCTAACTATAGTAAAAACAAAATCATAATAATATATATTTTATTATTTAACCTTTCAGACATAAAAAAATACTCTGGTTGTCTGCCCTCTCTCCCTCTTAGAAAACCAGTCGAAGATGAAGCGCCCATCGAGAAGAAGCGCCCATCCTCAGCGAGAGTACCCCGGAGGCCCCGACGCTGACCATCGCCTGAGAAGAAGCGCCCATCCTCAACAAGAGTACCCCCGAGGCCCCGACGCTGACCATCGCCTGAGAAGAAGCGCCCATCCTCGCCTGAGAGAAGAACCCATACTCGCCGACCGCCACCTGAGAAGAAGAACCCAGATGTGCACGAGCGGGGTGCCCCTTCCGTCCTCCCCTGAAGCCCAGATTCTTCATAGCGTATCAGATTCTTCATGAATCGAAATCTCGATTTCTCAAATCTTGTGGGAGTAAATCATGAATCTGAAAACTTGAGGTAACCCTCCAGCTATATACATATACTTAGATATTATGTGTGTCTTGAAATCTATAAATGGGGGATTTTGTGTTGTTCTTGATAGAGAACAACTTGTTGACATGCTTGGTAGCTGAGAAAATATGGGAAGAAGGAATCATTTTTAGACTCTACACATGGGATAGTTGTTATTTTATTGGTGATGATATATTATGGGAAATATGTATGTATATATTTTAGTCCATGGTTAATTTTTCAGAATGATACAATGAGAATTGCTTAAGAGCGTGTTAGAGTTCTCTGCTTCTGAAGGGTTTGGTTAGTGCACTTCTAGGTAATCTGATCACTTGAGCTCATTTTGTTCGATATTGTGACAAATAGATAAAAATTTCAATCCCTTGTTTGTTTGTTTGTTTGTCTTTTCAATTCTTAATAGGGGTGAAGGAGTTTGATGCTAAATGGATTGGTTGGGCTGGTGTAAATGTGCTTGATGAGACTGGACAAATTGCACTAACCAAAGCTTTAGCTGAAAAGGTTCAAATAGCTACTTGTCATTATGTAATCTTGTATTTCTAACTCTATACATATCAGCTACCCTTAACGAAATTGTTCATTGATTGCAGAGGTGCATTCCAGTATTTCTTGATGAGGATTTTAATTGGTGGATTCTTGAGCTTCCAGTTTCCATACATACGATTATGCAAGGCATTTTGTGAGTGCTTGTACTCGTATACTTGGGCTAGAGGGTACACCTGAAGGAGTAGAGGACCAAGGAAAGCTTACTCGTGTTGCAGCGGTACAAATTTGGAAGCCTTTCCATCATTCTTTTATAGTTATTTGCGCACCTGCAAAATTAGCATTTCACATAGTACATAATACATAATCATTTGTACATTGATGTGGTGTAATGCATTAGTTTTAATATTTTCAAGCTGAGTTTCTTTACTTCATTATTTATTGTGATGCCTGCATTCCCTTCTTTCCATTTGGATGTGGAACTACAGTTTCCAATTGGCATAGACTCTGACCGGTTTGTTCGAGCTTTGGAAATTCCTCAAGTCAAGGAACACATGAAAGAACTGAAAGAGAGATTTGCTGGTCGGAAGGTAGTTGACCTACAACTTTTGGTTTCTTTGATAAACAATATGGTACATGTTTGGCTTGAAATAGAGGCATGCAAAATTATTTCCCAAAGAAGGGAGCCTACTAGGCTAGCTTGTCTACTAATAAGACTTGTTTTTCTGCTAATAATTAGATATGGCTGCAGTTTAAGATCTGTTTTGTTCAAATTCTCTTGCAATCTTTAGGTGTTTTCTAGTTATCTGTTTTCTTTATTCAAATTGCATTGGCTGAAGTGAACAGGTTCAACCAACTCGCATGGAATTCTTGACTTTAATATATATACAAACAAATGAGTTTTCGCCTCTAGTTTATTTTTTAACTTCTAATATTGCTCCTACAAGGTCTGAGGTTCGAGCCCCTCCTCGACACCTACATAGCAACTGCTATAATTTTCTGGTCACAACCAGAACAGATGTTCATGAGTTATTTTGGTGTTTCAGCAATGTATCTACATGAATTTGCCTTTCACAATTCTGGTTCCCTAATTTCCTATCATTGCTGTTAAACTATGGACAGGTGATGCTGGGGGTTGATCGTCTTGACATGATCAAAGGAATTCCACAAAAGATTTTGGCTTTCGAAAAATTCCTAGAGGAAAATCCAAGCTGGCGTGATAAAGTAGTTTTACTTCAAATTGCCGTGCCAACCAGAACAGATGTTCCAGAATGTATGTTCATGATCAAAATATGTTCCTACTCTAATTTGACTTTGCAGTAACCACTGTCTGATGGATGATAATACTCATAACTGCCTCTTCTATCTGTAGTTTATTTTCTAATGTTATTTCAATCATTTGACTATGGGTAGTTTTTCTGAGTTGGAAGTTAGTCATGCTGAAACAAAAGCATGTGGTGCTATAACATTCATTTCTACTCTATTAAATTAATCTCATCTTGATGAAGCTTTAAAATAATACAGTTATTTATTTATCTATTTACTATTGTTTGTTACAGATCAAAAGCTTACAAGCCAAGTTCATGAGATTGTGGGACGCATTAATGGGAGATTTGGAACTCTTACTGTTGTTCCCATACACCATTTGGTTTGTCTTTTTTATATATCATGTAAATTAGAGACACTGTTTCAAGTGATCTTCTTTGTTCTGTTTTAATCACTTTCCCAACCTTCAAAAGACATTTTAGTGAAAGAAAAATCAAACAAAAAGAAGAATAAAAGGTCTGAGTTCAGGTCTTTTTAAGCAACAACATTTGATTAATATATGTTTTGAAACTGCAATTTAGTCAAATATTATGTATGTTATGTTTCTGTCTCTCATTTTCTTTGAACCTGATTTTCTTACAATTTTGTTCAATGATTATTTCAAGACTGCTAAACCATTTTGTCTTCCTTGTACAGGACCGATCTCTTGACTTTCATGAATTGTGCGCTCTGTATGTTGTTACTAGTACTCATTTTTGTTTTGTAAAAAAACCGTTAATCAATTTTGTCTTAGATAAGTAAATTGTTCCTAGGCTGCCTAGTTTGTAGTGATTCCTATGGTAACTCAATCATGTAATACATTAATATGGTGAAACAACAGAAGGCAATTGTGCCTTCAATTAATTAATTTTGTTTACCATGAGTAACTCAATTGCTATTTCTTTTTCCGGTGCAAATTTTATATATATATATATGTATATATAAAAATAAATATAGATATTTTTCATTTCTGTTTATATGCATGTAATTTTGTTTATTTGTTTGTTTTTCCTTGTTTAGATGTTGCACTTGTTACTTCTCTTAGAGATGGAATGAATCTTGTGAGTTATGAGTTTGTTGCTTGCCAAGCATCCAAGAAAGGAGTCCTCATTCTGAGTGAGGTAATTTAACTTTATATTTTCTCTGAGTTTGCATGGTAGGTTTTTTCCATTGTTAAATTCATCAGAAAAGCTTAAATTATCAATAAAAAAAAAGAAAAAGGAAAAAAGGAATACTTTGTTGTGAATTATGTTCAACGCATTGTCTTCATAGTTCTTCGGGCTTGCATCTTCTTGTTTATTCCATTTAAATTTAGTTTGCAGGTGCAGCACAATCGCTCGGTGCTGGTGCCATTTTAGTAAATCCATGGAATATCACAGAAGTTGCTGCTTCCATTGCTTATGCTTTGAATATGCCAGCTGATGAAAGAGAAAAGAGACACCAGCATAATTTCATGCATGTAACAACTCATACATCTCAAGAATGGGCTGCAACCTTTGTTAGGTATGCTCATATATAGCATTAGCATTAGCATTAGCATGTATGATTTATAGATAATGAAACCTTCTCAATGTGGAGATTGACATGTATTCTAGGATTTCAAATTTCACTTATGTTCTAAGAAGCAAAAATATTTATCTGTTCATACCAGCTAGTGTTTCTTTTTCAGGCTTTATTCTAATCTAGTGTCATTTGTTGTTTCTCCATTTCAGTGAACTTAATGATACTATTGTGGAAGCTCAACTGAGGACTAGGCAAGTTCCACCTCTACTTCCTATGAAAGAAGCTGTTGATCACTATTTGGAATCCAATAATAGATTGCTTATACTGGTAGGCATCTTTCTCTTGCTACACTTTACATGCTGGAATTTTATATGATATCTGTTTTTCATTTCTATATTTTCATTTTCCATGTTCAATTATGTACAAATTGGGTAAGTGAAGTAAAACTTATCAAGTGACAGTGTGTTAATTTGTGTAATTTACTTTTTTTTTTCAGATGGAATAACAAATATACTGGTAGAAATGAATGTTTTAGCACCACATGCTTTTGTTTCATAAGTTTGGTTTACCCACATCGTGAAAATATTGTGGGTAATCAACCAACTTATGAAGAGTTAGTTGAACGACTTAATGATACAACTTCCCGCCTTAATGCTACTAACGAACAACTTAGTGTAGTTGTGGATATACTTCGTCATAACAATTTGATGGCACCGCCTCCACCACCTCCAACAGACCAAGCTTCATATGCAAATTTAAGAGAGTCGCCATCTATTTCAGTTCGGGAGTCACAAGATGATTCTTAGTTTATTTACATTAATTTACTAAGGAATGAACTTTATGAATTTTTTTTTATTTTGGTAGGGGTAACCTTAAAATGATAACTTTATGATTTATTTTAGTATTGAACATTATAAAGAATTTTAGCATTAAACATTTTATTATTGAATGGTTTTTTTCTAGTTTATTTCTAATATATAACATTTATAAATAACTGTTATTATCTTTTACCTACACATAACCATTAAATTTGAACAAAATATAAATTGTGTAACAAACCAATAAAATAATGCTATGTGGGCTAATAAAATGACACCACGTAGGATGCCACATATGATGCCACGCAGAATGCCACGTAGGATGCCACATATGATGTCACATCATCAGACACGTAAAACTACAAAAACCATGTCAGCATACACATAGGATGCCATGTCATCAAACACGTCATCTGATTACTCATCAATTGATTTATAACTTAGTGGGGTCCACTGATTCTTTTACCTACCAGTGTTAATAAGTGTAGGTAAAGACTCTTTCCCCACTAACTTTTACCTACCAATCTCTACCAATTCAATATTGGTAGGTAAACCATGTTACCCACCATTAGGCTAGTTTTACCTACACTTACAATTGGTAGGTAAAGACCCCATTTTCTTGTAGTGAAAAAGAAAGATTTGGTCATTTCCTCCCATGTTCTAATAGACCTAGGTCTCAAAGAGTATAACCAGCTTTTGGCTTTGTCCTTCAAGGAGAAATGGAAGAACTTTAGTCACACAAAATCGACATTTTCGGCTCGGTTATAGAACGTGGCTACTACCTCCTCAAATTCTCTAATATGCACGTATGGGCTTTCATTTTCCATTCCATGAAATATGGGCAGGAGTTGAATCATGCCAGGTTTAAAGTCTAATGCGGGCATATTAGGAGGGAATATAATACATGAAGGCGTGGAAGTGCAAGTAGGATGGAGGTAGTCATTGAGAGTTCTTGGTTGGATTTCATCATTGCGAGCCATTGTGAATGGATTATTATCAACTAAAGTTTGTGGAGAAGCAGGAATGGTGGAAGGAGTTCCGAAAGGAGTGGTGGATGAATTGGAAGAAGTTTCACTAGAAGTTTCGTGATGATTCATCCACTCTCGGAAATCATAATTAAATTTATTTATTTGTTTTTTTTTTGCTAAACTTGTTCCTAGAAAGATTAGAATAAGCTTGGTTTTCTTATAGTAATAAGTTCAAAAACGTAATAGTGCAAATGTATATGATTGAAATGTTCCTAGGTTAATTGGGAAGGTTGCTAATGTACTGCTTTAGACTCACACTTGCCTAAACAGAACTCCCTGGGGCTCCTAGGTAAGTGTGGGGGGTAACGCTATCACAAACCTTATTAACAACCAATCTTTCTAAACAGAACAATATCGGTTTTTACCATTTGTAATATTACACAATTGTTCTCAATACTAAGTGTTTTATGATTGAAATTTTATGAACAATTTTATGCAATTTTATGTTTTTTTTAAAAACCTAAATTCTAAGAAAAACTAAGGCAAAATTAAAGAAAAGCCTAAATTAAGGAACCTAAAGCAACAAAATAATCAACACAAAAATAAAGTAAAGAGAGGAAGGAACCTACTTAACAATATTCATCAAAGAAGATATACTTTTTTTTTTAGGAAGTAAAGATAAGAACGACAATCTTATTATTATTATTTTTTTACAAATATTTCTTCAACTAAGAAAATTAAAAAAAAATTAAGAAAAATAAATGAAATTATGATTAACTAAAAAAAAGAAAATAAAATTAGATAACTAATTGTTTTATTGTTTAATATATATAAGTTTTTTTTTATATATATGTATAAAAATTTATCCGGAAAGAAAAAGAAAAGAGAAAAAAATATATGTACTTATATATATGTATATGTTTATATATATATATATATCAATTTTTTAGAATTTTTTTTCAAATATATAACTAAACTCTGCATTTTTAGATATTCAAATTAATTAAAAATTAGCAAATAATAATAAAAAAAGTACAACACACACAAGTAGAAGAACACTGTCCTAACAAAACATTCATACCAACAAAATTACAAATAAAGTTACTATCATCTTGGTAAAAGTTCCACTAAAACTTTTGAAAAAAAACTACCTCCCCAGCAACGGCGCCAAATTTATTTAACGCCCAAAATATGACAACCACTTAGCGATAGTTGTAGTAAAAGTTGGACGGTCGATCCACAAGGAGGTAACCTAAAACCAAAAGATTAATAGAAAAATAACACAAAAAGTTAGTAACATGAAATAACTAGAAATGGAAATGAAAAAATAGATTTGAGATGTTTTTGTTGTTTTTTTGGTGAAATGATAAAATGAGACAAGTGAAATAAAAATAAGATGTACTCAAGAGTTGAAAAGTAGAAAGGTTTCAAGAATCATCCATATGCTTGTTTAGTTACTTGATTTACAAAACTACACAAGTAAATAGTTTACATCCCAACATTTACTTGGAAAATCTAACATTAAAGTCCATATTATTTGTTAACAAAAATCCATTTGAGTTATAAAGTTATTTACTTTAGGAGCACAATGTTAATCTTATGAAAAATATAAAAATAACAAAACACCCAAGGGCACTAATACAGTAGAAGATTAGACATAAAATTATGTATCAATATTACTTTTACTAATTAAAAACACATAGAAAGAGCATGACTAATCCTATATATTATTATCACAAGTAAATAAAGATAACAAAATGAAGATGAGGTTGAACTAACATAAACAAGTCAAATGCATTATATTCAGAACATAGTAAATCAAAGTAGCAAAATAACATCACTAGCATATAGAATCATCCCTAACCTTCCTAGAAAAATTAGGCCATTATGCTCATCATTCTCACAAAATTCTAAGAAGAAAGTATGAGAAGAAAGTGAGTAGAAATTTTGCTATAGTTTCTTTACACCTAAAATTACATATCAAATGTGAAAGAATAATCCCTATTTATAGAAGAAGAAAATGACTAAAAAGAAATTAAACTACAAATGAGGTTTACAAAATAAATATGAAATATTAATAATAAAATATGATTTTGAAAAATCAAATCTTATTATTAATATTAACTTAGCTATTTTAGTGAATGATCATTGTTATACCCAGATTTCGAGCTATGTTAAATATGACCTCGAAAGTTGGATTCGCAGCAAATGAACTCGTATAGTTTGAAGTATGCTCCAGGATTGAGTATCGAGCCTGCAAGACATAGACGACCTCGAGTATGGTGACCTCGAAGTGTTCATGATCTCGAAAGGTAGCTCCGGAGACGCATCCATCCTCAGGGATGACCTCGGATCAGGGGTCCCGAGCTCGACACACATACGATCTCGAAAGCTGACGAGAAACCTGGGAAGCTAAGGCCTTGGAGATATATGATAAAAACCTTGAATATCTACAAGTGTTGTCCATACGAGATGTAATCCTCATTTATTACTATAAATCCCCTAGAATCGTGGGATATTATTTGATCAGTTATACGTCCCTTGGTCTTCAGGGGACGTTTCCTTTTATATTTGATTATAGGCATTTAAAGCCATTAATTTTATATACAAAAAGAGTAACTACCCAAAATATGTGGGATAGTATTCTGCAGCCTTCTCTATAAATAGAGAGGTCATGCACCATTGTAATGGACGGAAATTCTGAACCTTGAGAGAAAACTCTGAAGAATTCATGCTGAAGAATTTTCAGAGATAATCTTGAGTTTAATAACAGAGACTCGTGGACTAGGCAGATTTAACTGCTGAACCACGTAAAAATCGTGTGTTTGTATTGTCGCATTTTAATCGGTCATTATCAGTTATTGTTTACGTGCTCTTCTTTCACTGCTGACGAAAAACGGCGTCAACAGTCATCATATACACTTTTCTAAATTAATACAAAATGTGAGCTTTAAAACTCAAAATGAAATGTTAAGGCCCAAAATGCATAAGAAAATGGGCTGGTGGGTGGCTGGTGGCATTGACCAATCACAGCCAATCAAAGGAGGCCACGTGGAGCAGTTGGAGCTAAAGGCAAGGGTTGGACCAGTGGGGAGGCGCCACTTGTCACGGCTGGAGTTGAAGAAAGGACCAAACTTTGACCGAGTCAGGCATGGGTCAGGATGGGGGCTCGCAGGTCAGGATGGGGGCTCGCGGGTCAGCAGGTGTGGTCACAAGCGGGTCACTGGGCTGCTGGAGAGAGGTGGACGCGTGACGCGCGCTAGAGGCAACAGCTGGGCATCTTGGCGACGTGTGGCGAGCTGCAAGGATGACACCCTGCGCCTGGAAAGCAAAAGGAGCTGGAGAGGATACGGGCCTCGGCTGCGATTTGGGTTTTCTCCTTTCAAAAATGTCACATTTCCTTTCTTTCTTCAATTTTATTTATTTATTTCTTCTTTCTTTTTATTTTCTTTGTTTCCAAGTGCCAAAAATACCAATTAAATCCTACAAAATAAACAAACTAAATTAAAACTAAATACTTTCATTTATTAATTAAATCATATTAATTCCATGAAAGTATTAATTAAAACCTAATTTATTTTAACTATTAAAATCAATAAATGTGTATTTTTGGGCACTAATTAATTACTTATTTTTTCATCAAATATTTTGTAGGTCTCTAAATCATTAAAATTGACAATTTAATATTTTGGTTATTGTATGTGATATTAATTTTCTGTCATTTTTTTTTTGTTGGATTTAATTGTCCATTGATATGGATGATCTCTAATTTTGAAACGAGGATTTACTTGTATAACACGTGTGTTGTTGATGTAATATCATTGACAAATATTTAAAGTGTCTTCCGAGGCATGATATCAACTTCAAAAATTGTAGTTTGTGCGTCTTTATTTCCCTGCATCAAAACTAATTGTGTAATATTTAAAAAAAATGTATGGAAACTAATAATATTTTGTAAAGATGACTAAATTATTAAAATATATTATCTCTTTATCATTTAACGTCATATTTTGGTTTTTTTTTCCACGTTTGTTTGTACAACTGATTTTTAGCAATTATCATCTTAATTGTCCAATTACTTGTAAATTGATCGATATCATTTATTGATGTGTGCAACTTGTGATTTTATTTTCTTCACTTTTTTAAGATATACTAATTTTAGATTTTTATTATTATAAAGTATTAATTTTAATTAATAAAATTCCAAAACATTGGAAAATTATATTTAATGATAAGTTTGGATATTGTTGATAGTAAAATTTATAATAATAGTTGAATAATTGAAATTATGTAATAGAATGTAAATACATGCATTAAATTAATTTAATCTTGACAGTGTTAGTAATTTTGTAGATATAATGGTTGTGTTTGGTAAAATTTTTATTTTTTATTTTCTTAAACATGAAAATAGAAATATTGTTTTCATTTTTGTTTTTTGATTTTTTAAAAATAAAAATGTGTTTGGTAACTACTTTTGTTTTTTATTTTTAAAAACAAAAACATAAAAAATGTATTTGGTAACTTATATATTTGGTAAATAGTTTTGGAAATCATCGATGCTGGAGGAGGAAAGAAGCCCAAGGTTACTCGGGTGAAAAGGAAAAGAAAAGAAGCCCAAAGTTACCCGGGTGAAGAGGAAAAGAAATGAGAAACTGTTTAAAAAATAATTAAAAGTAAGAAAAATGTGTTTTCAAAATTTGATAAAATTTAATGAAAATTTAAAAAAGTAAAAAATGAAAATAGATTTACCAAACAAACTTTCCAATTTTAATGTTAATTATATATATTTTATCATTTTATTTAAGTAAAACAAAAAATATTCATAACTTTATTTTAAAAAAGTTTTTTTTTTGTTGACAAAATTATTAATTTTGAAAATAATTTTCTTAAAACCATTTTGGAGAAAAGTTTTATTTCAATAGTGAAATAACTATACTCTATAATATTTTTTTGCTTCTTTTTATAAAATATTCTTAACATAAGAATAATTTCAAGCTATATGAAAGGAGGGTATTATTGTTTGATTAAATTGTAAACTTCATTAAAAAAAATATTTTTTTGACAAAATTTATAAAATTATTTGTCGTTTTTTAAAATGGTTTTGGGAAAAAAATTTATTTCAAAAGTGAAATAACTTTATTCTGTAATATTTTATGATTATTTTTATAAAATTTTAGAAACATAAAATAATTTTAATATATATAAGAGAAGGGTATTATTGTTTGATTAAATTGTAATATTAACTTTCTCAATTATTTGGTATTGATTGAATAATTAAAAAAATCAATTAATAATTAAAAAAATCCTTTAAAATTAATTGATTTTAGAAAATGTCTCAAAATCTACATTATTATTTACTACTTGTATTTTTTTTAAATAATTAATATTTTTTTACTTCTTATTCCAATCACGAGTTAATTGGACCACAATATTATTAATTAAGTATTTTTTTACTTAGTAATTTAATGAATATTTAATAAATGCAAATCAAATAATTCAAATACATACCTTAAGCTGGTATATTTTCATAAGTTACTTTACGTTTTACATTTTTCTTTACATACGTTTTACCTAAAATTTAATCAACCTTAAAATATGTTTTTCCTTTCACAATTTTAAGAAGGTGATGTGATTTTTTAAGGGTTTCATTTTTCCCTTTTTCTCCTTGAGTAAAGATAATTATAATATAGATATTTAAAATGGGAAAAGAGACTCCAAATTTGAATTAAAATATTATTTTTCTTTTTTGACAACCTTAAGACCAATCTCTATTATATTTTGGTGTTTTTTTTTTAAATGTTGTAAATAGTGTTTTATATTTATTTGTTTCTTGATACATATAAATAGTATAAAATTAATAATTGTATACAAAAGGAAGATAATAAAGTGACCAAATATATTCTATATACTATTTAAAAATATTATATATATATATATATAATATGAACTAATTAATGATAAAAACTATTAACTTAATACACGATTAATTTTTTACATAAAATACTATTTTTTTTTAAATTGATTAAATTGGTTTTTTTAAAAGATAGAGTTAAATTTAGAGATTTTTACATAAAATACTCATTTTCGCTAAAATTTACGTTTTTACAGTCAAACATTTTTTTTTTCAATTTTACAGTTGTAAGGAAATTTTTACATTTTTACGGTTTTGTCTTTTTTCTATTTTTTTTATGTTGTTTTCACGTTTTTTTTTTTTTTTGATGTTTAGTTATTCTGATATACATATTGTTTTTTTGTTATTTTTATTCAGTGACTTATTTTTAAGGGAAATTTTGATATATACGGAACATAACAAAAAAAATTCGAAATTTACAGTATTCCCAATTTCCTACAAAATTACGGTAAAATCTAAGCCCACAAGGCCAAAACCCAATACCACATATACGGAAGACCCCAACCCACAAACCTAACCCATTACAACCCTGCCCATCTTTTTGTAACATGTTGTCTTCAACCTATTTTCAGAGTTCTTCAAAGAATAAAAAACATTCAAAAACCATATATTAGAGCTTACAAATTCGAGAAGTTAGGGTAAAATCAGAAATTTTCTTTTGCAATCTACTGCGAAATTTCTGAATCGATGGGTCTACAAAAACAACTACACGACATCTATTATGTGGTAAGTTTCCTTGTTCTTCTATTTTGTTCTTGGAACATGTTGCATCTAGAATAGATAATTAGTTGGAGTTTATAACTTTCGAAAATCACTAAGACAATCTAGCAAAAACATATATTTTAACATATTTCTCCACAGAATCATATACAAATTTTACCATAGAAACAATTGAAAACCTTTTATAAAAAAAAAACTGTTACAATATTGTAACGACCCAAATTCGCTAATAAGGCTTAAGGGCCTTGATTAGCATGCCAGGAGGGCACGATGGGATTTATGTGTGATTTTATGAGTTAAATGCATGGTTATGATTTAAAGCATGTTATATGACTAATTGAACATTGAGATGCATGACTACGTGGTTAGTATGCATGTTAGGTGAAATAATTACGCATGTGGACCCCGTTTACATGATAGGGGTAAATTGGTAATTTTAGCCCGCTGAGGGCATATATGTGATAATTGTATTCTGTGAATTGTACCACGTGAGTGTGGTGTTATTATGGCGATGCACGTGCCTAGACGGTCCTAGAGAGCTAGCTAACTCTAGAGTCGCAACGGGGTTTCTATAGCCGGCTCGGGAGGAGCCTAGGGGTACCTCGGGAATTTTATGGTTAAGCTGAGATTTAGCGGGTAATGGTTATTGGAGATTTAGTAACCTGGGTAACCATTTGTTACTGCTGAGAGTAACAAGTTTTAGAAAGAAAATGGTAGATATGAAATAGAAATGAAAGGGCTTATGTGCCCTTGAGGTTTAGTTGGGAAAGGATAGGCAAGGAGGGGCAAAATGGTCATTTGGTTGGGAATTAGATAAATGGCAGCTGGGTTATATGGGGTACACGGTTTGGGGCTTAGTTATTTTTGTCATTGATTGGTTTTGTTAAAAATAAAGAGAAGAAAAACTAAAGAGAAGGAAAGTTAGGGCAATGAGAAGAAGAGGAAGAAGAAGAAGAAGAGAAGTGAAGGAGCTGAAATTTGGAGACTTAGGAGATGAATCAAGGGAGCTTAAGATGGGATTCTCTTCTTAAGGTAAGGATTTATGCATATTTAAGTTTGACTTTGTTTAGTGTTTACCGAGTTTTTCGGAAACGAATACGAACGGAATAATAAAAAGATAAGAACTGTAGAAGTGCAGAAATGTAAATAAACAAACAGTGTTTTTACGTGGTTCAGGCGTTAACGAGCCCTAGTCCACGAGTCGATGTTATTATACTTGTAGAGAATAACAGTTGAACAGCTGGTGTACAAGAAACTCACAACCTCACAGTGTTTCTCTCGGGTTCTCTTGGAGAAGATGAAGCTAGAGAGATTTTAGTAGAGTTCTTGCTATGTGATTTGTTGGCCGTCCCCACTATCGTAAAATGAGGGGGTCTTTATAGCTAGGGTTTTGGATTAGGGTTTTTCTCTACTCACATGAGTCTTAATTACACCAACCATAAATAGGGGATACAATTACCGTAGTCGCCTGGCTACCAGGCTCTATGTGGGTATATTTACGTGAAAGTATGGGGAATGCACAAAGGCAGCCGTCTTTTCCAAGTTGTCAGCGGAACAGTAGGCGAAATGGTACTTTTAGGCGTGCTGGGATGTGTGCGGCCTTGACCTGTCGGGCGTGTCAGGCGGGATCCTGTGTCAGGCGGATATCATTCCAACTATGCCTCCTCCATGACTCGACCGCTCGGTCTTGTTCCGTGCGAGGCATGGAACTGTTTCCGCGAAGGCAACCTGAAGAGCTTCTCCTGGAAGGAGCTTCCCTGAAGGATATCCCTTCGGGAGTCTGGGAGAGTTGACGAGCTTCCGTGTCGCGTTTGCTTGAAAGAGTAAGCCGGACACTAAACGGGAGAGGCGAAGCCTTTCTGTCCATCCGCGAGCTCTGGTCACCTACCGTGAAAGACTTTGATAATTCTGCTTCCTCGAGGATATCCATCTAAACGCTATCCGGAAATCTGGATAACATTTACCCCCCAAGGTCACGGAGCTTTGAGAGATCCGGGAGCTTGTACAGTCCTCCGGGTATTCTGGTTTCTAGATTAGGCGAGGGGTCACCTCCTGTGTTCCTGGAAGGGTTCCTTTTTCCCGCCTGAGTGTTAGTATGAAAAAGAAAGGAAATTTCTTCTGTTTGAACTCAAGTACTCAAGTGTGGCAAGGGCCACGCGTCATGCCGGGAATGGCTCTGTGACCAAGACGTGTGCGTGAGGCGACTGGCTGAGTATGCGTGCGTCAGGCATCTGAGTAATGATTTGACGGTTTTTAATGGTACACCGGGCCCGAGGTGGTATAATGATGGGAAATAAATACTTTATTCCCATCCGAGGAGTCATAAATAGGATCGGCGCTTCATCTCCAGCCGTCAGATCTGATGCATGCGGTATGGGAAGATCAGGACCGTCCATTTGCAGGATTCGAAAGGACTTCACTCCTGCTATAAAAACCAGGGAACGAACCTTTCTTCCTCTTTACGCTCTCAAATTCTCTATCTTTTGGATTTTCAGATTCCCAAACCTTCGAACTTTCAGGCTTCCAAGCTTCCATTCCTTCGAACTTGCCACTTCTTTTGGTAAGGAATCTAGAAACTTTTCTTTTGATTTGGCAGTGGGTTTGTTCGCCGAAGTTCAGGGTTTGAATCGCCGTTTGTCTTTGCAGCTTTTACTTCTCGCAATCGTGCTGTGCAGTGATCCGGTTACTCCTTCAATCTTCAACTACCCGAATACCAGTAAGTATTTCTACTTTGCTCTTTCCTCCCAAACCTTAGGTTGTTGGTAGTTGTTAGAGTTGAGTTTTCTGCCAGTATCGCCTATGTGCATGCGTGAATAGGGATTTGATAGGCATGCGATTGATGTGAGTCGATAAGTAATCTCTTTGCATGCTTTGACGATTTGCGTTTGGAAAGTCGTTCCTCGTCTTGCTTGTGCTGTTTTGGTTTGCTGTTTTAAGGCATAAGCATGAGCGCCTTTAGGGTGTCTTCCTCTGGGAAAACACTTCTCTTGGCGGGCTTAGGCTCGGAGTTTGAGTTTGGCTCCTTGCTGTCCTTCGGGTGGCATGGTGTCAACCCCTCGGCAAGCTCGGTGGGAGCCTCTCCAAGCAGTTTTCGGGGAGGGTCTCCCCGACGCCTTTGATACCGTTAGGGTATGACAAGGGTGCTGACTGCTTAGAGTGTTTTCTTCTTTGTTTCTTTTGTTCAGTGACGAACACCTCAAAGGAACAAATCCTTGCCGCGGTAGAGGCTGAATCTGCCCAGGAGCAAGGTTCCCCTGTCGCTGGCGCAATGGGGAAAGGAAAGACTAAAGTGGTCGCGGCTAGCCCCCCGACTATTAACAGTTCAATCTGGGAGATGGACCAGAAGCCGAACCTGCTCAGGAACTATGGCATGCTGGAGCTGTACTCCTCAGAAGTAGGCCTGAAGAACATCCCAGGCCTGATGTGGCACCGTCTGTCGGTGCTGGGTGAGTCTGCTAGTCAAAGTCATGAGGGCTTTGGTGCCTGGAGCTGGGCACACATAGTGTGTGGGGCGCACTTGCCCCTAAGAAGTTATTTTGCCAATTTCTGTGTGAAGGCGGGGATTGCCCCCTTCCAGTTGATTCCCCCCAGCTACAAGCTCCTAGCGGGGTGGTACATCTTTTGCAAGTCCCGGGACCTGGAGGCCCCTACCCCGGAGGAGGTGCTATACTTCTATGGGCTGAAGTCTCAACCCATGAGAGGTCATCCAGACAAGGTGGGGTTTTACAGGCTGGAGAGGTACCCGGACGTGATGTGTCCTACCTGCCATACCGCAAGGGTTCCAGACCTCCGGGAGTACTGGTTCCTGACGACCGGCTTCCCATTGAAGAGGGTGCCAGCCCTATCTTTGGACTTCAAAGTCCCTGGTAAGTGCTCCTTCCTCTCCTTTTTAACTTTGTTTCTTTACGTTTGATTTGCCTTTCGGGAGGATCTCTAATGCTCGTTTTTTGGATTTTGCAGAAGTCGTCCCGCGGACACCTCGCTGTGCAGAGATGATAAGGAGGTCAAAATTATACGAAGGGCTCTCGGAGGAAGAGCTGAAAGTGGAAGGACTTGTGACCTCCGAATCTTTGAGGGAGTATGGGCTACTCGCCTCTTTCCAAAACATTGAGCCAGTGAGTGGAAGGGGGCAAAGTCAGGTGTCAGCCGACATCCGGGAGCAGATTGCCCTGGAGCTGTCCAAGGTGATCTGCCAAGCGGCCCGGGACGAGAATACTTTATCCCCTAGTTGGGCGGAGAGGTTCCCCGACCCCCAGCCGGAGGAAGAGGATATCGAGGCTCGCCACGCCGCAGCTTACCCCAACGAAGGGACTCCGGGGGCTGGTACCTCCGGGAGAGATAAGACTAGTTTTCGATTGATCCACACCCCCAGCCTATCTGAGGTTTCCCGGACCTCTCAGATGGGGTTCGATCCCCGCTTCCTTAGGCTAGATCCGCGCAGGATACCCTTTGACAGATATTGCGATAGGGTAGATGAGCTCCTCGGATGTTTGGATGACAGTAGTCCGCAAGAAGGCGTCACCATGGTTGACCCTTCTTCCCTCAGCATGTCATTCCCGGACTTCAAGGAGTACGGGAGCTTCCTGGAGCAGGAAGCGGTGTCTTGTTTCGCTCGGGGAAGGCCATCCACGTTTCTCGTGCATGGTCGTCCCTCTCAAACGTCTCTCTTTTTTGTTCCTTGTTCCCTGCTGGCGGACTTGCTTGTGCTTTTATATTGTTGATTGTCTTGTCTTCTGTTTATCTTCTTTCACATTGCTTGCTGGTTCGTTAACCTTGCTTCGTACGTTTCTTGCAGAATATCCCGAAGCCAGGATGTTGGGGAGAGTTACCTTACTCATCAAGAAAGCCGCCACCAGCCAAGATCCGTCCAAGGGGAAAGGACGAAAAGCCAGAGCCGGTAGGGGAGGTAAAGCTGCCACATCCAAGAAGACAGGTGGCGAGGCGCAAGTGTCCCCGGCGGTGGAGAGATCTCCTGCCAAGGGGCCTTCCGAGACTATGGCGACCTCGAGTAGTAGCAGCGACGGGGAAGGGCTTGTGTTCCCCGTGAAGACGACTGGGGTGAGCAAGCGTCCCGGAGGAGATGCTGAGGGCGCCAAGAAGAAACGCCTTAGACACTCTTCTCCCGGTCGAAGGCAACAACAACAACAACAACAACAACAGCAACCACAACAACAACAACAGCAACAACAAGAACAACAGAGACAATCACCACCGCCACAGCAGCAGCAACAACAACAGCCAAACCAGCAGCAACAACAAAGGCAATTACTTCCGCCGCCGCAGCAGCAAAAGCAACAGCAATAACAAAGGCAGTCACCTCCGCCACCGCAGCAGCAAAAACAACAGCAACACCAGCAACAACAACAGACCGGGGCGGTAGTGTCTTCCCTACCGTCCTTAATACCCCGTCTGCCTCCTCCTCCAGCCCAAAGGGAGTCCACCCTTTCGGGGTCTCCTTCTTCTCAGCAAACAAACCTTCCTCTGCCTGGCCTGAAGTCCACTTCCCTCAGAAACCAACCCGTTTCCCCGCTGCCCTCCTGGAGGGTGTAAGACAGGCCGATAATTTTTTGAAGAGGCGGTTGGAGGCTGAGAAGGCTGTTACTCAGGGAAGGGCAGACAACTTGTCTGCCGTGAAGAGAGCTGAGCTGGCCGAGGGGGTGAGATCCCTTCACCCGGCTGGAGCGGTTTTGGATGGCCCAGCCTTGGAGAAGAGGCTGGTGCCTAGGCTCGGACGTGCATTGGCACCGTTCGGAGCGGAGATGATGGAGGACATGGCCCTGAGCTTGTGTGACCTCAATTCTGAGAAATGGGCCATCAGTAGTAGTAAGGATCCGCTGTTGCTGACACATGCCGTGAAGCAGCAATTGTCCGGGGTAAGCCGTCAGTTGTTGTGTTTTGGGAGCATCTGTCTTAGCACATTTGGTTCTGCTTAACTCATTCTGTTGTCTTTCCTTGCAGGCCTCTCTGATCGCGGAACGCTCATTCCGGGAGGTGGGTGCAGTTCTGGTTCAGCTGGAGGAGAGCCAGGTGGCTCGCCAGGCCTTGGAGGCGGAGAAGCAGAAACTGACCCAACAGGTCGAGAGCATAAGGGGGGAGGCTTCGGAGAAGATTGACCAGGCCCGGCGCACGGCTGAGGAAGAGGCGGACAAGAAATATCTTGCCAAATATCGAGAGTACTGGGCCAGCGCAGAGAATGAGTTCAAACAGCGGTCGGATGACTTGAAGGCCGAAAACTCCAAGCTCCGGGAAGAGCTATCCCAAGCCAGGGTGGAGAAGGATACCTTGGAAGCCCGCTTGCAATCGAAAAATGATCTCCTCCTTAAGCGGCAAGAGGAATATGCCACTCTTCAGAATAAGCTGCACGAGGAAGAGCAATTTCATAAGAGGAGCAGGGATCTCGTGTCTATGCTGGAGTTGGGGCTCGCCGAGAAGGATAAAGAGATCGGAGCCTTGCAATTCACCACCAGGGGGCATGTGACCGAGAAGCAATCCGTGCTGAACCAAAATAAGGTGCAGCACAAGGAGATTGATTCTCTTAAGGGAGAGCGGGATGCATCCAAGGCCGAGATGGAAAAACTGAAAGCTCAATTAGCTGTCGCGGAGGCAAAGCTGGCAACCTCCGAGGCGGAGCGCTTGAAGGAGAAGGAGGATGCCGAGGTGGTACTGAACAGGACGATTAATATATCGCACGTGGTCCTCATGCATCAACTCTGGAAAATGAACCCGGAGGTACTAGGCTATCTGGGAGAGGATGCCGACGCCATGAGGGAGAAGCTACAGGTGTGGGATCAAGGCCCAGAGGTGTACGTCCAAACTTACAACATTGACGAACCTGCTGGAGCCCCTGAGGCAGGAGATCCCGGAGAGGCGGGGACCTCTGAACCTGCCCGTGATGAAGTTCCGCCTTCCAATGAGCCGACTCCGCCAGCCCCAGTTGAAACCGCTGACCTCGAGGCCTTGGATGTGGATACCGCTGCCACCCCCAATGCTTGAAGGGGCCTTATCTTTAATTATTTTTCATTTGTGTTTTTCTTTGGGGCGAAGCTCCCTGTACTCTTTTCTCATTGCAGACATATTTGCCATAATTATAGCATTCTCCTTTCTTTTCTGCCGAGTTCTTTGTTTAACTTTGCGTTTAGGGTAGACTTTTATACGGTAGAAACTGCTGTAGGGGCGCATGAGGTTTTGGTTCCAACGGCCAGAACCTATGCACTTCCAACTTGAAGCTCTAACGGCTGATGTCTTTTCCCACGTAGTTTCTAGGTTACGAAGGTTTCCTGGTTCCAACGGCCAGACTCCTTTCACCGTATTTCAGCTTTCCTAAGGCAAATAGCCAATCCCGGGACTTGTAGTTATACTGTTCGCTGGGATTGCTAAGGTGAGCCGTTCCATGGTGCCGGAACGGGAGTTCTTTTGGTGAGCGTCGCTAGACTTAAGGTTAGATCTTTGCGAAGCAAAACTAACTGTCGTTGCGAACCTCATGGTGGCTGACTTCAGGGACCTGGCATGGAGCCCTGCGAGGCAAGGCTCGTTGCGGTCGGGGAAATTGCCACGCCCACCATGTGCGATCCCGGAGCAGGGGCTTTGCGAAGCAAGGCCTGCTGTGAGTGGGGGATCGACCATATCTGCTCCTGGAGCTGAAGCTTGCAGTGGTCGAGGAGCTCGCCATGCATTATTTTGTGAGATCCGAAGCTGAAGCCTGCGAAGCAAGGCTTACAACGGTCGCGGATCTTGCCATCTTTCGCCTTGCGGGACCCGGAGCTGGAGCTTGCGAAGCAAAGCTCTACAGCGATCGCGGAGTATTCTGCAAAGGACTTGTCAGGGAGTTGGGGGTGTTTCGGCGTAGCTCTCTGAATGTGCCCCAACCCCCAGTCCTGTTCATCGCTGGGCTACACAGGAGATAATTTTCATGATGCATAATGGCAGACATTTCAATGGAAATTTTCACATAAACACATAATGCGCACATGACACGTAATGCAAGTATGTTTATGGCAACAAATTAACCTAAGCTTAACAATTTAAAAAATGCTAGCACATAAGTGGTGTTCTGTGTATGTTTTGTTCAAGGGGCGTATGGCTATGCCTTAGCCATGTATACCCCCCCAAGTGAGCGTGGGGTCCGGACGTCTCCGGACCGCGTGGTCACTTGTTAAAACGCAGCTTTGAACACAGGGATAAAAAATGCAGTAAAAGCGGAGTGAATCTCTCCGTGTTTCATTAAATTAGCCTGTTAGGCATGTGTTTTATAGCAGGGAGGATTATCTCCACATTTTACACTTTTGCTACGTCCACCAAGGACTTTCGACTAGATAGTCCGGGGCCTACTGATAGTAACGGCGGAGGTGCTCCGCGTTCCAGGCGCGCGGGACTTTAGATCCGTCGAGTGTCTTTAAGTGATACGTCCCATGGCCCACTTTTTCTTGTACTTCATAGGGGCCTTCCCAGTTGGGTCCGAGGACTCCCACTCCCGGATCCTGCGTAGCAGGAAATACTCTCCGTAGGACAAGGTCCCCAACTTCGAATGTACGGCTCTTGACTCTTGTGTTGAAGTGTCGGGCTATCTTGCCTTGGTACATTTTTAGTTGGACCTGCGACTGCTCCCGGAGCTCTTCGATCATGTCCAGGGACTCCTGGAGAAGGGCGTGGTTCCGGGTAGGGTCGTAGGTGTCCTGCTTATGAGAGGGGATCATAGTTTCTACTGGGATGACGGCCTCGCAACCGAAGGTCATGGAATAAGGTGTGTGCCCCGTCGAAGTTCTCTCTGTTGTGCGATAGGCCCAAAGTACTCGCGGAAGCTCTTCCGGCCAGTGAGCCTTGCAGGCTTGGAGTTTTTTCTTCAACGTGGTCTTTAAGATTTTGTTTACTGCTTCCACTTGCCCATTAGCTTGAGGTCTGGCGACTGCGGAAAAGCTTTTGATGATTCCATGCGAAGCACAGAAGTCCGTGAAATGTTCACTATCAAATTGCTTCCCGTTATCGGACACAATTTTTCGTGGAAGCCCAAAACGACACACTATATTACTGATGACAAAGTCCAGTGCTTTCTTAGACGTGACTGTGTTCATAGGTTCAGCTTCAGCCCATTTGGTGAAGTAGTCTACCGCGACTATGGCATACTTCACTCCGCCCCTTCCAGTTGGAAGGGAACCTACTAGGTCAATGCCCCAGACGGCGAACGGCCAGGGGCTGGTCATTAAGGTAATTTCTGTAGGCGGCGCTTGCGGAACCTTGGCGTACCTCTGGCACTGCTCACATTTTCTGACATAATCCACACAATCCTTCTTCATGGTGGGCCAGAAGTATCCTTATCGAAGGATCTTTTTGGAGAGGCTCAGCCCGGAGGTATGGTCGCCACAGAAGCCTCCGTGAACCTCATGGATGATGGCGCTGATTTCGGTTCCGGCAACACACCTAAGGAAGGGTATGGACAACCCCCTGCGGTAAAGCTTTCCATCCATAACCACGTATCGGGGAGCTTGATACTGGAGCTTTCTTGCGTCAGCTTTATCAGTGGGGAGCTCTCCGGTGGTGAGAAATCTGAGGATGGGTCCTATCCAGGAATGGGAATGGTCGATGATGGCATTTACCCTCTGTGTCTCGGTACTAGGTGCTTCTAAGTGCCCGATGGGCACTAGGCCATATTGTTCAATCTCCGGGTCTGTTGCAAGCTTGGCCAGCATGTCCGCGAGTGAGTTCTGGTCCCGAGGGACCTGGCGGATTTGGTAGCCTTTGAAATGCTGCAGGAGGCCGCGGGAGAGAGACACGTAGGCAGCCATTTTTTCGCCTTTCGTCTGGTATTCCCCGGATATTTGGTTTACCACAAGTAGGGAGTCGCTGTATACCTCGATTTTTTGGGCTCCGACTTCTCTGGCCAGTTGCAATCCAGCTAGCATGGCTTTGTGTTCTGCCTCGTTGTTGGACGCTGGGAACGCGAAACGGATGGCGCTCTGGAGCTGATGTCCTTGGGGAGATATTAGGATGACCCCTGCCCCAGCTCCTTTTTCATTTGAGGCTCCGTCTACATAGACCTTCCATGTGGGAAGTTCCGGGACAGGATCTTCCGGGAGGTCATTCATTCCTGAGCATTCCACAATAAAATCCGCGAGAGCTTGTCCTTTTATGGAAACACGTGGCTGGTAGTGGATGTCAAATTGGCTCAGTTCCATGGCCCATTTAAGCAATCTGCCAGAAGACTCGGGCTTCTGCAAGACTTGTCGGAGAGGGTGGTTGGTGAGTACTCTGATGGTGTGCACCTGGAAATAGGGCCTTAGCCTCCGCGAAGCGATTAGCAAGCAGAGGGAGAGTTTTTCGATCATTGAATATCTGGACTCGGCGTCCAGTAACCTCTTGCTTACGTAATACACAGGGAGCTGGATACGGCTGTCTTCCCGGACGAGAGCGGCACTCACGGCGTGCTCTGTCACAGCTAAGTATAAGAACAACGCCTCTCCTTCGACAGGTTTGGACAGAATGGGAGCTCGGGTTAAATGTTCCTTGAGGTGTTGGAAGGCTGCTTCGCATTCGGGGGTCCACTCGAACCTCTTGTTTCCTCGCAACACATTGAAGAAGGGGACACATTTGTCAGTGGCCTTAGATACGAAGCGGCTGAGCGCAGCTATCCTTCCGGTAACGCTTTGGACATCCTTATGCTTCCGGGGAGAAGGCATATCTATGAACGCCTTAATTTTCTCAGGGTTGGCCTCCACTCCGCGGGAGCTGACAATGAAACCGAGGAACTTCCCAGACGAGACCCCGAAAGTACATTTCTTCGGATTCAGTTTCATTCCATACTTTCGGATCACGGCGAAAGCTTCCTCAAGGTCGTCACTGTGGTCCCCGGAGGTCTTGGACTTTACCAACATGTCGTCTACGTACACCTCCATGTTCCTCCCCAGCTGGTCCTTGAACATCTTGTTTACTAGACGCTGGTACGTCGCCCCAGCATTCTTCAAACCGAAAGGCATGACCACGTAACAGTAGACACCCTTGTCCGTGAGGAAGCTGGTGTGTTCCTGGTCCGCGACATGCATCTTGATCTGGTTGTATCCGGAGTACGCATCCATGAAGGATAAGAGTTCATACCCGGAAGTAGCGTCTACCATCTGATCGATTCGCGGAAGAGGGAAACAATCTTTCGGGCAGGCTTTGTTTAGGTCCGTGAAGTCAATGCACATTCTCCAGGACCCATTGGGTTTCGGGACCAGAACCGGGTTGGCCAACCACACGGGATAGTGTGACTCCTGGAGAAAGCCTATGGACATCAACTTGTCCACTTCAGCTTTGACTGCTTCGGCCCTCACTGGGTCTAACGGCCTCCTCTTTTGGCGAACTGGAGTTGCAGATGGGTCTATGTTGAGTGCGTGGCACGCAACATTAGGATTAATCCTCATCATATCAGCGTGGGACCATGCCAGGATATCCTGATTATTCTTCACAATGGCCACGATCTTTTCTCGAATGGCCGATGGAAGGTTTTTCCCTACCTGAATGACTTTGGTGGGATCTCCCGGGTTGAGGATCACCTCTTCGACTTCCTCCATCGGATCTATCGCTCTCTCGACCCCCACTCTAGGGTCGAGTTCGTCAACGCACGCCCCTTGGGCACCCCCAGTTTCTGGTAAATCTCCCGCTAAAGGAGCGGCAACAACCGCCTCCTGGACCGTGCAGACGGATCGGACGAAGACGTTATAACAGCTTCGTGCACTTCGTTGGTCTCCCCGGAGGGTGCCGATACGCCCGTCGTTGCATGGAAACTTCAGGCATAAGTGGCGTATCGAGGTTATGGCCCCGCAATCGATTAGGACCGGTCGGCCTAGGATAGCATTATACGCCGTGGGGCAGTCGACCACTACAAATGTGCAGTGCTTGAAGGCACAAGCGTCGCTTTCTCCTCTGAGGGTGACTGGAAGTTGAATTTTGCCTAATGGCATGAGTGCATCCCCATTGAACCCCTGAAGCTGGATGAGGCATGGGGTCAGGTCTGTCTCGGTTAATCCGATAGCGTGGAAGGCAGCTTTGAAGAGGATATTTACGGAGCTTCCATTATCGACAAGGATCCGTGATACCTTCTTATTGGCAATCTGAGCTTCCACCACGAGGGGATCGTTGTGGGGGAAGTGCACATGTCGGGCGTCATCTTCCGTGAAGGTGATGGGAAGATCCATCATTCGGGGACGCTGAGCAAGTGACTGAACCAAGGCGCACATCTCTCCGGTGTGTTCTAACTCCCTCAAGTACCTTTTCTGGGAGTTGCGGGTGCTTCCGGCAAGGTGCGGTCCTCCGGAAATGGTGGCTATGTGTCCGTCAACGGGTGGCGGAGCAAGGCCGGGCGGATATGGGTTTCCGGGTCCCGGAGCCAATAAGGCAATGGGTGCCGGAGAGGTTGGAGCAGGGAGCGCTGGGAACTGAGACCCAGGAGCTTGGGGGTGACCGGCTCCAGGAGCGCTAGCGGTCCCCCTCTGTCCCGGAGAATATGCAGCTCCGTGAACTACTCCCTGTCCGGGATAGATTATGGGTATCCTCACCCATTGACCGAGGTGTCCCGCTCTTTCCAGGGACTCGATCTCATCCTTCAGCTGAAGACATTCGTTTGTGGTGTGCCCCACGTCTCCGTGGAACTCACACCTCTTATTGGAGTCTCGCGGACGCCTTCCTCCGTGAGACACTTTCGGGGGCTTCCTGTAGTTGACCATATTACAGGTCGCCCGATAGACATTCTCTCGTGAATCTATTAAACTGGTGTACTCCGTGAACTTGGGCTCATAGTCCTTCCGGGGTTTCTTTGAATGGTCTCCCCGGTTGGGGTTTCTTCCGCCTCGTTTATTCCGCGATTGGCTCAGATTTTGTTCTGGGCCTTCTGCTTGCGGTTGCGAGGGTCCAGGAGTGATACTACATCCTGTTTGTACAGCTCCGTACCCAGAGAAATGGGTTTGACTCGGCGTCTGAGCAGACGCAGAAGGCCCATACACGCTTGGAGTGAACTGGGCTCCTGGAAGCGTGAGGGCTGGTGCGGGAGCTTGCGAAGCAAAGCTCGGCGCAGTCACGGAAGGCGTCGGAGCTGGGGGAACTCCAAAGGCCTGCTGGTAGGCATCCTCAAGGTTGATGATTCCCTGAGCTTTTGACATGAATTCGGACAGCGTTTCTGCCCGCCTCCTTTGCATTTCCCCCCATAGTAGGGAGCCGACAGTAAGGCCCGATTGAAGGGCGATCAGCTTCATGTCATCGCTGACCTTGGTCTTAGCAGTAGCTTCCATCATTCTCTGAATGAAAGCTTTGAGGTTCTCATTGGGTAGCTGCTTGATGTTGGTTAAGGAACCAACCTCCATGTCGTGGTCTCGGGCAGCAATGAACTGCCTTCTGAATGCGGACTGTAGCTCCTTCCAACTGTGGATGGATCCGGGAGCTAATCTTTTCCACCAGTCCTCCGCGGACTTGGTAAGGGTGAGTGAGAAGCACATGCATTTGGCATCCTCACTAACGCGCGCCACTTGCATCATTTTGTTGTATTTAGCTAGATGGGTGCGCGGGTCTGTCCTCCCCTCATATAATTCTATGTGAGGCATTTTGAAGTTATCCGGGAGGGACGTTTCCGCGATCCTCCGAATACATGGCTCCGGGTCCTCCTCCTCGGAGTCTGACAGGGCCCCACTTTGCTTCCGGACCAGCTTGGTCAAGGCAGCGATCTGTTCCTCGAGCCTCTTTGTATCACTCTCCGGGAGGTCACGTCCCCGGAACTTGTCATTAAGATGATTCCGCAGGTCATCTCCGCGAGGCTGGGCCTTTTCTCCTTTGGCCTTTTCATACTTGGCCTCCAACCTTCTTCTTAGGTCCACCGTGGACTAGCTATCTTCGGAGTGCGTGTCCGCAGCCCGACCGTCCTGGTTGACGGAATCACTGGGGCGGTTGTTCCTTCCCCTAGGCCTGGGTGCCTTAGCACCGGGCCCTTTAGGCACAGAGTGCCCCCTTGGGGCTGAAGGACGTCTGGGCTTAGGAGCGCCAGAGACCTTCTGCGCGCGGGGGGGGGGGGGGGGCAGTCGGCCTGGTGATTCACGCCTTTAGGAGGTGCAGGGGCGTTAGTGCGCACAGGCTCCCCAACCTTTTCTTTGCCCTTGTTAGGGGCGGCTTTGGATGGTCCAGCAACGGCTGGATCCAGCATGGTGGCATCAGCACCACCTAGAACAGAGGCGTCCTCGTCCGAGTCGCCTAGATCTCCGAACTTGCTTTGGAGGCGCTCCATTATGCACTGCATTTTTTCGGAGACGCGCTCCTACTCAGCAAGCTTGGCCTTAGTGACCACCAGTTCTTTGGCTACTTGGACCAGTTCTGGATCCTTCTCGTAGTAGTAGCCCTCTTTGTAGTAACCGTCTCGGACATACTCTTCTTCGCTTTCTAAGTATGTCGTATCTTCAGTACTGACCCGATCCTGGCAGGATGTCGGGTCTTCACCTTGGTGGTCCGAGGGTTCATTTTGTACCACATCTTCCATCATAGTATCGGGGTTGACCCTAGCATTTTTGTCAACCGCAGATTTTCTCGTAGTCACCATCTTTTCAGTACGCAGAAAAAGAGCTGACTAACAACTTCCTACAACTCTCAATGAAAGCACCAAAATGTTTACCGAGTTTTTCGGAAACGAATACGAACGGAATAATAAAAAGATAAGAACTGTAGAAGTGCAGAAATGTAAATAAACAAACAGTGTTTTTACGTGGTTCAGGCGTTAACGAGCCCTAGTCCACGAGTCGATGTTATTATACTTGTAGAGAATAACAGTTAAACAGCTGGTGTACAAGAAACTCACAACATCACAGTGTTTCTCTCGGGTTCTCTTGGAGAAGATGAAGCTAGAGAGATTTTAGTAGAGTTCTTGCTATGTGATTTGTTGGCCGTCCCCACTATCGTAAAATGAGGGGGTCTTTATAGCTAGGGTTTTGGATTAGGGTTTTTCTCTACTCACATGAGTCTTAATTACACCAGCCATAAATAGGGGATACAATTACCGTAGTCGCCTAGCTACCAGGCTCTATGTGGGTATATTTACGTGAAAGTATGGGGAATGCACAAAGGCAGCCGTCTTTTCCAAGTTGTCAGCGGAACAGTAGGCGAAATGGTACTTTTAGGCGTCCTGGGATGTGTGCGGCCTTGACCTGTCGGGCGTGTCAGGCGGGATCCTGTGTCAGGCGGATATCATTCCAACTATGCCTCCTCCATGACTCGACCGCTCGGTCTTGTTCCGTGCGAGGCACGGAACTGTTTCCGCGAAGGCAACCTGAAGAGCTTCTCCTGGAAGGAGCTTCCCCGAAGGATATCCCTTCGGGAGTCCGGGAGAGTTGACGAGCTTCCATGTCGCGTTTGCTTGAAAGAGTAAGCCGGACACTAAACGGGAGAGGCGAAGCCTTTCTGTCCATCTGCGAGCTCTGGTCACCTACCGTGAAAGACTTTGATAATTCTGCTTCCCCGAGGATATCCATCTAAACGCTATCCGGAAATCTGGATAACATTTAGATTTATGAAACTTAAAGCTTGAGTTAAGTTTTTTTAAAGTTTGAGTTTGAAGTTGCTGATTTTTTCAATCTAGGGGTGGATTGTTGGATATGTTTGTGTTTTGAGCTTGAATCTAGTGTTTATGGGTTGTTAGATGGTCCATTTGAAGTCTTAAATCGATTTTGGGGCTTAGGTATTGGTTTGGTATGATTTTGGTAGGTTTTAGCTCGGAGATGATGCAGGGGAAAAACCCAGAATTCTGGGTCTGCGAAGGCGTGCCGCGGCACAGGTTTTTGGTGCCGCGGCAAGGGAGCCCCTGACTGATGGGTGCCGCGGCACAAGAAAGTTGTGCCGCGGCACAAGGCCAATTTCAGGTGGACATTTTTGGCAACTTTAGGCCTTTGCTCCGGGGGGTTTGGGGGATGTCTCCGGGGTGTTGTTTTAAGGTTTTAGAGGTCCCGAGAGTGCGGGATTGGTCCCGGGAAGTGGTTTTGGGTTGATTAGTATTGAGGGATGTTTCTTGTGTGTTGTGACTAGGTTGTTGGTGAGGCTCGTGCTAGAGGACCGTGCTCGCGGCTTTAGTGCATCAGGAGGCTCGGAATACAGGTAAGAAAACCGTAACACCCGAGAATAGGGCATGGCCCCACTGTGTGATTGCAGGGCATGGCCCCAGATTGTATTATGTGCAAATGTTTAACCTTAAATGAATCATGATGTGTATGAATGATTATTTCGAATGTACTATATGTGTGATTATACTGAAATGAACGACAAGGGCCGAGTGCGGCGTAGGCCGGGTACGGCTGTGGGGCCGAAAGTAACACACAGCACATGGGATGCTTATATTCAGGGTGGGACCCATGGGATGCATATATTCAGGGTGGGACCCAAGGGATACATGAGTTATCCTCGTGGTGAGAACCGAAACCCCAGGCTTTGGTAAGGCCTCTGGGGCGGCATGGCCGTGCTTGTTTATTATGATGGTTTTCCTATTTATCAGTGAATTATGCCAGCTATATGAATTGCATATGTTATGTATTATTTGGGTTTTCTTGCTGGGCTTCGGCTCACGGGTGCTCTGCGTTGCAGGTAAGGGCAATGACTGAGTCAACCAACCATGAGTACGGAGAGCGTGAAGCAACGCGTACATGTTTGGCCTGCCCGACTGCTTTGGTTGGGGGTTTATTCGAAAATGGCTGTAATAATCTATGATTTTTATGATTAATCAACTGTAAACTTATTTCAATATGTAAATAGTTTTCAAACTTTGTTTTGGGATCCCAAGTGTTTAATACTAGAAGCTTTTTAATGAAACGTCGCATTTTCAAAGATTACAGCCCTAACTTTTAATTAGTCACACTTTTGTTTCAAAACCTCGGTTAGCGAGTTCATTGCACACTGTTTTGTCTTAAAACTCACTTAGTAACGGCTCTAAGGAAGTAGGGCGTTACAAATATTATAAAGATGTTTCTTAGAATGTCTCCAATTTATTGTAAACATTTATTAATCTTTAAGTTATTTGCTCTTGCTTGTGCAGAATTTGGTAATTTATAACCCATAAAGTGAGGAGTTTATATGTTAAATTCTCATTTTATTGGTGGATGTGTGAATAGCTTGTGCAGAATTTGGTAGTTTATAACCCATAAGCTATTTGTCTTTGCTAAATCTTTGATGCTCCTATTTGGTTTTATAATGAAAATATAAAGAATTTTACATATCAATCTAATTTTTTCTTTTTATTCATTTGCAGACATGTATCCAATAACATCTTTGGTATATTATGATGATCATTGGAATGAAAATAATGTGTATGATGATTTCAAAATGCTTGGAGTGTTAATACCATTAGATTGCTCATTTACAACACTAATGAATATCTTGTCTACCATTCTGTCAATAGAAAATGCAACAATTGAGTACCAGATTGCAGAAACATTGCCTCCATTGAAGATCAATAGTGATAGCTCTATACAATTCTACTTGAAGTGCAAATGAAATGACAGAACACTCACAAAATACCCTTTGATAGTTTCTGTAACAGAGAACAACCAAACAATCACCTGTGGAGCACTTCAAAAGATGAGTTCTACAGTTGCTTCAAGTAGTAATAATATAGTGAATGATATTTCAGACACATCAACATTCTCAATAGATGAACCTCAAGAACTACCAAATTTCATTCAATTGGCAGATCAAATTACAGATTTGATTTTGGAGAAGGAACGACATGAATCAATTTCCTTAGACATATTGTTACACTTCTTTTGACAGTCATCCACAATAATTTTCAGATCAGAAAAGCCAAATGTCACACAAGGAACATAAGATGATGAAGGAGCCTCACTTGTTGGTTTCTTTGGAGGAGCAACAAAATCATCATCCTCAAAATCAGCCACATTCAAATCCTTGTTGCATTGGAAAAATCCTTCAAGCTTGAAATCATTGTTCTCTTCATCAGTGGGCAAAACTTTAACAATTTTGGTCTGCAAATAACAAATCAGAAAAATCAGTTTACAAAATTAAAAAAATCAAATAAATTCATAAATAAAGAAAAACAAAAAAATTAAAAATGACCTTATGTAATGAAAACGCATTCCTCTTAAGCTCTTTATGAGATGGGATTGCAACAGATAAACAATTTATAATCCTAGGCAGACCACAACTAACCTTCTCACAATAAGTTTCATCTAAACTAGGAATTGATTCGTAAATAAAAACTTGGAAAACAAATGGCAATCCATTCAACTTATAGGTTGGGTAAGAACCTTGTCTAGTAATAACAACTTCATTTTGCCTTAAAGTATCTCTCAATGATGAGAGAGTCACATTAAAAATATTCTTACCCCATGAAAAATGATTAAAACCACCACTATCACAAAGATACAAGTCAGTTTTTTCAATGTTCTTCTCTTTTTGCCAAGCATACAAAAAGTTAGTGATGAGGTAAAGTACAACCATCCTAACAACCCCATCATCATTATCAAAATTGGTAGCCTGAAACCTTTCTTCAACAATAATTCTTGAAATGCCCCTTGTATGGTCACCAAAAAATTTAGAATACAATCCAATAGGATTACTATTCTTAATTCCACCTCTATCAATGTCACCAAACACATTTAACCCAGTCAATAACCCAAATTCACCCAATGAAAACCTAATCAGCTTTCCACAAACTTTAAACCACATTTCATTTACGTTTGGCTGGTTAACTTCCCTCAACAATACATGGTGAACCAGTTTAGCTTGATTAGCATAGGGTTTAATGTTTAGAAAATGACCAAAACAAGTCTTACTAAACAAATCCTTTTGAGACCCAGTCAATTTTTCAGAGATCACATTGATCTTCTCAAAACCACAGTGAAAATTGACTCTTGCTCTATAATGATCTTCATGTTTGATAAAACATTCCATAAGCTACATAGAATAATAGACAACCAAGATTAACAAATTTGTAACCTAAATTTACAAAATAATAAAATATATCACCAAACTTGAAAAATATAATCCACATCTACATAAAATCATATCAGAACATTAGCAATGTAACATATCCTTACTAAAACATAACACAGGTTAACAACATCAAAACAAATATAACATTCAATGAATAGAACATAAATATTATCTTACTACTTAAATTAAAAAAAATTGTAACAGTTATTAAAAGAGCAATAAAACATGTAAAAAAAATGAAACATACTAAACCTATATTGTACATAACTCAGATCAGAGCATTAACAAAATTGAAAACATATTTCAAGAATATAGAACCTATTATCTATAAATACATAAATACCAAATTAGGGCTTGTAACATATGTTTACAAAAAATAAAAACATGTTTACAACATCGGTAATAACATTCACAACCCTGAAACATATTGTTACAAAAACTTAACAAATGCTAAAAAAATTGAAAAAATAACTCAGATCAGAGCATTAACAAAATTGAAAACATATTTCAAGAATATAGAACCTATTATCTATAAATACATAAATACCAAATTAGGACCTATAACATATGTTTACAAAAAATAAAAACATGTGTTACAACATCGGTAATAACATTCATAACCCTGAAACATATCGTTACAAAAACTTAACAAATGCTAACAAAATTGAAAAAATAACTCAAATCAGAGCATTAACAAAATTGAAAACATATTTCAAGAATATAGTTCCTATTATCTATAAATACATAAACTACCAAATTAGGACCTATAACACATGTTTACAAAAAATAAAAAACATGTTTACAACATCGGTAATAACATTCACAACCCTGAAAAATATTGTTACAAAAACTTAACAAATGCTAACAAAATTGAAAACATATTTCAAGAAGATATAACTTAATATCTATAACATATCGTTACATAAACTTAACAAATATTAACAGCATCAAAACAAACAGACACATTATATTCCAACTAGAGAAATTAAATTAAAAAAAAATTGAAACAGTTTTAAACAAAACAACCAAACAAGTAAATAACTCTGAAACATAATGTTGCTATATTATAAAGAAACATTAACAATCAAAATTTGGGAAAATAATTAAAAAAATTATAACATATATTTACATACCCATAAAAAACAGATTAAAAACAGATAAAAGAACAAAAAAATTTAAATGAAACAACAAAAAATACCTTCGGTTTATCCAGTAAACTAACATTCTTCTTCAAATTTTTTTGGTTAGCCTTGCACTTTACTCGACTAGAGCCTCCAATCGATAGTTTCTTTGCTTTCTTTGCACTAACTTTGCTCTTTGACAATGGAATATGTTTTCTCTTCAACTGATGCCCAATTAACTCAGCACTCACATGCATGTTGGTCTCCTTCAACTCATCTGAACCACCAACATCACCCTCGATCACATTAGGAAGGGAAGAATTCGAGGAATACTTCAAAACAGCTTTGCCTTTAGACAACGGAGAAATATTACTCTTCAAAACTTTCCCCTTCGACTCGGCAGACTCTTGATCCTCAGATTCCTTCGATCAGGAGATGCAGACCCCGCACGAGTGACAGCCATTGTTTCAATAATCAATGGCAAACGATTTTGAAAAAAAAAAAAAAAAGAAACCCACATAGGTTTTTTGATGAAGATGAAAAATGAGAAACAAGGGAGGATGAAAGAGATGAGAGAGAAAGAAAATTTGAGAAAAGCTTCGGGGGTTTAAATTTTGTAAAAAAAAGCTTGAATACCGTAAAGTTGGTATAAAAAAAACTGTATAAAAGTAGGAAACTGTATATTTCAAATTTTTTTGCTTTATACAGTGTATTCCGTAATTTTTCCTATTTTTAAGTTGTTTTTTCTAAAAAAACATATATTTTGTAATTATAAAACTTTAAAAATTTGAGTAGGTATTTAAAAAAAAAGTAAAAAAAAAATTGTATTTAAAAAAAAATCTCTTAAATTTAGTTAGTGGGGTACCAAAACAAAAAGCCCAAGCCCAAGCCCAGCCTACGCCCACATTCTATCTAAATCACATTGCAGATCCTAATAAAATAAAATTTATAAAATTTCAGATCTCCATCGTCTCTTTTCCACCATCTCCCTCTCTCGACGTTCTCCATCTCGCCGTCATCCTCACTCGGTCTTCGAAGTAGTCTTGCTCGGCTTTGGTGTCGCGTTCTATTTTAAACAAGGTAATCGTATATTTTCTTTTCCTGTCAAGGGTTTGATGGTATTGATTGTATGATGTTTGTTCTCATGGTAGTTGTTTCTATTTAATGGAAAACGTTAAGGGGTTTGCGTTTGTATTTTTGTGCATGATTTGATCTGCTTTTTTTGTTCCTAATCAGGCTTGCTCTTATCATGATTTTGTAAATATGAGTATGCTTAATTTTTTTTGTTGACAAATTTTGGTTTTCTTTGTATATGTTTTAGTTGTGGTCTGTTAGTGTTGTTCCTAAAATGAATTATTTTTTTGATGTTTTGGATCATATGGGCTATTCATTTGAGTTTAATTTTGGTTTTGGTAGAGGTTAAGTGCATTTTTTTTGCTTGTTTGTTTCTCTATTCATAATAATTCCAAATTCTTTGACTGATTATAAGTTTTATTAAATTCAAACTGATTGTAGAAGAATTTTATCTTTCAGGTCTTTTACTATTATCGGGAATTAAGAATTATTTTTTGTATGTACTTCTAAATATTTCTATTCTTGATTCTTCTATATTTTTTTAGTTGTAAACTCTTACTTATTTCTAAACTAAATATAATACACGGCGTTGAGTTTAGTTTTCTGTGTTTATGTAAAGGACAATTAGTTTTTTCATCTCTGTTTCTTTAAACATATGTAGCTTTTTAGTTTTTGCAGGAATACTAATTTGAATCTTGCTTATGTACTGATTTAATATTAATATGCTATAGGCATATTTAAAACAATATAATTAATCTTTTTAATATTTCTTTAAAGCTTCCAGGGTTGAAATCAGATTGTATAACTTCAACACTTTCAATCTCAGAATTTTTGTTCAAGGAGCAGATAACCATATTGAATTCTCAGAATTTCTGTTTTAGGAGTTGGTTTTTCTTATTTTGGGGTTTCTTTTTACTGATGAGAGAATTGATGATGGGATAATTTTTCTGTATTTGTAATGTGTTTATGAATGCTAAAGGTTGTGTATACTTCTGAATTGTTGCATTTTATGGGAATTAATTTTGTGTAAAGGAGCAATTGTTGAATTTTTTTTTTTTGTTTGAGTAGAAGCAACTGTTGAGTTTGGATGACTGATTAATAGGCACTGTTAAAGTTTTATTTTTTCTAAAACATATTCTGTTAAAGCCATACGAATTTCTGTTAAGCACTGTTCGATAGCCATTTATATAATTGTTAAGATATATGCATTCTTTTTCAGGGTTATTATAGATGTGTACATTATAATTTTAATTTTGTTTAGCAATTTCAGAATCTGCGATTGTTCATTTATTTTGGTCAGTTGGTTTTATCATTTACTTTCTCATTAATATATATAGCTTTCTAGCTCCATTCAAAGAGCTAGTCTTGAAGTCTCCTATTACTTCCATAATTTCTGATGGAATAATGCGCTTTGATATCGAGGTTGGTGAGGAGTTGGGATTCCAAATATTCAATTTTAACCTGCCTCTGCATGTAGGTTCAGTTTTGTAGTTCTTTCTTTCTTAGGGGTCGTGTCTTATGATAATATTACTATAATTTATTGCAATAAACACCAAATGAGACCTACTCTTCCTTTTAAAATGTTCATTTTATGATCACAAAGAGCTTCATATTCATGTTTACAATTACATATTTAAATAATTACATGTTCTTGACTTACTAATTTGCTCTAAGCTATACATTTTTAAAACCCCACACGGAAAACCCTAACCCCTTAATTCAAATGTTAAGAGTGTGCAGAGTCTTGAACTTATATGATTTTTTTGCCTGCATATTTTGTGTGCTACATATATCTTATAGGATTGATTCTGTGTCGTGTGCTGATTCATGTTCAAAGGATTAATTTTGTGTTGTGTGCTGAATATAATTTGAGATTGAATCAGGTTTTGTTTTGTGTGATTAGTTAGATAGGAAAAATGAAGTCAATTAATTTTTTTTTTTGGTAGAGTTTGATTTCCCCATGAAATGATAAGATTATTTTTTGTTATCAAATTTGGTATTAATTTATTCTTGGCTATTGAAAATTATTATTTGCTTCCAAGATTATGAAATTTTGCTTTTCTTGTTTTGAAAAATAATATAAATGTATATTATTAGAGAAATATATGATGGAGAAAATGAACTCATTCTCATTATGTTACAGCAATATGTATGAACTAATCTGCACAGCTAGCACAACAAACAGCTTGACAGAATTCTAACATTTATAACAAACTTCTAACAAAATACTAACTAACTCGTATCATAGACAACATGCAGTGGGACATAGCTCTGCCTCTGTTGCCGGATACTACTTAACTCTAATTGTTCTATGTTTTATTCCAATTCGATTGTAATATGTGGGTTTCAATAGACTTTAACTATTATTCAATTTTCTTGTTTGTCTTGTTTAACTGAAATATATTAATATTTGTGTAATTCAATCAACTTTATTAAATTTTCACGTTGGTCTATTTCAAATGTTTTTTTTTCTTTCTGGGATTCTATTAACTCATGTTACTACGCAATGTTAGTGTTTTAAACCAATCCAACAGTGATTTACTATGTGGATATCAATAAATTCCAGGTCTTAAACCATTTTTGCTTCCTTAATAAATGCATTGTATTGAAGGGGGTTTGTATTTTGTTTGGTTTCAGTTAAATCTGCTGCTTGTGAGTTTTAATTATAAGTTGATGATTGAACACTATTAAGGATGGAGTCAAATAAAACTCAGCCTGAAATGCAGTCATCCATCGCAAAACCACCTGTTACTTCTTGTCGGAAAAAGAAGAGCGAGGAAGCATCGTTCTTGGAAGATGTTAAGGATCACATTGATGAGTTCATCCATGCTTCCATGGATGAGCATAAAACATGCTTTAAGAAGACCATACAAAAGGTTTACTCTCATATCAGTGTTTCTATGTTTGTATATAGTATTGTTTTGTTTGTTAATTAAGTGACTAGTGTTCGTAATTTCATTAGTAGATTGCACAATATGAGGCTGGATGTGATGTGATTTTAATGTCGAATGATTTTACTAAATTTGTTTATTTGCACTCATTTTCAGATGTTTGGAATGTCGAAAATTGTTGCTGATAGGACTGCTGAAGCTGAAGGAGTTGAAAGTTCTCTGCCCCTTAAAACAACGGTGGGAAACTAGAATCTCTTCATCACCACCTAATAGCTCAAAATCTAGTTTTAGAAATATGCTTTATTTCTTGGCATTTATAAAATTCATAGTTCTATTAAAATTTATATTCCTCATGAGTATAAAAGGCTACACTCATCTCCCTTCTCTACAAATTTTTAATGACTATGGCCTATCTCATAAGGTAGTAAGTACTCGTTTGAGGGATTTTGTATAAAAATAATATTAGTTTCAAAATATATGAAATATCAGTATATATTGGTTGGGAGTTGGCACTCTAAATATGGATCATTTTAGGAAATTTTCTGTAATTTATATATTATACATATACAGTAAGTGAAAAATATTTATATAAAGACATTGACGAACAAAAATAGTTGACAAAACTAATTACAGGCAAAATCCTAAAACTAATGCTTCAAAAAAGAAAAAAATATATAAAACTAACATTTAAAAAAAAAATTAAACATAATAATATTGTTGAAAAAATAATTTAAATCTTATAAATAAAATTATTAATTTATTTTGTAGAAATAATAAAAATAGATTATTAATATATTAGGGTTTTATAATTGAAGGTACATTGGTCTTTAAAAAAAATAGCTTGATAAAAAAAGAGAAAATTGCATTCTCCACGGCAATTGAAAAAAAAAATTGATTTATACGGTAATGTAAACTAATTACTAAAATACGGTGATTACTATACTTTCCGTAGACTAAAATACCATCATAACAAGACTGAGGTCATGGTATACCCTCATTTGCCAACAACCAAAAAATCTGCTGACACATATCCATTAGTCTAACTAATCCATTGACCTGGGGTCGGAGGAACTATCTTCCCTCAGCCCAGAAGAGGTTGGGGTTTTCTCTAATATCAACTATCTTCTACTTTTTTGTTTTATTGTCTTAGTATCGTACATAAAATTTCTAATTAAATATGTCATTTTTCACTTTTTTTTTCTCTCCATTAATATTACTTTTTATATTTAATTTATTTATAGTCCTATTTTTATTTAAATTGATATAAATGATCTTTCAATTTTATTATATATATTCATAAATTTTTGTAACATATATTAATAGTAGTAGGATAGATAGTGATAAAAAATATTATATTGTTTTGAAAATCATAGCTAGTCAAATCTCAACACTCAATGTTAAACTAAAATCTTAATCTAGTCAAAGTTTAAGCTTTGTTGTAAAAATATATTTTAAAGTTAAAAAAATAATTTTGTAAATTTTTGTAACAATCATGTTAAATAAATTTATAAATATTTATGTAAATGTTAGTTACAAAAATAAACTTCTTGATTGTGAAATTAGTTTTGCAAACTATTGTTACAAAAATGTAAAACTTATATATAAAATTATTGTAATTCACTACTCTCTAACTTCTAAATGTATTTTTATATAAATATATACATATAATAAAGTGTTTTATAAATAATGAATAATTTAAATTTATATTTTTAAGTTGTATAATATAAATTTGATGTTTACTGTAATTTTTTGGTACAATATTATAACATATGGAAAATTATAATATTTTTATGTAAATTTTGGTTATGATTTCTTAACTATAAATTATTTTTGTAAATGTTAGTTACAAAAATATATTTCCTAGTTATGAAACTAGATTTGTAAACTATTGTTACAAAAATAAAAAATTAGTTACGATTTTATTCGTAAGTTTTATGTACAAAATAATACAATTTTAAAACTAATTTTTGTAAATATTATTTACAAACACGTACAAGATATTTACAATTTTGTAACAGATATTTACAAGTTTGTAAACGTTGATCACAAAACATTATATTTTACTGCTTTTATTTAAGATTTAAAAGTCACTCCGTATTTACACTTTTTCCACTCCGTGTTTTTATCTAAAAATTCTGTATTTTTGTAATATACCGTATTTTTCATATTTTTTTTTTAACTTCTAGTACATTTTTGTAGATTTCCCATAAAAAAATAGGCAAAGTGTACTTTTTTTTTTGAAATAGGGTATGTGTAAGTACTTGTTGGACATAATTGAAGTAAATGACACAAAATAATGGTATCAAGAAGCTAATGTCCTCCTGTTATTTATTTTTTAGAGAAATGACCATTTTACATTGCTTATTACCTAAATTGTCATTTTTTATCATTTATTTATTTAGGAGCATATGACTTTAATATAGTAGTATATGTATATTAGTTTTGTTTAATTAGTTTTTATTTTACAGTTATATTGATTTTTTAAAGTTTTTTATGAGTTGTTGGTATATTATTTTCTAACTAGTGTATATATTTTTTGTGATATGGTATATTATTTTTTTATGATATTTAGTTTCTATCTTATTATACATAATTGTAGTATATAATTTTATATCATAGTATATACATTTTAATGGTAGTATATAATTTTATTAGCATAGTATATACATTTTTTAGTAATAATTTTGTAAGTTTTGTAGGTATATTATTTTTCAACTCGGTATATGTATTTTGTGGTATGATATAACATTCAACAATCCATAAAAAAATTACACAATTCATGGTAAGTTTTTTTTAAAAATTGATATATACAGTTTATATTAAAAATACAGTTTTAATATCAAATATACGAATATCTTATATCCCCTTATTAGGTGAAAAGCACACTCACTTCTCTCCTCCATTAAGAGTCAATGACCATGTCCCCTCAACTTTTCTTATTTTTTTCTTCATATTTTCACTATTTTTACTCCTCATTCTCACCACTCTCACAACCATAGTAAATTGATTCTCTTTACCCATTCTCCTTGTTTCTCTCTCTAAATTTTTCAATACTCTCATCGTCCCTCTCTCTTTTTCTCCCCATTTATCTTTGTGGCTTGAAAACTAAACTCATTATTTCCATTCGTCTACCAGGTTTCTATCTATGGCTACTCACCATTTTTGTTGGTTTGGTGTTTGAATCCTTGATTTAAAGTACTTGCCCCTAAAGTGTCTATCACACGATTTAGCTCTTATTTTTTGTTCGTATATATATGTGTGTGTGTCTACACTAAATTTGGCTCCGAAGGAACTCCATTGTTGCTTCTTCAAGTGTTGCTAAGAAAATAAAAAGAGAAATTTATCCTTTCTCATAAGAAAAGTCCAATTTTTTTTTTTGTTTTTGTTTTTTTTTGTTTTTGAATTTATTCGGTTGATGTTTATTATAATGACTGATTAAGTGTAGACCTATTGATATAGCTCTTCGGTTACCACCGATACAACTCTTGTTCTCTTGATAAAAGGCATGTAGCTTGCTCATTGGGGCTATGAAATTAAGTACTCTGTTATGATGTTTGCTTGCTTTGATTATGATTTTTCACGACTTTTTTTGATTCTATATTATGGTCCTGTAACAATTTGTTTCAAGTTTGTTAGCACATGTTATGATTCTATAAATAATTGTTACAATCTTGTTAATTTTTTTTGTTGCATTTATCTATTTTATTTAATTGCTTACCATTTTGATTTTTTGCTTGAATTCTTAGAATCTAGTGGCAAGCTTGAGAGTGTAATTGGGTTATTAAAATCTGATGGCATGCTCATCATGATCCTGTGATTATATCACTAATATCATGAAAAGTAAAACTAGATAAAAAATGTGCTGAGATCTATAATAGACCTTAATAACCATTTACAATGGGGATCACAATTATTTGTGTTTAAGAAATAATGTTTATTATATGTTAATTTAAACAATTCTCCATGTACTTTGCTTGATTGAAATAAGCTAAACATTTCAAAGCCCTATAAGTATACATGGTCATTTTATTGGGTGTTTTAATGTCAATTCATTGACTCAAAACGAAGAAAATTTTCACTTCTGTACAAGAAAGATGGCTTATATATGTTATTTTTTGGATTTATAACAATCTGTTTGAAGTTTGTAAAGTTTGTTTATTGTTTGATGTGGATCTGTAACAGTATGTTACAGTTTTGTAAAGTATGCTTGCAGTATGATTTGGTTCCATATGTTACAGTTTTGAAAAGTTTGTTTCCAATTTTTTGTTGTTTCTTATTATTTCATAATTGCAGTAAACTCTAATACAAGAAAGATGACTATTATATGTTATTTTCTAGATCAGTAACCATCTATTTGAAGTTTGTAAAGTCTGTTTATTGTTTGATGTGGATCTGTAACAGGCTGTTACAATTTTGTAAAGTATACTTGCAGAATGATTTGGTTCTATATGTTACAGTTTTGAAAAATTGTTTCCAGATTTTTTTGTTGTTTTTTATTATTTCATAATTAAAATAAACTTCTATCTATTGGAGGACTAAATTATTTTATTACCCTTTTGTTCATACATTCGTAAAAAAAAATTGAAATATCACTTTTTGTTTCCTTTAAACAAAGTTTCTTTTTATTAGTTTATTTTATACTCTTATACTCAAATCAAGGAGATCCTAGTTTTAGTACAGAGGGTCATGTTGATAGCTTGATAGCTCTAGTTATTTATTATAGGTCATAGCCACTCTATTAGTTTCTGTAAATATTTGTTACAACTTTTGAATGTTTATTGTTAGTATGTTAACTAAAAATGTTGGTTACAATTTTTATAATTTGCTAAATTTTGGCTATGTAACTATCTATTACAATTTCTTGAATTTGTAGTTCAGTGCATTGAATTTTCACAAATCTTTTTCTAATGGTTATTGTGTTTCTGTCTTTTGTTTCAGGTAAAGGTTGTAATAACAAAGCTATTGTTGTTTTTTTTTTAAAAAAAATAGACTAAAAGTTTTGAAATTTAATTTCCGGGATAGATTTTGTAAGAATTTGCTACAAATTCATGAAGTTAGTTGTAACTTAATTAAACTTAATATCAAACTAATATTGGTTTAATGTTAAGTTTAATTCTACATTGATTCATTTTATATTAAGAATATATTTATGTAAGAGATTTCTGTGAATATTTTTAGAAATATATGTTAAAATTATTTTTATATGTAACAATAATTTTTAAGTTTGTAAACGATGGTTACAATATTGTTTAATTGTTTACATCATAAAATTAGTAATAGTTTGTTTCAAGAAAATATATAAGTTTTTTTTGTTTTACATTTTTAACAATAAATTCCATAATAATTTAACTAGATCATATATAAATTTTTGATGCAAATTTAACTATTTATAAGCATGAATATTGTATAAACGTAAACTTTACCTGATTACAAAAAAAATTATGACTCGGTTGGGGGTTTGAGTTTGGGTGGGCCTCTGTGTATAATGGGCTATTCATTAGAGGTGCTGTAAATTTGTAAATACATTTAGATACCGTATATTTCAATTTTTTTTATAATTTATCGTATATGTGTTAATTTCCCTAAAAAAAATTAAAATAACTTTAAAATAAAAAAGAATTAAACAAAACTAATATACATATAATATAATATTAAAATATTTAGAATAAAATAGTAATTTGCTAAATGACATATTTGATAATATATAATATAAAAAATGTCATTAGACTATTTTATTACAAAATTAAAAACATGGACAGTTAGTTACTTTCGCACACCATTAAGAGTCATTTTGCACCAAGCCTATATTAAAAAACCGACCGTTTGTTTTAATTTTTTTAAGAACCTAAAAATAAACTTTGTATTTTGTTTAAATTTAGAGGACTCACACGAGCTTCTCTACTCTATCATTCAAAATGTATTATCAAAACTCTTTTTTTTTTTATTTCACATCAAATTTTTACTTCACTCTATAAGCTTCTCTATATTTTTCTTAACATAATTTAAATATTATTAATTCATTTTAATAAAAAAAAAGTATAAAAATATTAATTAAAACCTCTTTAAAAGAAAGAAAACAAAAATAGAAACAATAAAATATTAATTATTTTTTTTGAAGGAGCTCTATTCCTGGTCTAGATGTAGAGAAGCAATAGTAAATTTTAGAGAATCTTTAAAATGAAGATAGCCTAAGAGCACTCACATTAGCTTTTCTATTCTATTCTTCAAAATACATTACCAAAACTCTATTTTTTTCTATTTTACGTCAAATTTTTATTTCTCTTCATGCATTAACTTCTCTATGTTTTTCTCTGCATCATTTAAATACTATATTTTTAAATACTATTTATTCATTTAAATAAAAAATACTAAATATTAATAAATTCTTTAAAGGAGAAAAACAAAAGTAAAAGTAATAAAATATTAATTTTTGAAGGAGCTCTATACCCTTCTCTACATCTAGGAATGAATAGTAAATTTGAGAGAATCTTTAAAATGAAGAACCAATTTACATCATCTAATGGAGGGTGTTTTTAACTTGTTTCTTCAAATATTTGAAGAATTCTCTATTATGAAACATCTAACCGCATGAAGCATATGATGGACATCTATTTTAACATATTTATTTATTATTTTAGATAGCTCTCTATTTTAAAGTTGTTGATGAGAGTGGTCTTAGAGAACCAAAATAATATATCTTCTTTGTATATTTGGATAATTTTGTATTATCTGAAAACTAAAGAACGTAAACGAAATTTTAAAGTTTAAAATATTTTTGTAAGGATTATTACTATTATTTGTTTGGGTATTTGTGGTATAAATACTTAAAGTTTTCGATTTTATATACTTATATATATATTTTGCGACAAAAATACTGAATGTTATGTTTTCGTTGCAGCTGTTACTACCTAGTATGTTAAGTGTTGACTGAGCTCATTAAGTTGATAGGTGTCAGTATATTATTGGCCCATGTGTATTTTTTTTTACTTTTAATAATTTATAATTTATTTAAAATAAAAATTCAATTAAATATAATTTTTATTATAAAAATTAATTTAAAAATAATGTAATAAAATTAAACCCTAAAAATATCTTTAACAATAATAATTAAACCCCAAAAATTAACTAAAAATATTAATTAAAAAAAATGAAACTCAAACCTAAAACCTTTTTTTTATTTACATTTTAAAACACATAATTATTTTTAAAACTATTTTAATTAAATATAAAACAAATAAAAATTAAATTCTTTTTGACTGAATATAAACCTAAAACCTAATGGTCACAATTAAACCTAAAACAAAGAATAGAAGAATCTCATAATACCCAGACATTTTTCGAACCAGGACATTGAAGGAAGCTTGAAGGGAGATAATGGAAGATCAATATTTGCAAGCATCTCACAGAAAACCCTTTCAGCAATTCACAAAGTTACAGTTATGAGAGTTCTTGCAGAACGTCAGGGACGAAAAGGAGATTTCAGACATCCAATGCTTAATCTAACATCAGTTGTTTTTGTGGGTTACTGTGGGTTGAGAGGACTTCCTGGACTGATGATAATCTAGGCAGAAGGTTCATATCTTGCTACAAGATGAGAGTAAGATATGGTTTGCCTGAATTTTTTTAAGGATGATTATAACGTTAGAACTATAATGTAAATTGTTTGGTTAAAATGTGTTTATGAATTTTCAGTTAGATGGATGCAAAATTTTCAAATGAATTGACCCTGAAATGTTTCATAGATCGAAAAATGTCATACTAGGGATGCTTAGAAAAATTAGGGAGCTGGAATATGAGATTGCCAATTTCTCAGGTCCTATACAAACTATTGAACATGAAGTTAGAATGCAAGGGCCAATGGTATGAGGAAACTGCTATCTGAGAGAGCAAGTTATTGCAAATAGGGATGACCATGATTGGCTTAATACGAGTATAAGAATAAGTGTACTGATATTTGTGTTTGTTTGTATGGTTGCTTGTTGGTTGATATGTAAATGAAAATTTGTATTGTATTGTTGGGTACACACCCTGATGCCTTGTATTTTGTCTATATGGATTATTTGAATAAAAGAAAACCAGTTTGCAATTTCTATACATTATGTTGCCATTATACATACTTTACTTATATATTTCACAGTAAATAAATAAATGAAAATGGAAACCAGATACCAAAAAAAAGGCACTCATTAATTGAGTGGCTAAGCATAGCCAAAATATTACAACTATGCATAATTAAGCAGATTTGGTTCCAAAACAAGAAATTAACATATTAAAGCTATGCATAAAGAGTGGACATAATGCTAAAAGCCAATAACCATTGTCTAAGGGAGATATTACAACAATTAGTCATTTACAAACGGTGGCTTCCATGGCTAACAAAAAAAAAAAAAAAAAACAGTCTTGGCTAACAAAAAACAGTCATCATATGCTTTGCATTCATTCTTGTTGCTGAGATGCAGAGGCTTGTTCCCTTGCTTTCTGTCTAGTTCTCCTTTGATTTATTTTGACAGTCTTAGGCTTTGTATTCAGGTTTTTTGGTTTGCCCCTTTTCCTTGGAAAATTTGGCTACTGTGGTAATATCGATCATGTTAGGCACACTTAGAAAATTATCCCAACAATTACAAGTTAGTGATAAAACAGAAATTAACCTGAACAATAGTAGGATTTGAACAAGTCACTTTAGAGTGCCCTATTTGCTTGCAATTACTGCAATGTTGAAGTTGACCTGTCCTTCGAGTTTTTTTTTGGCTTCAGGTGGTGGTTCATCAGCACTTCTGTTTCTTTTTTTTTTTTCTGGGTCTGCCTGGTAAAGCATGCTCTGGAGGTGGAAGTATCAGGTTAAGGCCAGTTTGAGGCCATTTGTCAGGGCTGGGCATGGGTTCAATTATCCCAGCATATGCAGCAATGTAAGCATCCTTTTTGTACCAATCCTCAATGTAGTGTAAGAAATCCAAACCAGATGCCCAAATGCAAGCCAGCGCATGAGGACAAGGGATGCCAGTCAATTGAAATCCCCTGCATGTAACGTCCCAAAATTACTTAATAAGGCTTAGGGCCTTGATTAGGGGGCTATGATGGAAACATATGGAATTATATGTTTATTTGATATATTTGATTGTGATTATGTGAGTTATATGATAATATAACTAGTTATGCATGTTTAGGGGTATTAAATATGCACGTGGGCCCGTTTCTTATTAAAAGAGAAATTTTCGTAATTTGGCCCGTTATGGGCATAATTGTATATATGTTCATATATGTGATTTATGTGAGAGACCACATTATTATGTGGGTTTATTTGGGTTACTCGGCATGAGACGGTCTTAGGGAGCAAGTTAGCGGAAAAGTCACAATGAGACCCAATACTCGACTCGGGGCGTGTCAAGGGGTATTTTAGATATTTGGCATTAAATTGGGTTATTGGGTAATGAGAATGAATATTTGGGGATATATTTGAAGTTAGCAAGATTAGGAGGGAATACTAGGGATTTTGACCATTTTGCCCTCGGGGACGTTTTTGGTACCCCGAGCCTTGGGATTAGCTTAAGTGAAACTTTTTTTGATCAAGAAGAAATAACCTTCATTGAACAAACAGGAAAATACAATCAAGGGCAAACCGCCCAAACAAAGCCAAGATACAACCAACTAAGCTCCAACCCTCACTCTACATACATTGAAGCTTTCTTAAGAAAAGCTTGAGATGAGGGAGAGCCTTCCTACTATGAACAATGAATAATCTGTATTGGACTAAGGTAATTACATCTTTAGCTATATAGTTAGCTGTCAATGAGAAAACATCAAAAATGCATCTATTCATATTCCTCCATATATGATAAACCACAACAGCTAGAACCATATTCAGGATTATGCTCAAACTGTCATTTTGCCCAAAACTGAGCCTCACAATCCAATCCGAATACTTGGTGGCCCAAGCATGAAACCCAAGCCAAGAAAAAATACAAGACAAGACTCTCTTGGATAAACAGCACTCAAAAAACAGATGGTGATGACTCTCTAGCTGGTCTTCACAAACCGGACAGAGAGAACTATTTAGCTGAATGGTACATTTAGCCAAGTTATCTCTAGTTAGGAGGTAAGAGTTGACCACCATCCATAATAAGAAACGGTGCTTAGGGAGGATTGTACGACACTAGACAACGTTCTTATAGGCCACATGTTGCTGGTTTAATGAGCTGTTATACAGCTTGGATGGCTTGAATTTCCCAGAAAAATCAGCAACAATTACCTCTCCTTCACTGAATCTGTTTCTTAGATGGCAGAGTTTCCGCCAATACCAGCTGCTATCTTGCTTCAAAACATAGTCCCAAAAGTTAACCCCCTTTAGGTAAACATGCTGAATCCATTTGACCCAAAGAGTGTCTTGTTTAGCAGTGACAGCCCAAACATATTTAGCTAGAAGTGCTCTATTCCAGCTAGCGCCATCTCTGAGCCCGAGCCCTCCATAAGCCTTAGGCAGGCAAACTTGCTGCCAAGAAGCTAAATGAAGTTTACTACGAGTCCCCGAGGCCCCCCAAAGGAACATTCTACATAACTTCTCTACCTCCTTGATGATGCTTTGAGGTAAGATAAACACAGTCATCCAATAGTTTCTCAAGCCAAAAAGGACAGTTTGAATGAGCAATAAACTGCCAACATAGGACAGATGCTTACTAGACCAGGAAAACAACTTAGTTCTCATTTTTTGGACTATAATCTCACAGTCCACATGCTTCCATTTAGTAGGCCTCATAGGAACCCCAAGATAATGAAGAGGAAATGTCCCTGCAGGAAGCTGAATAACCTGCGTTATCACATTCCTATATGCTGCACTAACTCCTCCAAAATAAGTATGAGACTTCTTAGCATTTATTGACAACCCAGATGCCTCACTAAATTTCCTTAGAGAATCCTTAAGAACACTAACAGCCGCAAGAGAGTCTTTGCAAAACAGAATAACATCATCTGCAAAACACAAGTATACAAGCTTTAGGCTCTTACACATGGGGTGAAACCGAAATGAAGGAGACCTGGCAGCCAACTGCAAACTTCTAGTCATATATTCCATAATGAGAACAAAGAGAAGAGGGGACATAGGATCCCCTTGGCGCAGGCCTTTTTCCCCCTTGAAACTACTTTGAACCCGACCATTTATCAATAAAGAATAGGTAGTATTCCTGATACAATTCATAACCCAGCCAATGAACTTCATTGGAAAGCAGTAAGCCTTCAAGAGATTTTCCAAAAAATGCCAGTCAACAGTATCATAGGCCTTGCTAAGGTCTATTTTAATAGCACAGCGAGGAGAAGTAAAAGCTCTACCATAATTCTTAATTAGATATTGAAGGATCATGATATTGTGAGCAATAGATCTACCTCGAACAAACGCACCTTGATTAGATTGAATAAGATAGGGAAGCACCACTGCCAGCCGAGAACATAACAACTTAGCCATGACTTTATAAAGGGTCGAGCAACAAGCAATAGGTCTGTAATCAGAGGCCCTAGCTGGATTAGACACTTTAGGAATCAGAGAAAAGTAGTTTCATAAAGCTCCTTAGGAAATTGGCCTGTAGAGAAACCATGTATGATTGCTGAGCATATATCCTGACCAATATCCTTCCACATAAACTTGAAGAAACCGGAATCATATCCATCAGGACCAGGCGATTTAGTAATAGGAATACTAAACAAAGCAGCTCTTATTTCCTTGTTGGAGAAGGGTTTTAAAAGATAAAGCTGCTGCTCAACTGAAAGCTTGGTGCCCAAAGCTAAACAATGCAGGTCTACTGTTCTTGTAGCGGGACTAGAGCTACCAAGATGGTTCTTGAAATGATCAGCAAAATGGTCCACCACCTCCTTAAAATCATCTACCAACATACCATGCTCATTAATATAAGAGACTATAGTATTCTCTGCTTTTTGCTTTTTCAAGAAGGCATGAAAAAATGAGGAGTTCACATCTCCCTTCCTAATCCAGTTGATCTTACTACGTTGAGCAAGGAAACTATGATACATTTGTTCCTGTTGGTGAAACTCAGAAGCCCTCTCCTTCACCACCACCTGCAACTTAAGATCTTGAGGTTTCTCTTGGGCTTGAAGTTGAGCATCTTGAAAGGCCTCCAAAGCCGACTGATAACCAGACCCTACATCTCCAATACAATCCCTATTAAACTTGTTAAGCTTATGCTTCAACCGAACTAACCTGATAAAAATTGCTCTCAAACCAGAAGCTTTAACAGGGGCCCTCCAGCTACTCAAAACCACCTGGTTAAACTCAGGATGGCTAGACCAGAAATTATAAAATCTGAACAATTTAATTCCCATAGCCTCCATAGGGATATTAGAGACTACACAAGAACAATGATTAGAAACCACCTACCATCGAAACATAGCCAAAGACTGAGGAAACATGTCCAACCACTCCTCATTAATTAAGACATGGTCTATTTTTGAGTGGATCCTAGCTAAGCTATCTTGGTTGTTTGTCTAAGTAAAATAAGAACCCATACTCTTAAGAGCTTCAGTTTTTGCATTAGTCAGCCACCCAATAGGATCAGCCAGTTCAAAACTAGCTATAGGATTACCACCAGACCTATCTCCACCTGAAAAAGGGGCATTAAAATCCCCTAAAACCATCCAAGCTTTGACTGAGAGCGATATGCTAGTTAGATCATGCCATAAGCTTCTTCTATTCTCTACTGAATTGTAATCATAAACAAAAGTGACATAGAAAACACTTCTGTGGCCTACCAAGTTCACCTGGCAATGAACCAGCTGAGGAGAATCTTCCAAAATACTCAAATTCGCTATCCCCTTCCGCCAAAGAATTAACAGTCTACTCTCTGTGACCGGACTAGAGTAAAATTCCCAATTAGGAAATTTATCCTCCATGAACTCACCAATTTTATTCCCGCGCAATTTAGTTTCCAACAAACCACTAATTCCAATCTTATTCTTCCTAAACACTTCTTGGACTGAACTTTGTTTATTCACCCTATTCAGCCCCCTTATATTCCAACTCAGAATATAGCACTTATCCATTAGATAAACTACCTCCAAGCTGTCCAATCTTACTACCCCTTTCCTGTTCCTGCAGAACAACAAACTGATTTTTCTGTTTTTGAACCGGAGCAACCATATTAGAGATACCACTGGCAGTGTGATCCTGTCTATTCTGAGTTGCAACACGCCTAGGGGTTTGCCATTTCACTTCCCTGTTCCGCTCCATAACCAGCCCATAATTGGCCTCCCCTGTTAGAGTAACATCGCTCACACCCGGATCTGAGTTTTCTACCAGTTTAGACCCATCGACTTTCTCACCTGGCTCCCCTTCATTAAGCCCCTCAGAAACTTTTTGCTGCTCCAAAGGAATCTCAGCTTTAGAACGAGCTTCTTTTTCCACCCAAATTGCCTTACGTTCCTTTCGGAAATCTGCCATAGAATGCCCAAAACCAGAGCAGCTCTTACATTTAGTAGGCAACCACTCATACTCTATTCCTTGTTCAACAATCTGACCATGCTCATTGATAGACTGAAAGCTTCGAGGAGGATTATCAGTGATTTCCATCTCCACTAAAACCCTCGCAAACTGAACTCGAGAACGCTCCCTAGTAAACTTATCTACTAAAAGAGGTTTGCCAATCATGCTCACCAAAGCACTAATACACTTGCTACCCTAATACTGCAAACCAAGGTCATGTAGAAGAATCCAAAGCGGAACCGAACGAATCAAACGGATAACACTAAGATCTGCTGTCCATGGCCTGATGATGACAGGTTTTCTATCAAATTGAAGAACTCCATTCTCTAGAACATGATCTCTAGTTGATTCATCATTGAACTTCACCAAAGTTAGCCCCAATGTCATTCTAGAAAATTGGGCTATCCCTAGATGACCCCAAACTCTTTTTATGAAGCCTTCAAAAACTGCCATTGGAGGATTTGATCCAAGCACCATGCAAACCACATCAGAGCTCCAATTAGCTGACTGAATTTTCACCTCTTCAATATCCACTTGAGCCAACTTCTGCCCATTCCTAAAGACAGGTTCAGTATATTCAAGCTTCAGTTTAGAAAAGGAAAGCTTACTCGATCGAAATTGTTGCCAATGAAGCTGGGACTCGGATTGGAAATCCCCTTCCGTAACCTTATCACCTTCTTCACTCCTATCTTCCCAAGAAACATTCCTCGCATCGGAACCCAATCCATCGTCCACCACCTCGAAAGGCTGGGCACACTTGCCCTGTCGATCCATCTCACCATCCTGCATAACCCCGGGCCCAGGCACTTCGACATCCATCAAATTGACATGCTCTGGTTCAGGGACATCATCTCCCTCTAAACTAAGCACTTCCTTCGTTTGAGCCACTGGAAAAACCTTCTCAGACCGATCATCAGAAAGAATATCAGGCCTACGAATCGGCTTCTTCCGCTTCGCCATGGAAGGGAGCAACCTGACCCTTCAGCATCTTCAGCTAATATTAGCTTAAGCGAAACTTAAGCCTTAGGAAACATAAAGAAACACATAGAAACACTTCACTGGCCAACTCACACACTCTCTCTCACTCTCTTTCTCTCTAAGCTTCCTTAAGCTAGCTTTCTTGAAGAATTAAGAGGATTGTGACTGGAAACCAAGGAATTGAAGGCTTAGGATTACAATTTGGATAGCTTGTGGCTAGGGGATCACCGTTCACAAATGAGGTAATGTTTTAATCTTTGTTGTACCTGAATTTTATTAGAATTCATCACTGTTCTTGAGGTGTTCTTGAACCTTATAGCTCAAGAGTTGAATTTGGTATTTTGAAGAGTTTTGCAACTAGGTTTTAGTTGAGTTTTGTTGTTGGGAAGATATTAAAGCTGTTGGGATGGTTGAATTCTAGTTTTGGGATGAAATTGGGATAGTTTTAGTTGGATTTGGCTGTTGAAAAATGAAGGAAATCTAGGTTTGTAGGGCCAAGTCGCGGCTCTTTTCTTGAGAGGCCGCGACTTAGCCGAACCCAGGGCCTTGGGAGGCCTCTGTCTGGGAGGTGCGCTGCGACCCTCAAGGGGCAGGTCGCGGCCCGAGTCTTTTATCAGGGGAGGAATGTAACGACCCAAAATTGCTAATAGGGTTTAGGGCTTTGATTATCGTGCCGAGAGGGCATAATTGGTTTATATGTGTGTTTAATTGGTTAAATACGTGACTCTGTGGCATGCATGATTAATATGATTATATGGACATGATGTATGCATGATTATGAGTATTAGATATGCATGTGAGACCTTCTTAGCTTATAAGGGCATATTTGTAATTTTGGCTCGTTGAGGGCATAAATGTGATTATATGTGATAAATGGTTGGGACCACATTATTATGTGGATATAGTTGCAGTATATGGCTCGAGACGGTCCTAGTGAGTAGACTAGCGAAATAGTCATAGCGGGGTTTAACACCCAGCTCGGGGGAAGCCTAGGGGTATTTTGGGAATTTAGAGAAATATTTCAGGAGTTATTAGATAATGAATAAGTATTTGGTAATTAATTTGACATGATGAGGTTAATTAGTTAGTAGTAGGAACACTTGAGAAATTAGCGGGAACTGGGAGCGAAATAACCATTTTACCCCAGAGACAATTAGAGGACTAATAGGCTTAAAGGGGAAAAACAGTCTTTTGTTGGGTTAGGATATACTCAGAAGACTTAGGAAGAAAACCAAAATTCTCTTCCCCACCTTCTACACATTCTCTCTCTCACTCTCTCTAGAACTTAGATGAAACTTGGAGAATTGAAGGAGACTAAGCTGGGAAATTGAGCTGGGAGTTTGGAAGGAACTAAGCTGGAATTGGTCTGAGTATTGTTGAGTGTCTAAGCTGCAATTGAGGTAAGAAATTCATACTGGGCATGTTGAAAATTCTGTTGAATTATGTTAAGATTTGAGTTTTCATGATGCTTAGTTGTGTTGGCTGGTTTTGGGATTGAATTGGAGTGTTTAATAAGAGTAAGAATTGGTTATGAGTTTGGTATAATGTTTAGACCAAAGGGATGGGAATTTTGGGCTTAAATTATGATTTGGCTACTAGATTGAGATGAAAATTTGGGGTTGGACTCGTGAGAAATTGCTGAAATAAAGGAAGTTTTTTGGGTTTAGGGGCTCGGGTCGCAGCCCTGTTCGTCAGGCAGGCCGCGACTTAGAGGAGGGAAAGTCGCGCCCTATGTCCCCCCCCCCCCCCCCCCCCCCATCTGTGAGATTTGAGCCTCTGTCCAAGGGGTGGGCCGCAACCCTCAAGAGCAAGTCACGCCCTACAATGGAGAATTAAGGGGAAATAGAGTTTAAGTTTCGGGGAGGCTCGGGTTTTCAAACCTAGGCGCTCGGGATGATTTCTCCTACCCGGTTTAGTAGAAATCAAGGTCCCGGTGGCTAGCTAATGTTTCCTAAATATTTATATGGATTAGAAATTGATGATTACCCATTGGCCACTGTGACTAGGTTTATCGCCAAGGCTCAGGACTGAGACTCATGCTCAGGACCGTTTTGTATTCTCTGCTCGAAATTCGAGGTAAGAAAACTGCACCCTTGAATGATTGTGAACGAGACTGAGATTCCCAATATTTGAGTGTGTGTACTGTATAATTGAATGATCGATATGGTATATGAGAATGAACGAGCTAAGAGAGAGCTGGGGCTGATGACTTGCACATAGGACACGACTCAGCCACTGTGAGCCGAGGTCAGCTAAATAAACAATGGAATCGGCCTAAGCGAGCAAAAGTCAGTTGAGTAAACAGAGGGCTCGGCCTAAGGGCGCCGACCCTGCACATTTTTATATTGATTAAGATATGTCTCTGATCGTACATGTTTGCTATTATTAGTTTGATGCCTGTGAATTGGTGAACTTCTAGATGTTTGTCTTATGATTGATTAGATGCTATTACTGATTATGTATTTTCTGTTTTGGTTTTCTTGCTAGGCCTTGGCTCACGGGTGTTGTGTGGTGCAGGTAAAGGCAAGGGAAAGCGGGACCAACCATGAGTTGGAGAGCTCTGGGGGCGAGGTGTACATTGTCAACGGCTCGTCCGCCACAATCGAGGAAAAGTATAGGGACAAAGCCTTAAATTTTGTACTTTGCCATTAGAGTGGCTACTGGTTGTATAAAACTGTTGAGAGTTGTAAATTGTCTCTTAAACCCTGTTTTTGGGATCCCATGTACCAAACGTCTATTTTAATGAAAAATAAACCGTTTATGATCAAAATCTTTTAACCCTATCCAGATAGTTGACCTTAGGAACACATTTTTACTCAAACGATTTGGTTAGCAAGTCTTGCAATATTTTAAAATACACAGTGTAATGGTCTTGATTATCCGGGGCGTTATAAGGAGGGCCTCTGACCTGAGGGGCGCTTCGCAACCCTCAAGATCAGGTCGCGGCCCGCCTGGGCTATTTTGGCCTTGGGGAGTTTTTAGTGACGGGAACCTTTTCCTTAGGGCTCAAGATCGATTCTAATACCCGGTTTAGTAGAGATCGAGGCCCCGGAGGCTAGGACTCAGTTCAGAAGCCTTTATTTGCTCATTATTGATGGAATCCTATATTATGGTTGTGACTATTTTATTGCTAGGGGCTCAGAACCGGGATCGTGCTCGAGGGTCGTTCTTATTTTACACTATACTCGGACCTAAGGTAAGAAAACTGCACCCAATACGTGTTATATGTGATCAGGGCTTGGCCTGATTGTTTATAATAATTGTGATTAGGGCTTGGGCCCCTGGGAACATTTATGTTTAAGTTATTGGTTAAACATACTTGAATATTCTTTACATGCAAGTGTTGCATGACTGTTCGCATGGCTTGCGTGGCTAGGGCTTGGCCCTGTTAAGTAAGGATGATTATTACTATGATTATGGTTACCTGATGATGTTATGTGATTAACATGTGCGTGTGTTTATCTGGTTGGGGTATGCCTATCCATATCTGTTTCTATGTTGATATTCGAATACCTAGATCAGGGCTAGACTTATTAGTCAAGGATGGAAATAGCGCGTTGTGCGCTAGTTGAAAGGCTTAGGCCTAAACCAGCAACGTCCTATTATATTGGCCAACCTTGTGGTCGTTGAAACATTAAAGCGCCAGGTACACTGGACTAGCTCTACGGCTAGTTACTCAGAGCTAAGGGCAAAGGCCCTAGGTGACTCTATGGTCACGTAGCTAGGGCATAGGGTTCGGGGTCGAATCTATGGTCAACTGTTCAGAGCAGCGGGCCCCAGAATGGTCTAGTGATCATCTGTTTTGTAATTATATGCATGCATGAGTAGATTATTTCTCAAGGACATGCTAGATAAATATTTGGAAATCTGCATTTTCTGTTCATGCACATGTTGAGTTTTCTTGCCGAGCCTTGGCTCATGGGTGCTTTGTGGTGTAGGTAAGGGGAAAGGAAAGCTTGATCAGCCATGAGTTGGAGAGCTTCGGTGGCAGCGTGTACATATGCGACTGCTCGACCACCACGACCGAGGGTATCTCAGAGGAACTAGGGTTGTAGCACGGTTTTTGCCGCTTAGGCCGACCGGATGTAATTTTTGATTGACATACACCTTTTTATAAGTTTTGTTGTAATATTTTGTGATCCCATGAATGTATGATTTTTTAAAAAAAAATAAAAGTCAATGGTTCCTTTAACCAAATTTTTTAACCCTAACCCTTGACATTAACCATAGTTACACATTTTAAACCAAATGACTTGATTAGCAAGTCTAACACAATTTAAAGTACACAGTGTAACAGTCCTGGATTAGGAGGATGTTACAACTTGATATCAGAGCTGCCAAAGTTTAAGGGTTCTTGAAGACTGGCCGGGCATGTACACTCGCCATTAAAGACAAGCTCGACTTAGGGTTCAGTAATTATTATGTGGTTATGTGTTTAGATGCTTAAACATGATATGACTGCCTTATCTGCGTGCTTGTATATGAAGAATGAGATAATTTGATAGGGCTGGCCCTTGACTGCTGCATGAATGATAAAGGGCGTGCTTATTAGCATTGCTATTGCTTGTGAATGCAAGGTAACCACTTATTAGCGTTATTATTTGTATATAGGCCAAGAAATGCTTATTAGCACTGTTAACACTGGCAGGGATTAAAGAACATGCTTATTAGTAATGTTATACTATGTAAATGCTTGGATATGTTTATGCGAAATGTTATTTTCTGATGGATATCAGGAAGTGCTTATTAGCTCCATGAATGAGCATATTATGTGATGGCATGCTTATTAGCATTGCACTTGTTTGGCTATCTATTTGATCTTGGACCGTCAGGCGACAAGAGGTATGGTTATTACTTACCTAACAGTCGATTTGATCACTAAGAGTGGGTAAATATCAGTATGAATCCTCAAAGGTCAGAGAGGTTGGTTGGCCAAGAGTTACAGGCCAGGGAAGGGGATGACTAGGGCCAGGCCCCACCGCCAGCTCCAGAAAACTGGCAACAGGTGCTTGTTGGTATGCAAGACAGGCTAGAGAGGCAGGAAGAAGAGATACGCCTCTTGAGACAGCAGCAGGTTCCAGCAGAGAACCCACAACTCGCAGTACTAGCAGTGATACAGCCAGAGGTGCAAGCGGTTGTGCAGCCCCAGGCAGGGGTAGATAGATGGGAACCCCTGTATGAGAGGTTCAGGAAATAACACCCTTCAATCTTTGAGGGTGGCTCAGATCCATTGGAGGCTGAGCAGTGGATGACCATGAAAACCACCATCCTGGATTTTATGAGGGTAGATGGTAATGAGAGAGTGGCCTGCGCCACTTATATGTTTCGGGAGGATGCCCGAATATGGTGGGAGGTAGTATCCCTAACCAGAGAGTAACCACCATGGAATGAGAATAGTTTAGAACTTTGTTTAATGAGAAATACTACAATTACGTAGTTATAGCTGCAAAGGTTAATGAGTTCAGAAAGTTACTTCAGGGTAACATGACCGTGATTGATTATGCTCTGAAGTTTGACAGACTGACAAAGTTTTCCAGGGATTTGGTGCCCAATGATGGGACCAGAAGAGAGAGGTTTCTTTAGGGGCTACAACCTATGTTATCCTGGGATATTCGTATTACTACTGTGCAAGGATTGACTACCTATGCACAGGCTGTGGAGAAGGTGCTTACAGCTGAGAGCGCAGAGAACAAGATCTGGCATGAAAATGCAGCTAGAAGGGATTCTAAGAGGTCGGGACCTCCATTTACAAGTTTTGGTAGGGGCAGAGGCCCCAGTGATCAGAAGAGGAAGATTCCAGATATAGTTTCAGCTCCAGGGCCAGATAGGAGGCCACAGGGCATACAGATGGGCTGCCAGGGTGGCGGTGAGACCTAGAGAGCATTCCCAGAGTGTACTCGGTGCAGGAGTGCCATATTGGGGAATGTCGGGCAAAGGCCTGCTTTGTTTGCGATAGTGTAGGGAATTTGAAGAAGGACTACCCGAGAGCTTGAAAGGAGGAGCCGAAAAAGGTGGATAGCCTAACGCCAGCTCGGGTGTTCACCTTGACCCAGGCGGAGGCCAAGGCTAGTCCCTCGGTAGTTACAGGTCAACTTTCTAGTGCTAGAACCTTCTATACTATTTTGATTGATTCGGGTGCAACACACTCTTTTTTGCTAGTAGGATTATAGATGGATTGTGCAGACCAAGTGACTTCTATCCTATGGGGTTTGGTACTATGTTGCAGTAACGCCCTGGTTACCCCAGAACCGTTACGGTGAACGGTGGACCAGAAATTTGACTCGCTACCCGAGTCCTTTGGTTAAAAACGTATTCTAAGTGTTATTAACAGGCTAAGGTGAAAATCAGCAAAAAGGAAAGGATGTGTTTTATTTAATATATAAAACTGTTCATGGGCCCACAAGAACATTTACAAGTTATTTACAACTCACAAAAGGTCATTACTGTTCCAAAATTACAAACCCGCTGACCTAAGCGGCAAAAATAGGGTAAACCCCCTAGTTCCTCTAAGAATTCCTTGGCCGTGGTGGTCAAGCGGCCGCATATGTACACATCACCACCTAAGCTCTCCACTCAAGGCTGGGTGAGCTTTTCTTTCCCTTTACCTGCACCCCATATCACCCATGAGCCAAAGCCCAGCAAGAAAACATAGCATTATATGTAAACATTATCAAATGATTATAATTATAATCACACATAGCTCTCAAACAGATGAGTGAATATCACTTGAGGTTCTAGAAAACCATACTGAGTGACTGACAAGAAAGTCACTAATTTGAACAGAAGAGTGGCTGCTAGGTAAGCCACTAGCCTTAAACAGATGAGAGACTGATAGGTAAGTCTCTAACTTAATAGATGAGTGACTGATGGGCAAGTCACACAAGTGCTTATAATTTTCATCGAACTTGAGGTTGGTCCGACATTAATGCTCTTTGAGTCATCCAATGCAGATATTGATTAGATCTAATCTTTATTGGTTTTCGTTGGACATGCTAAAGCCGTCCTGACTAATGAGTCAACACTATGTGATCAGTGCCCAGTACCACTGCCGAACCTGACTAATAAGTCACAACTTCACAGTTGATACTGACACCTTTTCCAAATCTGACTAATGAGTCAGTACCCTGCATAAGTGAGCAAGATTTGCTAAGCATTCGATAATCAATTCATGTCCACATTTATACAATCAACATGCCTCAAGAATAATCATGCATGTCACATATGGGGTGCAGTTTTCTTACCTTTGATTCGAGCTAGAATGAATAAAAGTACGACCCTTGAGAACAATTTAGCTTTTAGTCCTTTAGCGGTTACCTAATCATAACACATTATAGGATACCATCAATAACATGATAATCAAGGGCTCTCAAACCAAGATCTAGCCTCCGAGGCATCAATCCTCACTAATCCGGGTAGTAGGAGTGATCCCGAGGCCTAAAACCATGTTCCCGGGGTCAAAACATGCAAACGGGGTGAAAACTGGGCAAGGGCTGCGGCCCCCAGAATTTCCTGAAGCAAGGGCCGCGGTGCCCAGCAGGCACAAAAAGCCCCACGTGCTTCTTCAAGCAAGGGCCGCGACTCTCCAAGAATAGGGCCGCGGCCCCCAACCCTGGGCCATTCCCAAACGCGTTTTAACACTCTAAAGCCTCCAAAATCATACCTAAACATTCCCTAATCATCAAATCAAAGTTCCGAAGCTTCCCAATGCTCCAAAACCCTCAAAACCCAAGGTTCAAATGAACCGAAAACTCAACAATTTACAAAATATAATTCAAAGCTTAGAAACTCGAAAAACTCAAAAATTAAACTTCGATTACCTTCGATTGGGTTGTTTCTCGTCAAATCCTCTGGTTAAGAAGCTTATAATCTTTCCTAGGATCGCTATGCCTCGATCCTCACTTGATTCCGATTCCTAGAACTTGAGATTTCTTCGAAAATGCTTCGGATGGCAAAAATGAACTAATGAAGGAGAACGAGATGTTTTCTAACGTACGTTTTATCTGACAAGCTACTTCAAGCTTAAGTAACCTCAAATAAAACCTAGTGCTCGGAGTCCCAAAAACACCCCCGGGGACATTATAGTCAAAACTCCCAGAATTTCACCCTGATCTCAATAACTCCCAATTTATCATCAAATAAACATTCTTACTACTCAATAATTGACCTTGTTATGACAAAACCGCTAATCCACTAAATAGGACCGTCTCATGCCGAATAGCTCGAATATATCTCCATAATAATGGAATCTCATTCACAAATCATATTATGCACCCAAATACACAAATTTACCCTCAATAGGCCAAATTATCAAAACATCATAATAATTCAAATGTGGACCCACATGCATGCATATAACATCATATTATAATATAATTCACATAAACATGCATATATTCATTAAATGGCGTAATTAAACAGTTATGGCCCTCCCGGCCTACTAAACCGCCACTAAACCACATCGGAGAATTCGGGGCATTACAGTTGCCTACTGGGGAGTTAGTGGTTTCCAGGAGATGGGTTAGATCACTACCAGTTACAATGGATGGCAGGAAATGATCAGTAGACTTGGTAGAATTGGTGATGACTGGTTTTGATATAATTTTGGGTATGGATTAGCTAGAGAAGTATGGGGAAATGATAGATTGCAAGAAGAAGATGGTAACTTTTGAACCCAAGGGGTGAGGACCCCTTTGTATTCGTTGGCACTTTGCATGGACCCTGTATACCTATGATATCTGTACTTAGAGTTAGAGACCTATTGCAGGGGGGATGCATAAGGTTCTTAGCTAGCATGGTGGATACCACTCAGGTTGTGCCAGTGGGACCAAAATAGACCCGATTAGTCTGTGAGTTTCTGGACGTCTTTCCAGAGGATCTGCCAAGGTTACCTCCACACTAGGAGATTGAGTTTGTGATTTAATTGACACCAGGGACAGAGACAGTGTCTAGGGCACCTTATAGGATGGCTCCAGCTCAGCTGAAGGAACTACAAGTTCAACTACAGGAGTTACTAGACTTGGGTTTTATCAGACCCAGTTTCTTGCCATGGGGCGCACCAGTTCTCTTTGTGAAGAAAAAGTATGGTTCTCTAAGGATGTGTATCGATTACAGAGAACTGAACAAGTTGACTATCAAGAACAAATATCCACTGCCAAGGATTGATGATTTGTTTGATCAGTTGCAAGGTAGGACGGTATTCTCTAAGATAGATCTTCGATCTGGTTATCACTAGCTGAGGATCCAAGAGGAGGATATATTGAAGATAACTTTTCGCACTAGGTACAGGCATTATGAGGTTTTGATGATGTCATTTGGATTGACTAATGCCCCAGCAACATTTATGGATTTGATGAACAAGGTGTTCAAAGATTACCTGGATCGGTTTGTGATTGTCTTTATTGACGACATATTGATATACTCTCAGACAGAGACAGAACACGAGCAGCACCTCAGATTGGTACTACAGAGGTTGAGAGAGCATAGGTTGTATGCGAAAGTCAAGAAATGTGGAGGGGTTTTCCAAGATTGTGTAATCACTGACAGAGTTAACACGCAAGAATCAGAAGTTCGTATGGTCAGACAAGTGTGAAGACAACTTCCAGAAGCTCAAGAAGAGTTTGATCACCGCTCTGGTTTTGAGTCTTCCTACGGATCGTGATAAGTTTTATTGTAACGCCTCGAAGCAGGGTTTGGGTTGTGTTCTTATGCAGACAGGGAAGGTAATTGCCTATGCATCACGTTAGTTCAAGGAGTATGAGTAGAGATACCCCACACATGACTTAGAACTTGCAGTAGTGGTTTTTACACTAAGGTGTGGCGACACTACTTGTATGGTGAGAAGTGTGAGATATACACTGACCATAAGAGTTTAAAATACTTATTCACCTAGAAGGATTTGAACATGAGGCAAAGACTTTGGTTAGAGTTAGTAAAGGATTATGATTGTGAGATCCTCTGTCACCCTGGGAAGGCCAACGTGGTAGCAGATGCCTTAAGCCGGAAGGGTCCGGGACAGTTATATAGTGCCAGGTAGATATCTAGGGAGTTGGTTGATCATATGGCTAGGGTATGAATTGAGTTAGTAGTGGGCCAGCTAGCCAACACCACCCTATAATATACTCTTTTGGAGAGGATTAAGGAGAAGCAGTTAGGTGATCCACAGTTGGGGCAGATTAGAGGGAACGCCCTAGCTGGAGTAGCTAAGGGCTATATGGTGTCAAGCATGGGCTTGTTGAGATACAAGGATCAGATCTGCATTCCAATGGACACCAGGATCACATGGGAGATTCTAGACGAATCTCATACTACCCCTTATTCTCTACATATGGGCACTAAGAAGATGTACCAAGATTTGAAAGTTCTATATTGGTGGCCTGGGATGAAGATGGACGTGACTGAGTACGTGGCAAGGTGACTGAACTGTCAGCATGTCAAGGCTGAGCATCAAAGGCGAGTAGGGCTGTTACAGCCTCTGGGTATTCTAGAGTGGAAGTGGGAGGACATCACGATGGATTTCGTGGTAGGGTTGCCCAGAACAGTGGGCCAACATGATTCTATTTGGGTCATCGTGGATCAGTTTACGAAATCAGCTCATTTTATACCAGTGAGGACAAATTACACGGTTGACCAGTATGCAGATCTCTATGTGAGAGAGATAGTTTGCCTTCATGGGACTCTGAGGTCTATCATGTCTGATAGGGACCCTATCTTTACTTCCAAGTTTTGGGGAAGTTTACAAAGGGCGATGGGTACACAGCTGAAGTTCATTACAGTTTATCATCATCAGATCGATGGTCAGTCTGAGAGGACTATCCAGATATTGGAGGACATGATGAGAGCATGTGTGTTGGACTTTGAAGGGTCTTGGAGTAAATATTTACCTCTGATAGAGTTTTTTGTTCGGAATTGTGCCCTGAAAGCATATATAGTAGACATTGTTTTAAGAAATAAATAAATAAATTGAATTTGTTATGCATATATTTTATGGACTATATTATTCTGTGATAATATTAAGTAAATATCAGAAAAATTCCTAAGTTCATATATGTGATCTCAACCACGTATTGGTATGGGAGGATTATGTTTGAGATAAATGAACTTGAATAGTTCGCAGTAAAATAAAGTTATGGAATCTTTAGATTAATTACTGCAAGTACGGTCTACTAGTATTATGAATACATGTGATCTAGATCTGGATTGCTAGTGTAGTATGACACTTTAGTGGAGGTGCTTTATATATTAGAGAATATATAGAACTAGACCAGATATGTTTATTAATACTTAGTTAAATACTGTTTCGAAGTATTAATTAAATGTATCAACTGATGATCATATACAAATAGATCTTAATCCTGAAGTTACTATGAACTCCTGTTTATGTTATATATGTTCTTTGATTCACTCATTAGGATTTGTCAGAATGATCAGGCTAGAAACTTTTGTTTTGGGAACTCATTAATGTAAATGGCTGGGGACATAGTATATAGATAAGGAATATATGCCTTCTCGTAAGAGATTGAATAATGGTTCTCTTAAGGGTTGACTTTTGGGACTGAAAGGTTATTGAGCTCAAATTCATAATTTAGTTATGAATTAACCTTCACTAGTAAAGTCAATGGTACTTAAGGAAACAAGATATAATTAAAAGGGTAAAACGATAATTTTATTCCCGGTTAATTATTAGAGGGTTAATTTGTATGTAATGATTATATCAATTGATGCTTTATTGTTATAAAGTACTCAGTAAATGAAATGTCTATAATTACAAGAGTGCAGTCTCATATTTATAGTGGAGTAGTCATGAGATTAATAAATTAAGATTATTTAATTAAAGAGTTTAATTAATAATCACAAATTTATTGGAGCTTGGAATTATAGGTCCATAGGTCCCCACAATGGCTCTATCAACACTATTCAAGGCAAGACTTGATATAAATGGTAAAATGGTAAAAAGACATATTTAAGAAGAAATTTGTTCTTCGGGCCAAATATGCAATTATGTAATAATAGTTGTACGCCCTGGTTTTCCCACGGGCTGTTAGCGAGCTGAGATATGGCCTAATCATGAGATACGGCCTAATCATATTTACCAAGTGGACATCCCCAAGACCAGAGCTGCCATCGAAAGATCCTACCTCCTCAGCTCTGGGTAACCTAAGGGTTCGCCAAGATTAGACTGAGTTTGGACTTTGAAGGCCACAGGTCGAGGGAAGCATCCAGCTCGTGGTACGAGCTAGAGTTGGAAGTTGTGACCCCTTATAGAGTCAACCACGCAAGGTAAACGTGCATATATCAGACATCATGTGTCTGATATATCCCTGAATTCTCGGACACGCAGCATGAACGTGCGTATTCTGACACCCACGATTGGGTTGGGCCGTGCGGCCCATTATCCCCTTACCTGTTGATTAGACCACACTTATGTGTCAGGTTTTAGGAATCAATCATGAACGTCACAGAGTTGACATGATAGGTAAGAAGGTCACGGGATGACCTTCTTACCAACTCCCAGGTGCCCTCCCCTATAAATATGGAGACCCTGGGAGTTACAAGGGGTTGGATTTTATTGTGTAAGAAATACCCTGTAAGAGAATACCAAGCATATAACAATAATATTGACTGGTGGAGTAGAAGGATTTTAACCTTTGAACCACCTAAAAACGTAGTTGTGTCACCAGCCCATTTCTAAAAAGATTATTCATCTATTTCGGTTCAACATAAGCACTAATCCCTTTCTCTTATTTTCTTAATTACCCGTTGGCAAAGAACTGCGTCAACAATAGTGATTAATTAATTAATTACAAAATAGTTGTAATTATCAAAATTAATTATTGCATATTTTCGAAATTATATAAATAATTAATTTATTATAATTTTTGAAATTATAATAAAATAAATATGAAAATTTTGAAATTGATATTTAATTAAAATTTGTTTTAATTAATTAGTAGAATTAATTAAATATCTTTATTTGAGTGGGAGATAATAATCTGATAAGTTCAAATTGGATTTGAATTTAAAAGATTAATATTTATTCAAATAATTAATTATATGTGATAATTAGTTAAAAAGATAATAGATTCAACTTTGAATTAATTATCAGGTTGTTGGATTTTATCTGATAAGGTAATTTGAATAAAAATTAAATAATTGTGAAAAAAAATCTTGGACCTTATTTTGTTGGAAGCTACATGCACCAAGCAGTCCTAGGGACTCACTTGGGCATGTAGCACATAAAAAATCAAGATTGGGTTTTGTAACTTCTATTTATTTAATTAATTAATTAATGGATAAGTCAAAAGTTAGTTTTGATGTTTATATTATTAAAATAATTAAATAATAGTTGAGAAAATAAATATCCCTATTTTATAGGGTACTGCACGGCACACACAACCCCTAGACTGTGTGTGGCGTGCAACTATAGAAATCAGGGATGAATTTTTCACTTTTATTTAATTAATTAATTAATTAATGAAAAAAAAGTTAGTTTTGATATTTTCATTAGTAAGATAATTAATTAATTAATTAAAAGATAAATTGTAATTGGTTACATATTTATTTTTTTAAAAAAAGATTTTTCTATTTAAGTTAGACTTATCAGAAAATAATAAGATACTGAACTAAGAAAAGAACGATACTTTCCATCTCCCCCTGACAAAAGATACAGAACCAATCTCAGGCATATTCTCTTGATCTCATGTGTTGAGTACATCAAGTTGAATCATAAATATACCATCCTTTATTCTCTAAGTGCCCACACACTTCTTGAGGTGTAGAGAGCGTTGTGGAAGATCTTGGTGTGAGTACCTGGGAGCAACTTGGATAGGAAGATCGTTTATTTTACGAAAAGATAGCAAGGACACTTGATAGGCATCAAGAGGTATGTTCTTTATTATTTTCTTGTTTATGATTAATGTATGTATATTAAGGGATCCACATATTTCAAAGTAGTTTAAATATGTTACAAAATTTTTGTTGTACACTGGGCCAACCCATCCCGCTGCGTATTAGGAAACTCATTCCTAGCATTTTCCTACAACAACAGCTACCAGTCTACCATTGGAGTGGCACCTTATGAGATGTTGTATGGTAGGAAATGCAGATCGCCCATTCACTGGGATGAGATGGGTGAGAGGAAATATTTGGGTCCTGATGCAGTTCAGAGGACTATCGAGACTATCGAAAAGATTAGAGCTTGAATGCTCGCGTCTCAGAGTAGACAGAAGAGTTATTCAGACCCAAGGTGGAGGAACGTTGAGTTTCAGGTGGGAGACTATGTCTTCCTTAGGGTTTCACCTCTAAGAGGGGTGAAGAGGTTCGGGAAGAAGGGCAAGCTAAGCCCTAAGTTTGTGGGACAATTTGAGATCTTGGAGAGGATCGGTCAGGTGGCCTATAGGTTGCCCTTACCCCCTGCACTGTCTAGTGTGCATAATGTATTCCATATTTCCATGCTGAGGAAGTATGTGTCAGATGGAACTCATGTACTGAGTTATGATGATCTGGAACTGGAGGCAGACTTGTCCTATGAAGAGCAGCCAATTTAGATTTTAGACAGGAAGGACAAGGTCCTGAGGAACAAGACTATACCTTTAGTTAAGGTATTATGGAGGAACAACAAGGTCGAGGAAGTGACCTGGGAGCTGGATGCATATATTCAGACTCAGTATCCCGAGCTATTCATGTAAAATTTCGAGGATGAAATTTATGTAAGGAGAGGATAGTTGTAACGTCCCAAAATTACCTAATAAGGCTTAGGGCCTTGATTAGGGGGTCAAGATGGAAACATATGGAATTATATGTTTATTTCATATATTTGATTGTGATTATGTGGGTTATATGATAATACAACTAGTTATGCATGTTTAGGGGTATTAAATATGCATGTGGGCTCGTTTCTTATTAGAAGGGAAATTTTCGTAATTTGGCCCGTTATGGGCATAATTGTATATATGTTCATATATGTGATATATGTGAGAGACCACATTATTATGTGGGTTTATTTGGGTTACTCGGCACGAGACGATCCTAGGGAGCAAGTTAGCGGGAAAGTCACAATGGGACCCAATACCCGACTCGGGGCGAGTCAAAGGGTATTTTAGATATTTGGCATTAAATTAGGTTACCGGGTAATGGGAATGAATATTTGGGGATATATTTGAAGTTAGCGAGATTATGAGAAAATATTGGGGATTTTGACCATTTTTCCCTTGGGGACGCTTTTGGTACCCCGAGCTTCGGGATTAGCATAAGTGAAACTTAAGCCTTAGGAAACATAAAGAAACACAGAGAAACACTTCACTGGCCGACTCACTCTCTCTCTCTCTCACTCTCTTTCTCTCTAAGCTTCCTTAAGTTAGCTTTCTTGAAGAATTAAGAGGATTGTGTTGGAAACCAAGGAATTGAAGGCTTGGGATTAGAATTTGGGTAGCTTGTGGCTAGGGGATCACCGTTCACAAATGAGGTAATGTTTTAATCTTTGTTGTAACTGAATTTTATTAGAATTCATAGCTGTTCTTGAACTTTATAGCTCAAGAGTTTAATTTGGTATTTTGAAGAGTTTTGCTACTAGGTTTTAGTTGGGTTTTGCTGCTAGGAAGATATTAAAGCTATTGGGATGGTTGAATTATAGTTTTGGGGGTGAAATTGGGATAGTTTTAGTTGGATTTGGCTGTTGAAAGATGAAAGAAATCTGGGTTCGCAGGGCCAAGTCGCGACTTTGTTCTTGAGGGGCTGCGACTCAACTGAATCTAAGGCCTTGGGAGGCCTCTGTCTGGGAGGCGCGTTACAACCCTCAAGGGGCAGGTCATGGCCTGTGTCTTTTATTAGGGGAGGAGGGCCTTTGACTTGAGGGGCACGCCGCGACCCTCAAGGGTAGGCCGCGACCCTCCTGGGCTGTTTTGGCCTTGGTGAGCTTTTAGTGACGGAAACCTTTTCCTTAGGGCTCAGGATCGATTCTACTACCCGATTTAGTAGAGATTGAGGCCCCAGAGGTTAGGACTCGGTTCGGAAGCCTTTATTTTCTCATTATTGATGGAATCCTATATTATGGTTGTGACTAGTTTTTTGCTAGGGGCTCGGAACCGGGATCATGCTCGAGGGTCGTTCTTATTTTAAGCTACACTCGGACTTGAGGTAAGAAAATTGCACCCAATACGTATTATATGTGATCAGGGCTTGGCACGATTATTTATAATAATTTTCATTAAGGCTTGGGCCCCTGGGAGCATTTATTTTTAAGTTATTGTTTCACTTATTGGTTAAAGATATTTGAATATTCTTCACATGTTTAAGTGTTTCATGACTGTTCGCATGGCTTGTGTGGCTAGGGCTTGGCCTCATTAAGTAAGCATGATTATTACTCTGATTAGGGTTACCTGATGATGGTATGTGATTAACATGTGTGCATGTTTATCTGGTTGGGGTATGTGATATTCGAATACTTGGATCAGGGCTTGACTTGTTAGTCAAGGACGACAATAACGTGCTGCGCGCTGGTCAAAAGGCTTAGGCCTAAACCAAAAACGTACTATTACGTTGGCCAAACCTATGGTCATTAAAACATTAAAACACCAGGTACACTGGACTAACTCTACGGCTAGTTACTCAGAGCTAAGGGCAAAGCGCTAGTTACAATGGTCGTGTTTTTAGAATACCAAGTGTATTATACTTTGGGTATTTTTTTAACTTCGATCCTTAGGTTTTAGATTTATCGACTTTTTGTTTATTTAGTCAAAAAGAATTTAATTTTTATTTGTTTTATATTTAATTAAATTAGTTTTAAAAATAATTATTTTTTTTAAAATGTAAATGAAAAAAGAAAAAGGGCCATTTAATCTCCACCTTACACATTTCAATTTTTACCACTTAATGGAGCTGGTGGTGATGACTGCAAGGAAAAGGTAACGTTGGGTGGTTTTACCGTCAAAAATAAAGATTGGGTATATAAGTGTATAAACCCGAAAACATTGGGTATTTATTCCGAAAATATCCCTATAATGAAATCATAAACGAATATCAAAGTCAGATTTAAAAAAAAAAATATTTGATTCATGATCATGTCTAACGAAAGTACTCATTCTGTAGCAAAAAAAAAGTCTCATTCAATAGTCAAGTTGCAAATCCATATTTAAAAAAATACATATACAAAATGACATACCCAGTAAGCATTTAACAACAACATATGGGTACTAACAGAAACACACGATACTTGATATTGAGTACTTTTCCCACGAAGAAAGAGATTGGGTACAAAATCACAAGAAACCATAAGTATTGGATACTTTTGAAGCATAAAGACTAGCGTTTCCCTAAAAATTAGCATGATAATGTGGCATAAACATAAGGCACGTGAACGGCACATGACAAGTCATTTATGGAAGACTGGTCGGCCCACGACCTGATAGAAGAAGGAAACATGCTGTAACGCCTTACTACCTTAGAGCCGTTACCATGTGATTTTAAAATGTGCCATTGGCTTGCTAATCGAGGTTTTAGGTCAAAAAGTGTGATTAAAACGGGATAAAGACTCATTTAATGAAAATTAATTATAAATAGTTTGGACATTTACTAAACTCATGAAAATGATACAATGGGATCCCAAAATACTGTTTCAAAATGTGTTACAACTCAAAAGTTAAGATACAGTCGACCTAAGTGACAAAAACAACTATTTACAACATATTCCTCAAAACAACCCCGGCCGTGGCAGCCAGGTAGGCCAAACATGTACACTCCACACCCCGCTTTCCAACTCATGGTTGGTCGGCCTTTCCTTTGCCCTCACCTGTACCATAGAGTACCCGTGAGCCAAGGCCCAAAAGAAAACTCAACACATAACATATGACAACTCAATCTAGTAATACACAACTTAAACAATTAGCAGATTAAACACATAGCGGTCTATGCCGACCCAAGTGCTTTACTAGCCACTGGGTTCATGGTCTTCACTGAGAAGGTGAGTACAAAACCCTTAGAGGGCCTTGCCCTAGCGGCCTGCATTCAGCATGCTTAAAGCCGATCTCGACCTTTTTTGTCCCTGGCCTTCGGCGTTTTCGACCTTCGTCGTTCCCGACCTTCGCCGATCATTCACAATCATACAAACATGGCATAACAAATCATAAACATTCACATAAAGCATTAAACACAGATAATCAGGCTATGCCTTGCTCTACGAGCACAAACATTTTTCTTACTTGTGTCCCGAACTGGCTATTTAGGGTGATCTCGAGCGCAATCCCCTAAACCCGAGCCTTGGTGTAAAACCTAGTCACAACACATCAATAAATAAATATCCATCAAGCCCTAAACCAATTAAGAACTTCAAACTAGTATTATAGCCTCTGGGACCTCAAATCATACTAAATCAGGTAGTAGGATCCTTCCCAAGCCCTTAGATTTGGGTTCCCGAGCTTAAAACCCTATTTCGGTCATTTTCCTTAATTTGAGCCACGGCACTCCCCCTAGGGCCGCGACGCGCTACAAGTCAGAGAGCCTTGGGGCTCGCTTCTGAGGAACACGGATCATGACGCGCCCTGCCTGTGCCGCTGTGCCTAGGTAAAATCAGAGGCTCCCCAAGCCTCTTCGCACACACGGGTCGCGACGCTTGAAGAACATGGACGCAACTCGAGCCCAAAACCCAGAATTTCCTATGACTTCAACCTAAAAAATTCCCTACCAAAACCCTCATTTTTCTCCAAATCAAACCCCTAAACCAGCTCACAGCAGCATAAACAACATTTATAACCTATAAACTAGGTCAAAACTACTCCAAATCTCAAGATTCACACCTAAGCTAAAAACTTCAAAAACCTTAACTATGAGTGTCACAAAATCAGAATTTAAGGGTGGAATCCTTACCTCAGTTGTACAGAACGACCTCTAGCTTTCTTGGCTCCATTTCTTAGCTTGAATTTCTCACTTGATCCTCAAAAATTAGCTTCCTTTGATCTTAGTTTTTGGTTTTCTCTAGAGAGCCTCTAAAAGTATAAGTGTTAAGAGTGGAGAGAGATAAAGAGGAAAGGCTTAGAACGTACCACTATGTTCTCAGCCATCATTTACCTATCCTCAAAACCAATTTACCCTTTTGCCCCTCTCTCTAACTAAACACATATCCTAACCTCAAGGGCATCCTAGTCTTTTACTCCCTCTCTTGAAAAAATGCCATTTTCCCATTTAAATTTCTCCCTAATATCAATTACTCTAGAGTGTTACCAATAATTACCCATTACCCAGTAAATCCTGAACACGTGCTATGTTCCCATAATACCCCTAGGCTCACCCCGAGCCGGGTATTCGACCTCGTTGTGACTATTTTGCTATTCTGCTCTCTATAACCGTCTTGGATCATACATCACCAATAAATCTCCATAATACCGTGGTTTCATTCATAATACACACATAATCACGATTATGCCTTCAACAGGCCAAAATTACAAATTTGCCCCTGTTAACCAAAATGGGCCCACATGCATTTTTAATTCACCTAAACATGCATTTCTAATCACGTAATCATTTAATTCACGTAATAACATAACTAAATCAATCATTGCCCTCCCGACACGCTAATTAAGGCACTAAGCCTTATTAACGGATTTGGGACGTTACAACTATCCCTTCCTTACAGAAATTTTTTCCTCGAAATTTACTTGAATAGCTCGGGATATCGATCTCGCATATCAGAATCAAGCTCCCAAGTTGCTTCTTCCACCTTGCTGTTTATCCACATCGATTTTACCAAGGCAATCATCTTATTCCGCAAGAATTTATCTTCTCGATCTAGAATCTTAACTGGCTTCTCCTCATATGACAAATCTTGATCCAACTCCAAGTTTTCATAACTCAGCACATGTGTAGAATCTGATACGTACTTCTGGAGCATGGACACATGAAATACGTTGTGAACCCCTGATAAAGATGGAGGCATAGCCAATCTGTAAGGTACCTCTCCAACTCGTTCTAGAATCTCAAAGGGGCCAACAAATCTAAGACTTAACTTGCCTTTCACTCATCTCAAAGGACAAACTCTGAGAAACTCATGATCATCGACTTGAAACTCTACACTTATGTGTCTCAAGTCTAAGTAATTCTTCTGTAGACTCTGGGAGGCGAGCATCTGAGGTCTAATCTTTTCAATCGCCTCGTTGGTCCTTTGAACAACCTCAGGACCTAAGTATTTTCTCTCACCCGTCTCATCCCAATGGATGGGCTATCTGCACTTCCTCCCATACAACATTTTCATGCGGAGCCACTTCGATAGTTGCCTGATAGCTGTTATTATACGAAAACTCAATCAAAGGGAGATACTTACTCCATGATCCCCAAAATCCAGCACACAGGCCCGCAACATATCCTCCAGTATCTGAATCGTCCTCTCAGATTATCCATTCATCTAAGGATTGTAGGCGGTACTAAACCACAACTGTGTGTCCATAGTCTTCTGCAGGCTCTCCCAAAACTTAGAAGTGAAGGTGGGGTCCTTGTCGGATATTATCGACCTCGGAGTCCCATGGAGTCGCACAATCTCCTTTACATATAACTCAGCATACTGCTCCACCGTATAAGTTGTCTTAACAGACAAAAAGTGGGTTGATTTGGTATACTTATCCACAATTACCCACATAGAAGCATATTGTCCCACTGTCTTCGGTAATCTAACCACGAATTCCATGGTGATATCCTCCCATTTCCACTACGGAATCCTTAAAGGCTGCAGCAACCCTGTTGGCCTTTGATGTCCAGCCTTCACCTGCTGACAGGTTAAACACTTGGCCACACAATCCTCTATGTCCCTCTTCATCCCCGACCACAAATATAGAGTTCTCAGATCTTGGTACATCTTCTTTGTGCGTGGATGTAAGGAGTATGGAGTGGTATGAGACTCATCTAGAATCTCTCGCCTGATACCAAAATCCATCAGAACACAAATCTTTCCTTTATACCTCAGTAAGCCCACTTCTGAAATAGAAAAGTCTTTAGCCACTCCAGCTAAGACATCCTCTCTATGTTTCCTCAACTATGGATCCTTCTTCTGCAGTTCCCTCATCCTCTCAAGGAGCGTGGACTAAAGCGTGATATTGGCTAGCTGACCAACTACCGATTCAATTCCTGCTCTCGTCATCTCTTCAGCTAACTCTTCTGATATCTGTCTCGCACTGAATAACTGCCTTGGGCCCCTCCGAATCAATGCATCAGCCACCACATTGGCCTTTCCTAGATGGTACAAAAGATCACAGTCGTAATCCTTCACCAACTCCACCCAACACCTTTGGCGCATATTCAGATCCTTCTGAGTAAAGAAATACTTTAAACTTTTATGGTCGGTGTATATTTCACACTTCTCTCCATATAGATAGTGTCTCCATACCTTCAGTGCGAACACCATTGCTGCTAGTTCTAGATCGTGAGTGGGATACCTCTGCTCATACTCTTTCAGTTGTCTAGATGTGTAGGCTATCACCTTTCCAACTTGCATCAATACACACCCCAAACCTTGCCTCGAAGCATCGTAGTAGACTACAAAATTTTCATTTTATGATGGAAGACTCAATACAAGAGCAGTGATTTGTCGCCGCTTCTACTCCTTGAAACTGTTCTTACATCTATCTGTCCAGACATACTTGGTTTTCTTACATGTCAGCTTAGTCAACATTATAGCTATTATGGAGAGTCTCTCAACAAACTGCCGATAGTACCCTGTTAATCCCAAGAAGCTCCTGACCTCTGGTACACTGTTTGGCCTAGGTCAATCTCTCATTGCCTCAATCTTGGTTGGGTCCACTAGAATCCCTTCCTTACTCACAATGTGGCCTAGAAACGTTACTTGGGGAAAAAAAAACTCACATTTACTGAACTTAGCATATAGCCTATGCTCTCTCAATCGCTGTAGCACCAAACGAAGATGCTGCTCGTGCTCTGTCTCTGACTGAGAGTACACCAGTATATCATCGATGAATACGATCACAAACTTATCCAAATAATCCCTGAATACCCTATTCATCAAGTCCATAAAGGCTGCTGGGGTATTGGTTAATCCAAAGGACATGACTAGGAATTCATAATGTCTATACCTCTTACGAAACGCGGTCATAGGTATGTCCTCCTCTTTAATCCTCCACTGATAGTAGCCAGACCAAAGGTCGATCTTAGAGAACACCGTTTTCCCCTATAGCTGGTCAAACAAGTCATCGATCTTTGGTAGTGGATACTTATTCTAAATGGTCAACTTATTTAGCTCTTTGTAGTCGATGCACATCCGTAAGGTCCCATCCTTCTTCTTGACAAACAACAATGGAGTGCCCTATGGAAAAAAGCTGGGTCTGATGAATCCTAGATCCAGTAATTCCTACAGTTGAATCTTTAGTTCCTTCAACTTTGTTGGAGTCATTCTATAAGTTGTCCTAGATACTGGCTCTGCCCCTTGCACCAACTCTATGTCGAACTCGATCTCTCAGTGTGGTGGCAATCCTTCCAGGTCTCCTGGGAATACATCAAGAAACTCACACACTAGTCTGGTCTCATCCGATCCAACTGAAACGATCCTAGAGGTATCCACTATGTTTGCTAGGAATCCTATGCAACCTTCTTGCATTAGGTCTCTAGCCTTCAGTGTAGAGATCATAGGTACTCATGGCCCACTCACTGTCCCCACAAACATAAAGGGTTCCTCCCCTTCCGGTTCAAAGGTTACCATTATTCACTTGCAGTCTATCATCGCCCCATACTTTGATAACAAATCTATCCCCAGAATCATATCAAACTCATCCATTGCTAGTTTATTAAGATCCACAGTCAATTCCCTACTGCCTATCTCTACCGGTAATGCTCTAACCCATCTCCTAGAGACTACCAGTTCCCCAGTTAGCAACAAAGTCCTGAATCCCCTAGCATACAAATCACAAGGTCTACACAAATGATCTATCACTTTAGCAAATACAAACGAATGAGTAGCTTCTAAATCAACCAATGCAGTAAATGAAGAACCAACACTAGAAATTTGACCTGTCACAACCGAGGGACTTGCCTCAGCCTCGGTATGGGTCAAGGTAAACACTCTGGCTAAGGTGAGGTAGTCACTCTTCTCCGGTTCTTCTTTTATGGCTTAGGGCAGTCCTTCCTCAGATGATTGACGCTCCCACAGATGAAACATGTTCTAACTCTCCACTCCTCCAGATGTCATCACCTGTACCGTGGATGTAACACCCTACTTCCTTAGAGCCATTACTAAGTGAGTTTAAAAACGTGCTTTCAACTCGCTAATCGAGGTTTTAAATCAAACAGTGTAATTAAGCCATAAACAGAGGAAAAATATAGAATTAACTCCATATCATTGAAGATCGTAAAAGTTTGACACCTGGGATCCCAAAATACAGTTTAGAAATATTTACAACATAAAAACTGTACTAAGTCGGCTAAACGACAAAATCTAAGTTCATTTACAAGCATCTCCCAAAATCCTCTGGCTGTGGCAGCCAAGCTGGCCAAACATGTACACACCGCCTCACGCCTGCTGTACTCATGGTTGGTTGATCTTATCTTTACCCTTACCTGCACCACAGAGCATCTGTGAGCCGAAGCCCAGTAAGAAAACCCACAAATAGATAACATATGCAACACATATATCAAGCATATAAACAGGCCACCAATGGCTAAACACATACGGCCTAGCCGTCCCAGGCGTTTACCAAGCCCTGGGTTCGCGGACCACGCCGTGAGGATATCCTAGGTATCCTTCTAGGGACTCGCCCTGGCAACTCGCACTCCACGTGCCCAACGCTGCTCCCGGCCCCTTGCCGTTCTCGGCCTTGCACTCAACGTGCCCAATGCCATACCCGGTCCTTCGCCGTTCTCGGTCTACACCGTTCCCGGCTCAAGCCGACCATTCACATCATAATATACATAACATAGCAAGCAAGTATAGAATTCTAGCATATTCAGTTAAAGGGCTACACCCCGCAGTTCTAACATATTGGGCTCGGCCCTGCATATCAATTCTATCCAAATACATTGGGCTCAGGCCTGCACACAAGCTCTATGGGAACAAGGGTTTTCTTACCTGAGTTTCGAGCTTTCTGAGCACCGATGCCCCGAGCACAGTCCTCTAACGTGAGCCTCGCCGAAACCCTAGTCACAACACATTAACAATGTCCATCCATCAAATTATAATCCAATAAATAACTTCGAGTCATAACCCTAACCTCCGGGACCTTGAATTCTATCAATCCGGGTGATAAAATCCATCCCGAGCCTTACCCATTAAGTTCCCAAGCCTAAATACCCTTAAAAACTCAGATTGGCACTAAGGGTCGCGGCCCCACCCACAAGAGCCGCGGCTAGCCTCGAAACAGAGGCTAGCACCACACTGATCCCCACACGGGCCGCGGCGTGCCCACCAAGCACCGCGGCGCACATGAGCTTCTTGGCCTCCCATGGCCGCGCGCGCCACGGGCCGCGGCTCTCACCTCCAAACCCAGAATTTTTCCACCATTTTCCACACCTTTCCTCAAGCCAATTCACCCAAAACTCAACTATTAAACCCATATAACTAACACAATTATTTCAGCTTAGAAACAGCACCAAAACCCCATTGAATCCTACTTCAAAACTCAGCCAAAATTCTCAATAAGTAAACCAATCTTGACTAACATGCAATCCACAAAACCAGCAGAAATTCAAGACCAAACCTTAATAGCTAGAACTTACCTCTTGCTGAATTAAGCTTCTGAACCAGTCCCCCCTAAGCTTCAATCTTCAAGCTTTAAGTTCCCTTAGATTTCCCCAGCTGAAATCCCTTAGCTTTAAGTTAATTTCCCTTAAGTTTCCCTTGTGTTTATCTTAGAGAGTGAATGAGAAGGAAGAGATAAAACTATCCTCAGCTGAAAGAAAAGAGAGTAAGTCGGTTTCCCTAGAGTTTCTAAGTAATTCCCCTTTTTGTTTTATTTGACTTAAATCTAAAGGGTTACCTCAAGGCTCGGGGTACCAAAACGTCCCCGAGGGCAAAATGGTAAATTTTCCCCAGCATTCCCACCTAGACATTCTATCCTCAAATATATCTCCAAATATTTATTTTCATGTCCCTATAATCCCATAACACACCTAGCACCCAAATTACCCCTCGACTCACCCCGAGTTCGAATCTCAACCTCGTTGTGACTCTCTGGCTAAGCGCTCCCCAGGACTGTCTCGGATCGTGCTGCACAGACATATCACATATATATAACATTTATCACATTTATACCCCTAATATCCAGATGGGGTCCACGTGCGTATTTAAATTAACTAAACTTGCATCACAATCATATATACACATAAATCCACATATAAGCATATTAAACCACTTATTGCCCTCCAGGCACACTAATCAGGGCCCTAAGCCCAATTAGAAAATTCGGGTCGTTACAGTGGACACTCTAGGAAGCTTCTCTAGTTCTCTCCCCCGCCTTGACGGCCACTGAAAGTACCTCGTACCCTCCTATCTGGACCAAGAGGAGCAAAGGAATATGGGGCCTTTCTCTTATGCTCATTGGAGCCACTACCCCTGCTAGTATTAGTGAAAGGAGGCACCGTCCTTCGAGCATCATGTCTTACGGTGCCCTCTCTCCATATCTGATCTTCAGTCCCCTCAGCTGTAAGGGCCTTCTCCACTACTTGGGCATAAGTGGTAGTCCTTTGATCTAATGTTATCTTAACACCACGGGCTATCATGATGTTCAATCCTCGTAAACATTGATCCCTCCGTGCCATATCAGTAGGCACTAAGTCCAGTGTGAACTTCGACAACCGGTCAATCTTTAGAGAATATTGTGTAACAGTCATTTGGTTCTGAGTTAGATTGGTAAACTCATCCATCTATCCAGCTCGGACTGCAACACTGTAATATTTCTCGTTGAAGATATCTCTGAATTTTTCCCAGGTCATAACTATCACAACCCTCATCTGGGACACAACTTCCCACCAGATGCGAGCTTCTTCTCTCAACATATAACTGGCACAGACCACCCTCTCGTTTCCCTAAACCCTCATAAAATCCAGGATGGAAGAAGCCATATTCATCCACTGTTCTGCCTGCAGTGGGTCTGGACCACCCTCAAATGTGGGAGGGTGCTGCTTCTTGAACCTCTCGTACAAAGGCTCCCACCTGTTCTCCATCACAGGCTGGGCGGGTGCCACAACCTGTGGAATCTGTAACCCAACACCCTGAGGAAGGGCTTGCTGTCTAAGTTCTCTGAGCTCATCTTCCTTTCACTGAAGTTTCACTTCCATTTTAGCAAACATCTGTTGCCAGTTCTGTGGGTTAGGTGGAGGGTCCTGACCCTGGTTGTCATCTTCGGCCATATTTCCACAGAGTCTAATCGATCATCGAGGCATAGCTTCAATATGCCTGCAATCAATGATGTCGCACATTAGGCATGATAGCAACATCCAAAAACCACCTCCCAGTCCAAACAATCAGCCACAAACAATAATCAATATATTCCACACATTGCATAAACGTATAGCAATCAAATGGGCCATGCCTTGGCATCATATATATACAGATACATTCATCATGCTCTATTTATAACATTCATGCAAATAGGGCAACTTAGACAAGCAATTAAATACATAATTCACTTAATACCGACCAATCCCGAGTCGAGCTTGTTAATTCACTTCGGTCGATCTCCAGGAACCATAAACCTTGGAACGCTCTGATACTAAGTTGTAACGCCCTACTACCCTAGAGTCATTTCCATGTGATTTTAAAATGTGCCATTAACTTGCTAATTAAGGTTTTAGGTAAAAAAGTGTGATTAAAACAGAATAAATACTCCTTTAATGAAAATTAAGTATAAACGGTTTGGACATTTACTAAACTCATGAAAATGATACATTAGGACCCCAAAATACTGTTTCAAAATGTGTTACAATTCAAAAGTTAAGATACAGTCGACCTAAGTGACAAAACCAACTATTTACAACACATTCCTCAAAACAACTCCGGCCGTGGCAGCCAGGTAGGCCAAACATATACACGTCGCTCCTTGCTCTCCAACTCATGGTCGGCCGCCCTTTCCTTTGCCCTTACCTGCACCATAGAGCATCCGTGAGCCAAGGCCTAGCAAGAAAACTCAACACATAACATATGACAACTCAATCCAGTAATACACAACTTAAACAGATAACAAATTAAACACATAACGGTCTATGCCGACCCAGGTGCTTTACCAGGCACTGGGTTCACGGTCTTCACCGAGCGAGTGAGTACATCACCCTTAGAGAGTCTCACCATAGCGGCTTGCATCCAACATGCTTAAAGTCGATCTCGGCCTTTGTTGTCCCCGACCTTCGCCGTTCCCGACCTTCACCGATCATTCACAATCATACAAACATGGCATAACAAATCATAAACATTCACTTAAGCATTAAACACAGATAATAAGTCCATGCCCTGCTCTACGGGCACAAACAATTTTCTTACCTCTGTTTCGAGTTGGCTATTTAGTGTGTTCTCGAGTGCGATCCCCTAAACCCGAGTCTTGGCGTAAAACCTAGTCACAATGCATCAATAAATAAACATCCATCAAGTCCTAAACCAATTAAGAACTTCAAAATAGTATTCTAGCCTCTGGGACCTCGAATCCTACTAAACTATGTAGTAGGATCCTTCCCGAGCCCTTAGATTTGGCTTCCCGAGCTTAAAACCCTATTTTGGTCATTTTCCTTAAATTGAGCCTCGGCCTGCCCCCTAGGGCCGCGACACACTACAAATCAGAGAACCTTGGGGCTCTCTTATAGGGAACACGGACCACGATGCGCCCTGCCTACGCCGCGACACCTGGGAAAAATCAGAGGATCCCCAAGCCTCTTTACACACATGGGTCGCGACGACTGAAGAACAAGGCTGTGGCTCGAGCCCAAAACCCAAAATTTCTTGTGACTTCAACCCAAAAATCCTAAAAAATTCCCTACCAAAACCCTCATTTTTCTCCAAACCAAACCCCTAAACCAACTCACAGCAGCATAAACAACATTTATAACCTATAAACTAGGTCAAAACTACCCCAAATCTCAAGATTCACACCTAATCTAAAAACTTCAAAAACCTTAACTATAAGTGTTACAAACTCAGAATTTAAGGGTGGAATCCTTACCTTAGTTGTACAGAACGACCTCAAGCTTTCTTGGCTCCACTTTCTAGCTTTAATTCCTCCCTTGATCCTAAAAAATCAGCTTCCTTTGATCTTAGTTCTTGGTTTTCTCTAGAGAGCCTTTAAAAGTCTAAGTGTTAAGAGTTGAGAGAGAGAGAGAGAGGAAAGGCTTAGAACGTACCACCATGTTCTCAACCATCACTTACCTATCCTCAAGCCAATTTACCCTTTTGCCCCTCCCTCTAACTAAACACATATACTAACCTCAAAGGCATCCTAGTCTTTTATTCATTCTCTTGCAAAAATGCCATTTTTTCCCATTTAAATTTCTCCTCAATATCAATTACTCTAGGGTGTTACCAAAGTTACTCGTTACCGAGTAAATCTCGAACACGTGCTATGTTCCCATAATACCCTTAGGCTCACTCCGAGCCGGGTATTCGACCCCGTTGTGACTAGTCCGCTATTCCGTTCCCTAGAACCGTCTCGGATAACACATCACCAATATATCTCCACAATAATGTGGTTTCATTCATAAGACACATATAATCATGATTATGCCCTCAATGGGCCAAAATTATAAATATGTCACTATTAACCAAAATGGGCCCACATGCCTATTTAATTCACCTAAACATGCATTTCTAATCACATAATTATTTAATCCACATAATAACATAACTAAATCAACCATTGCCCTCCCGACACGCTAATAAAGGCACTAAGCCTTATTAGTAGATTTGGGACGTTACACATGCTATCAGACACGTGCAGGAGTTATGCGGAGCAGCAGGAAAAGAAGTTGTTTAAAAGACATGCGACTAGAGCTGCTCGATGGAACACAGTCAAAGCTTAAAATTAGTTAAATGTCTATATTTTTGTGGGATATCTATTATGTCAAATGTAAAGTGTATTATTTACATATTATTTTATTATTACTTGTTACACAAGTTACGCAAGTCCCATGGCCCATCTTTGTACATCCTTGAGTCTATAAATAGAGACCCAAGGATTCATAATTCCTTAGGCTATAATTCTTTATATTGAGAGAGTTTTTAAGATTCGAGTGTTGTTATAAACGTTATTGTATCCTTCTTCCTAACTTGTGAAAATCGGTGGACTCTAGTTTGCTGATCGCAGGTTTTGGGGGATTTACATTAATAAGAGTACTAAGTGGACGTAGGTCATTACCGACTATCGGGGCCGAACCACTATAAATCTGTGTGTCCTTTATTATTATTAATTTCAATATTTATTTTATATAGTTTATTTGACTCATTATCATTGGCAAATTCATGGGTCAACATTTTGCTGCTTTCATTGAAAGCCGAACTCAAGAAGATCAAAGAAAAGATGGCTAAGTCTACTAGGAGAATGTAGGGTCAGCGGGCTGGTCAGAGGTCTGAGAACCCTCAGAACCCACCTCCTCCACCATGAGTGGTTGAGGAGGAGCCTCAAGTAGAACTGGAGGAAGAAAGTGAAGAATTGGATGCTGAAACCTTGCGAGCAACCATGGAGGTGTTGCAGGATGAGTTAGTCACACTGAAGGCTAACTAGGAGAATGTTGCTGAGACTGGTCATGCAGCAAATGGAAATTGACAGACAAAGGAAAGAGCTCAATGATAGGCAAGCCAAAATGGATTGTCGTCAGAGAGATGCAACTGTGGCCTTGGAGGTGGCTATATAGTTAGCACAAGGAATTCGACCTGCACAAAACCCTCAACCGTAACCACCTCAAAATCCGCAATCTTCTCCAAACCCACGACCTGAGCAACCAAAAAATCCTCAACAACCAGAACAACACCAAACTTCCTAACCTGAAAGACAGCCCCATAATTCGGGTAGACGTAATGAGCAGCGCCAGCCTCCCCAATTCGGTGGAGTTAGTGAACAACCACCTCAACAGAATAAGGACAAACAACGTCCCCAAGGTCTAAGGCGTCTTGTAACAGACAAACAAGTCCTACCTAGGAGAGGGCCAGGAAATGCTCCTTCAAGAAATAGGAGGCAGCTAGACTTAGGTTCTGCGGTCAGAGATCCCCCACGACATAACAATGTTATGGGACATAGCGACCATTCCAGAACTCATAGGCCTCCTCCATTTTATCGAGACGATTTTGGATGAAGAGAAGGTGATAATGCGTATAGCAGGTCGCACACTCATAGGTCATAGTTTAAGAATGGCGTGATTACAACTATGGGGATTCTGGATACAACAAAAATCCATGAAGAAACGCTGTTCGACCTGATGAGCAAAGATTCAGGCAGCAAGACCCTCCACCGAAGAATAATCGACCAGCAAGTCATAACGTAGGGGGGCAGCCAAGGTAGCCTAATGTCTTTGATTGATTAGGAGCATTAGAGCAAAGATGAAGAGATGAAGACCTAAGGGATATGCTGAACAACCGAAGGGAAAGGTATGATGAACATATCCCTGCTGCGGCTGCTCCTGCCCCTGCAATACCAACTGCTATCTAGGCCCAAATAGATGCTTTGAACCAGGCAGTGCAACAAATAGTCGGCAACAAAACTTCTCACATAGACTATGATCGGAGGAAAGACTCTCCTTTCATTAACAAGATTACCATGGCTGAGATCCCTTGTAAGTTTGATAGAGTAGTTTTTATAGTATTTTAAAGGGTTATTCTATTTAATTTTTTTTATGTATATTTAGTTATTTTGTGTAGCATGACGTTTTGTTGCCTGTGTTTGATGATATTTCAGATTTATGGGAAGTAATTGATAAATGATTGCGTTTGGCTTCAAAAAGATGAAAATTGTTGAAAAAAGAACATTTGAGCTGCGATGCTTGGACATAAAGCTGCGATGCTGCGACTAGACATAGAGGTCGAACCTGTAAGATCTTGGAATTTAAATCTAGATGCATGTTTCCTAATATTTTTCCAAAAATATAATAGAAACATAGAATAACATGACATACATATGAACATCAGATTCGTAAATTAACATAAACACAAAGATGTAGAAACTTACGAATATGCAGCGGAATTGGAACAACTCATTCCTTCAATCTCTCTAACCCTTGATTTCCTTATGTAGCAGAGTATTATCAAGAGATTGAACTAGATCAACAACACAATCTTCCTCACCAAGCCTTTGATCAACCTAGAACTAGTGTGGGCTGGTTCTCATCACATGAGATAGAGATCTAGAAAAGAAGAAAAGAGAGAGTGGCCAAGAAAGGATTAGACTGTCTAGGTTTTCACTTACCCAATGAATCAATTGAGACTTACTCCTGAAAACCCTAGATATCATATTCTTTATATAGGAAACTTAATGGGCTTTATTTAAATTTAAATAAATTAAAAATAATAAACAAAAATAAAAGCCTTGAGCTGCCATAAATGGACTTGGGCCCAATCTCTTTGCTTTGAAATTAAATTCTAATTAGGCCTAAAATCAAAACCTTTTTATTTATTTATATTTTAATTAATTAATTAAATCCTTATTCAACTCAACTAATTATAATTTGAAACTTGATTTAATATTATTTATTTATATTGAGACCTGTTATCCCTAAAAAATACGAGGATGACGCGGTGAAGAAAACGACACGTGGCATCACAAATCAGGGAAAAACGACGAAGTATTGAAAAAATACCGACGAGCAAAAAAGAAAGGTCCAGGACCTATAGGGAAGTCGGCCAGGGCAAGACCCTGTAGGGGTGGTCAGCCTGACCTCTACCCCTAGGAGTGGTCGGCCCAAGTAGGCCCAAGAGCCCCTAGAGGTGGTCAGCCTAACCCCTGCCCTAGGGGTGGTCGGCCCAAGAAGGCCCAAGAGCACCTAGGGGTGGTCAGCCTAACCCCTGCCTCAGGGGTGGTCGACCTAAGCAGGCCCAAAAGCCCTTAGGGGTGGTCAGCTTGACCCCTACTCCTGTGGTGGTCGGCTTGACCTAAGCAGGCCCAATGCCCGAGTGAAGAGATGCTTGGTGGATACGGGAAGCTCAGTAGATATCATCTACAAATCATCCCTCGAGAAGATGAAGTTCACAGTCAAGGACCTGACACTGTGTTCCCAAGTGATATATGGGTTCACAGGATAATTCCTAGCACCAGCAGAAACTATCAGACTACCGGTCACGGTGGGGGATGCCCCCAGGCACGAGACTGTGATGACAGAGTTCTTAGTGGTAGATTACTCATAGGCTTACAATGTAGTGCTCGGGAGACTCCTCTTGATTGTGTTACACGCAGTAGTATCTATCTTTCATCTATCTTTGAAGTTCCCCACAAGCGCAGGGCAAGGATGCGTACAGGGTAACCAAAGGGAGGCACGAGAATGCTATAATGTGTTAGTGGTCAAGGAAAAGAAAGGACCATGCATAAACAACATGGTAGTAACCTGTTGTGAAGAGAAGGAAGGAGCCGATGAGGTTGTCAACATGGAAGTTGACGTTGAAAGAAACACTCTACCGAAGCCGGGGTCTCCTTTTAACGAAGATTTGTTATTATAGAAAGTTTCCTAAAGCGAGGGAAACAACATCGATAATTGCTTTGGGGATGACGTCATGGGGGTAGGACCAGTCGAAGATCTTGATGAAGTCCTACTAGTTGAGGAGGACCCGACTAGAGTAATTAAAGTTGGGATGGAGCTAAAGGTGGAAATTAAGGTACGGTTGGTAGAATTTTTGAAGAAGAACCAGGACATCTTTGCCTAGTCACATAAGGACATGGTTGGAATTTCTCCATCTGTGATAAGCCATGCCCTCAATGTGGACAAGAACTACCCACCAGTGCAACAAAAGAAGAGACTGCTTGATAAAGACCGATCTCAAGCCCTGAAGGAGGAGGTCGAGCGACTCCAGGAAAACGATTTTATAAAGGAGGCCTACTACCCAAATTGGGTATCGAACCTCATGCTGGTCCCAAAGCCAAACGGGAAGTGGAGAACCTGCGTGGACTTCACACATCTGAACAAGGCCTGCCCCAAAGACTGCTTCCCACTACCTAGAATAGACCAACTGGTCGATGAAACTGCAGGACATGAAATACTCTCATTCATGGATGCGTATTCTGGGTATAATCAAATAAGTATGCACCCTTCTGACGAGGAACATACCAGCTTCCGGATAAACAAGGGATTGTGGTGCTGCCATTCGGCTTGAAGAACGAGGAGCCACCTACCAGCGTTTAGTGAATGGCATGTTCTGAGACTTGATCGACAAAAATATGGAGGTATACGTCGATGACATGTTCGTCAAGTCCAAATAAGCTAGAGGTCATGTTTTCGAGACTTGGAGGAATGCTTTGCAATAATTAGAAAGTATAGCATGAAGTTAAACCCTCTTAAGTGCTCGTTTGGAGTTGGTTTTGGTAAGTTTCTCGGATACATAGTCAATTCACGTGGAATCGAGGCTAACCCCAAGAAGATCAAAGCATTGATCGACATGAAGTCACCTACCACAATCAAAGAAGTGCAAAACTTAACCGGGAGAGTAGCTGCCCACAGTAGGTTCATATCAAAGTCTACAGACCCTTTCTTTAACTTACTGAGGGGCAGCAAGAAGATCCATTGGACCAAGGAATGTGAAGAAGCTTTCCAAGCCTTGAAGGAGCATCTCGCTTAACCTTCCGTCCTAGCGAAGACAATATATGGTGAAGTACTATTCATCTATTTGGAAATCTCCGAGCATGCAATCAGCGTTGTTTTGCTAAAATAAGAGAACAAGGTACAACACCCTGTGTACTATATCAGTAAAAGGCTAGTAGGTACGGAGTCTAGGTATCCCCTTCTTGAAAAGCTAGCCTACTGTTTAGTAATCGACTCTCGAAAGGTGCATCCATATTTCCAAGCTCACTCGATCCAAGTCCTAACCGATCAACCACTGAGACAAGTTCTTCAGAAACTGGAGGCCTTGGGATGATTACTCAAATGGGCAGTGGAACTAGGACAGTTTGATATCACCTATCATTCAAGGACGACAAAAAAAGGACAAGCATTGGCAGACTTTATAGTCGAAGGCACCAACCTTGAAGATCCTTCCCACCAATCAAAGAATGGAGATACTAAGAAGGAAGGAGAAACTCATGGATGGAAGCTATCTGTTGATGGAGCATCCAATGAACACAACTTAGGTGCAGGAATCATACTGATCACTTCGGAGAATCATTGAATCCATTGTGCTCTCAGATTTGGATTCAACGCTTCAAACAATGAGGCTGAGTATGAGGCATTATTAGCTGGATTACACTTGTCTCAAGATGTGCATGCACAATTCCTGGAGATATTTAGCGATTCTTAGCTAGTGGTGTACCAGGTACTGGGGGAGTATCAAGCCAATGGACTTAGGATGGTGTAGTACCTGAACAAGGTGAAGGACTTATTGGCATAATTCAAGAAATACTTAATTATACAAGAGCAGAATGCCAATGTTGATGTCTTGGCGAAGCTTGCCAGTGCCAAAGATGCGGACACCTTGCATGTCATTCCCGTCAAATACTTGGCAGAAAGAAGCATAGCCGAGCAGAAGGCAAATGTATTATTGTCGAATGATCAATGTAAAAACTATGGTGCTTCAATGAATGAATGAATTTAATTTCTTAAGTTTCACTTAATTCTTTAAATTTCTTTTAGTGAGGGTCTGGTCACTTTAGACTTGTCTACCCCATCGGATCATGTTCGATTCTGGTCCTTGAGGGACCTATCGACCCATATGATCCAAATGAGAGACACGGGCCAAATTATGGATCATGTTCGATCTTGGTTCTTGAGGAACCTATCGACCCATACGATCCAAACGAGAGACAGGTCCTAGGACCTTGTTGTCAAATTATGGATGATGTTCAATCTTGGTTGTTGAGGAACATATCGACCCATACGATCCAAATGAGAGATAGGTCCTAGGACCTTGTCCCTAAATTATGGATCATGTTCGATCTTGGTTCTTGAGGAACCTATTGACCCATACGATCTAAACGTGAGACAGATCCTAGGACCTTGTCGCCAAATTATAGATCATGTTCGATCTTGGTTCTTGAGGAACCTATCGACCCATACGATCCAAATGAGAGACAGTCCTAGGACTTGTCACCAAAATATGGATCATGTTGGATCTTGGTTCTTGAAGAGCCTATCGACCCATACGATCCAAACGAGAGACAGGTCACAGGACCTTGTCGCCAAATTATGGATCATGTTCGATCTTGGTTCTTGAGGAGCCTATTAACCCATACGATCTAAACAAGAGACTGTCTGAGGACCTTGTCGCCAATTTATTTGATCATGTTCGATCTTTGTTCTTGAGGTACCTATCAACCCATACGATAAACAAAAGAGATTGGTCCGAGGACCAGTCGCCATTATTTGATCACGTTCGATCCTAGTTCTTGAGGAACCTATCAACCCATACAATCAACAAAAGAGACTAGTCCGAGGACCAGTCACCATTATTTGATCACATTCGATCCTAGTTCTTGAGGAACCTATCAACCCATACGATAAAAAAAGAGACTGATCTGAAGACCAATCTCCATCATCGGATCATAATCGAATCTAGTCTTTGAGGGACCGATCGATAATTTGATATAAGACTCATTACAGGCTCAATTAGCCCATCTAGACCCAGTTGGTCCAACCTAGACACTTCTGTCTACAATTGTTATAACGAGTACATGAGAGATTATGTAGATCGTGATCGACACTTGCTACACAATCTGCATCTGTGTATAGGTATCATTACTACTGAGTATGAAACCATCACCCAACTACCAATGAGGGACAAGCATTTGCTGCTTGCATCATTGGATGAAAATGATAGTACTATGTGTCTAAACGCCCGAAGCAAGGCATGGTTAAGTAGCAAGTGACCAAGGCTTTTAAAACCCATGATCACTTGGGGGGCATATAATACATACTGATCGGGGTATACACAAGCAATGAAGGCGTGACCTTAAGTACTAAGCAAGCTCAAATTTTTCTGGGACATTTGTTCAAACATATGTTCTGAAAGTGAAAAAAACAAAAACAAAAAAGGCATTGGTGAGGAGACTCCTAGCCATGTCCCTTATAGGGTGGTCGGCCAATCCGTCAACCCTATAGGGTGGTCGGCCTACCATCCATGGGGTGGTCAGCCTATCATATTACTCACATTACCATGGTTGTTAGCATGAAAAACATAAAAGAGTAAGGTTAGTATGGCACGTGAAATACATGTGTTCAAAGTATACTGATACCTGAACCAATGTGGGTTGTGAGTTGATATACTTAGTAAGCATTGAAAATAAATAATTTCAATCAATACACTGAGTACTCATAACAAAAAAGCATAAAGGCATAAAATGTCATATGTAAAAATTGTCAAGTACAAGGTGCCCCACCAATGGCATGAAAGGAAAGACAAAATAAAAGACCAAGAGAAGACTAACTAGGGTGAGGAGTATCATCTGAAAGACCACCCTTAGCCTCGACAGCCTCACGAGCCAGACACTTCCTAAGCTCTTTTGCTCGCGTCTTCTCGAGAAGGAAATCCAAGTTCAGATCTTTGTTGAAGTTCTAGATCAAGTAGAAGCAAGAGAAAGCTGCCTCTGAATACTCCTCTCGAGCCTTGTCCCAAGCAGCTTTGACCTCTTGCTCCTTCTTGACAAGAATATCCTTCCACAATTGGTCCATGTCAGCAATCAACTTCTCTTTCTTAACTTTAGACTGTTGGAGCTGATCGGCAAGTTTCCCCTCCATCTGGATTATCCTAAGAGTCAACTTAGTCACTTCCTGCTATTTAAGCTCCACGGTACTGCAGAGGGTGTTAATCTCTTCATCCTTCGAAGCAATGTCAGCATCCCTAGAGCTGAGAATGCGCCTAAGGTCCAGCACCTCTGGGCGGACAACTTCAAGCTCAGAACGAAGATTGGAGAGCGTAGAGGTATACTCCACAAACCTGTCACAGACATGAGAGACCAGCATCAGTGCCTGCAAAAAACATATAAGTGTTAGATAAACGTCAGCACACAAGAGACAAGAAGAGAACTGTAAAGGACTCACACTCTGAATTTCTAGCAGTGACTTCGTTAGAATGGTGCTCAAGTCCTCATTCTTAATCCCATTAAAAGCTTTGTCATCTGCTCCAGATGAGACTCTCGGTCCATGAAGGCACCTAAGTTCCGTATAGCAGACTGGTGTGGCTCAAATAAGGGAGCAGGCGCAGAATAGGAAGCACCCACATTAGTGGAAATAGGATGAACTAGTGTAGAGAAAGAAGGCTCTACCTCTGCGACAGGACTAGACGCCAAAAGAATCAGACTAGATGCCAAAGGATTCGGAGGAGACACCTCGAGAGGAACCTCCATTACAGACTCAGCCTCAACCCTGGCCTTTTTTGCCACTCGAATAGAAGGACTAGCCTCGGTGGGAGTCGACCTCTGCTGGGTATGAACAAAACCAAACATGTCTGAGCCTGCAAATGAAGATCAAATGTTAGAAGGATATTAAGCACAGATGAATCATAAAATAAAGGTGATAAAGTGACGAACCATCTAAATGAGATTCTGGTTCGAATGTAGTCTCATCAAAGTCGTCCGAAGCAAGCGATGAGTATACGACAGATGCACCCACCTCATCACCCTCCTGTCCAGCTAGCACAGGCAAAGAGGGTACCTCCTTGACATGAATGGCACTCAGGGAGTCTATGGCAGTCACGGGCTCGGGACCATCGTCATCCGGAACATCAGCTATAGTAGAAGGAAACAGCCCCACCTTTCTAAGGTTCTCTGATGTAATGAAGGTCTTGACATTCTTTTCCTCAGGGGTCATGGCAATCAATGCCTTGGCCCTATCTGTCATAGCCTGGGTTGGGAATAGTCTATAAAAAGGCCCTACATGCTTAAACTTGGAGTAGTTGGCCTCTGCGTCATTAGTAAAGAAATAGTTGTCGGCATATCTAAATGCCTTGGTATTTCCAGATATCTCTTCCAAGAAGATGTTGGTACAATCGCTCATATAATGGTGGAAGTGGAAATACCCCGAGTTGCGCTGAGAAGGTTTCGTCTTCAGGTCAAACAAGTAGTTGATCTCGTGAGGCACTAGAGCAGCTCATTTTCTGCGGTGATAGATAATGTACAATGCAGATAAAACCAAGATAGCATTAGGAGCCAGTTGAGAAGGACTAATACTGAAATAGTCTGCAACGCTACGGAAGTATGGATGAAGGGGAAGTCGGGAGCCAGACGGGATGGCAGAATGTGTCCAAGCGCACATACCCAGAGGGGGGTCCTCAACTCTGTCGTCTGGACCACAGATAGTAATAGACACGCCAGAGAGGTCAAAGGTCTTCCTTAAGTTCTTTACCTTCTCTCCAGTCATGTCAGAGGCAGCCCCTTTGAACCACACAACCTCATAATCAGCAAGGCGAGGCTTTTCAACCAATTTCCATATGATCTCACTGGCCAAGGTGGCCCCAGAATCTGATGAATGGAACTCCTTTTTCCGTCTTTTCTTCTACTGCACAGCTGGCGAGATTGTCTTACTCTTGGAAGGAGGGCGAACCGCCTTAGGCTAGGACCTGTGAATAGAATGCTCCTGAGGATTAGTAGCATGGAGATGAGAGCCCTCGGTATGTTCTCACTGAGAAGAAGAGTGATGGGGAACCCGAGTGGTATCCCGATGCAAATGGCGTACTATGCTGAGAAGAGATCTGAGAAGAGCCCAGAAAAGAGCCCTGAGTGATGTGCCTAGCGATATAAGGATCATCTTTGGAAGAGTGTCGAGTTGTCTGTTTTACTCTCGCCATTGGGCTATACCTTTTCAAGAAGTCTTCCTCACTGAACAAATATAAAGCGAAGTAAGGGAGAATCCTTTTCACCTTTTCCAAGAACTCCTGGGGAGTACGCTCGCTTACTGACTTGTCTGGTGAAGAGGAGCTGGACATCTGCGACAGAAGAAAAATAAGTGTAAAGTTAGTAAGTGAACATACTGAAGCCAATAGCTGGGGGCATATCCATGAACTAAGGAGAAAAAATGAACAAATCAAGAGAAAAAGCCTATATAGGGGGTCGGCCCTGTAACACCCTACTACCTTAGAGCCATTACTAAGTGAGTTTAAAATGTGCATTTAACTTGCTAATCAAGAATTTAGGTCAAAAGTGTAACTAAACTGTAATAAAATCACATAATTTGAAAATGTAATCATTCATTGAAAATTATAAAGTGCTTAACCATCGAGATCCCAAAATACTGTTTATAAATATTTACAACTCAAAATAAGATTAAAGTCGACTACACGACAAAATAAGGTTTAGTACAAAACATCTCCCAAAAATACCCCTGGCCGTGGTAGCCAGGCAGGCCAAACATGTACGCGCCGCCTCACACTCTTCATACTCATGGTTGGTTGACTTTCCCCTTGCCCTTACCTGCACCATAGAGCACCCGTGAGCCGAAGCCCAGCAAGAAAACTCACATAAACATATAACATATGCATATTTTTCACTTATCACATAACCAAACCGCCAACAGGTTAAACACATACGACCAAGCCGTCCCAGGCGCTTTATCAGGCCCTGGGTTTGCGGTCTACACTGTGAGGATATCCCAGGTATCCTTTAGGGTCTTACCCTGGAAACTTGCACTCTGCATGCTAAACGCTGCTCCCGGCCCCTTGCCATTCTCGGCCTTCGCTGTTCCCGACCCTTGCTGTTCTCGACCGTCACCGTTCCCGGCTTTTGCCGTTCATTCACATATTTGCACACATAGCATAATTAAACAAATACTTAAACACGTATTAACATAATAACTGGGGCTATGCCTTGCACACAATCACATAGGGTCGTGCCCTGCAACACAACTATGGAGCCTTGCCCTGCTCTATGGATACCACAGTTTTCTCACCTGTGTCCCGCGCTTCTTGAGCACCAAAATCCCGAGCACAATCCTCTAACCCGAGCCTCGCTGAAAACCTAGTCACAACACATACATAGCACTCTCATTACTAACCAATTCATAATCATCCCCCGAAACTAATCCTGTGCTCTCGGGACCTTCCGTTTCCCCACACAAGGTAGCGAAAGCATCCCCCGAGCCCCCTGAGCCAAAACCCTAAAGACTCAATTTTCCACAACCTGAAATTAGCCTAGTGCCGTGGCACAGCCCTATAGGGGTCGCGACACCCAGAGTGGTCCCCATATCCTGATTCAACCTAGCGCCGCGACATGGAATAACAGGGCCGCGGTGCTCATACGCGAACCCAGAAAACTGGGTTTTTCCCAACATTTTTCCCGAGCCAAAACTCTTCCAAATCAATACCAAGGTACACCCAAGTCCCAATTCGACCTAAAACTCTAGATAAACAGTATGGCCACTCAGAAACAGCAACAACAACCCCAAACACCCAATCAAACCCAAGAATCACCTAGTGGTTTAAAACTCCACAAACTTAAACCACACTTTATAAAATTTAAACCACCTTTCAGAAATCTTAAACCACACCAACAAACAAACTTCAGAGATACACGAAATTCTTACCTCAAGCAGGGATTCGACCTTGAGCTACTTCCAAATCGAATTCCAAGCTTAAATCCCTTGATTCCCAAGCTGAACCTCACAATCACTAAGCCACAAATTCAATTTTCAACACTCAACCCAAATTCTCTAAAACATGCAAGGAGGCTAAAAATCAAAGATGAAGTCTTACCTCTGAATTATTCTTGGCCTATGCTTGACTCTAGTTGCCCCAACTTCAGCCTTGGATTCCTTCCTTGACCCCAAAGAAGATTAGCTCTTCTTCACCTTCCTTCTAGTTTCTTGGTTCTCTCTAAACTTCCAACCAAGATATTCAGTTTATGCCTAAATGAAAGTAACATAAATGAATTCTCCTCAGCCAAATTTATCCTCTCCTAAGACCAAATTACCCTTTTTCCCTTTTCCTTAATAAAATTCTTGTACAACCTTAAGGGCAATTCTATCATTTCACCCAAAATCCCGCTAAATCCTTAAGTATTCCTATAAATCCACATTTAATCCTAACTTACCAAATTATTAATAAGCTACTAACCATTACTCAATAATTTTCGTACTCAAGTTATAATATTCCCAAAATAACCATGGGCTCTTCCCGAGCCGGGTATTTGACCCCGTTGTGACCTTCTAGCTAAATTGCTCTATAGGACTGCCTCAGATCGTGCATCACAAATATATCACCACTCACACGTGGTGTTAATCAAAATATAAATATCACATTTATGCCCTCAACGTGCTAAAATTACAAATATGCCCTAGCAACCAAATGGGGCCCACATGCATATTTAATTCACCTAAACATGCATTTCTAATCACATATATATCAAATTTTCATATTAACAAAGTAAATCAATTATTGCCCTCCAAGCACGCTAATTAAGGACCTAAGCCTTAAACCAAATTTGGGACGCTACACTATCCCCTCCTTACAGAAATTTCATCCTCGAAATTACCTGAACAACTCGGGATACCACTCCCGCATATCTGATTCAAGTTCCCATGTCGCCTCCTCTATCTTGTTGTTCCTCCACAACACTTTCACCAAGGCGATGATCTTGCTCCGCAAAACTTTATCTTTTCGGTCGAAAATATGAACCGGATTCTCCTCGTATAACAAATTCTGATATAGCTCCAAATTCTCATAACTCAACACGTGTGTAGAATCAGATACATACTTCTAGAGCATAGACACGTGAAAGACATTATGAACCACTGATAAGGCTGGAGGCATCACCAATCTGTAAGTTACCTCTCCAACCCGTTCTAGAATCTCAAAGGGACAGACAAACCTAGGGCTCAACTTGCCCCGAACACCAAACCGTTTCACTCCTCTCAAAGGTGAAACCCTGAGGAACACATGGTCACCGACCTTAAATTCCACGTTCCTACGTTTCAGGTCCGAGTAACTTTTCTGGCGACTCTGGGAGGCGGGCATTTGAGCTCTAATCTTTTCAATCGCCTCATTGGTCCTCTGAACCATCTTAGGACCTAAGTACCTTCTCTCACCCGTCTCATCCCAATGGATAGTTGATCTACACTTCCTCCCATATAGCATCTCGTACGGAGCCACTCCGATAGTCGCCTGATAACTGTTATTGTACTAGAACTCCATTAAAGGGAGATACTTACTCTAAGATCCCCCAAAATCTAGCACACAGGCTCGTTGCATATCTCCCAGTATCTGAATCATCCTCTCAGACTGTCCATCTGTCTGGGGATGATAAGCGGTACTAAACCACAACCGCGTGCCCATAGCCTTCTCCAGACTTTCCCAAAACTTGGAGGTGAAGGTGGGGTCCCTTTTGGATACAATCGACCTTGGAGCCTCATGATTTCGAACGATTTCCTTCACATATAACTCAGCATATTGCTCCACAGTATAAGTCATCCTGACAGGTAAAAAGTGGGCAAACTTGGTATACCTATCCACAATCACCCACACCGAGTCATGCTGTCCTACGGTTCTTGATAACCCAACCACGAAGTCCATGGTGATATCTTCCCACTTCCACTTTGGAATCCCTAGAGGTTGCAACAACCCTGCTGGCCTCTGATGTTCAGCCTTTACTTGCTGACAAGTTAAGCACTTAGCCACATAATCCACCACGTCCCTCTTCATTCCCGACCACCAATACAGGGTTCTCAAAATCTTGGTACATCTTCGTTGAACCTGGATGTAAAGAGTAGGGAGTGGTATGCGATTCGTCCAAGATCTCTCGCCAGATATTAGGATTCATCGGAACACAGATCCAATCCTTATACTTTAGTAACCCCATCTCCGAGATAGAAAAGTCCTTAGTCGCTCCGACTATGACATTCTCTGTGTGCCCTCTCAATTGGGAATCCTTCCCCTACGCCTCCTTGATCCTCTCAAAGAGTGTAGACTGAAGAGTGATGTTGGCTAACCGACCAACCACCAACTCTATACCCGCTCTAGTCATCTCCTTAGCTAACTTATCAGATATCTGCCTCGAACTGAACAACTGTCCTGGGCCCTTCCGACTCAATTCATCAGCCACGACATTAGCTTTCCCAGGATGGTATAGGATATCACAATCATAATCCTTTACCAACTCTAGCCACCGTCTCTGGTGCATATTTAGATCCTTTTGAGTAAAGAAGTACTTTAAGCTCTTATGGTCGGTGTATATTTCGGACTTCTCACCATACAGATAATGTCTCCAAACCTTAAGTGCAAATACCACCGCTACCAACTCCAGATCGTGCGTGGGATATCTTTGTTCATATTCCTTTAACTGTCTCGATGCATAGGCTATCACCTTTCTAGCTTGCATCAGCACACACCCTAAACCTTGTCTGGAAGCATCACAATAAACTACAAACTTTTCATTGTCTGCTAGCAGACTCAACACTGGAGCGGTGATCAGTTGCCGCTTCAATTCCTTGAAACTGTTCTCACACCTATCTGTCCAAACATACTTAGCCTTCTTCCTCGTCAATTCAGTCAATGGTGTAGTTATCCTGGAGAATCCCTCAACAAACCACCGATAATACCCTGCCAATCCCATAAAACTCCTAACTTCCAGAACACTGCTCGATCTAGGCCAATCTCTCATTGCCTCAATCTTACTTGGGTCAACCAGAATCCCCTCTTCACTGACAATATGGCCTAGAAATGTGACTTGCGGTAGCCAAAACTCTCACTTGCTGAACTTAGCATATAACTTATTCTCTTTCCACCGCTGCAATACCAAACACAGATGTTGCTCATGCTCTGACTCTGACTGAGAATATACCATAATGTCATCAATAAAAATAATCACAAACTTATCCAAATAGTCTTTGAAAACCCTGTTCATCATGTCCATAAAAGCTGCTAGGGCATTGGTTAATCCAAAGGACATAACCAGGAATTCGTAGTGTCTATACCTCGTGCGGAAAATGGTCTTTGGTATTTCCTCCTCTTTAATCCTTAACTGATGGTAACCTGACTGGAGATCGATCTTAGAGAACACTGTCTTCCCCTGTAGCTGATCGAACAATTCGTCAGTCCTAGGCAGTGGGTACTTGTTCTTAATGGTCAACTTGTTCAACACCCTATAGTCAATACACATCCTAAGAGATCCATCCTTCTTCTTGACAAATAACACTGGAGCACCCCATGGCGAGAAACTCGGCTAATAAACCCCAAATCCAGTAACTCCTGCAACTGAATCTTTAATTCCTTCAACTCCGCCGGAGCCATTCTGTAAGGTGTCCTAGATATTGGCTCCGCCCCTGTCACCAACTCTATAACAAACTCAATCTCCCACTACGGCGGCAACCCTGGTAAGTCAGCTGGAAATAAGTTTGGAAACTCACATACCAATCTGGTCTCACCCGGTCCAACCGATACAACCCTAGAAGTATCCACAATGTTTGCTAGGAATCCTATGCAACCTTCATGCATCAACTCTCTAGCCTTCAGTGTTGAAATCATAGGTACCCGCGGTCCACTGATTTTCCCCACAAATACAAAGGGTACCTCCCTTTCTAGTTCAAAAGTCACCATTCTGTGCTTGCAATCAATCGTTTCCCCATACTTCGATAACCAATCCATCCCTAGAATCATATCGAAGTCGTCCATCACTAACTCAACCAGATCCACAGACAATTCCCTACCGTCTATCTCTACTGGCAATGCTCTAATCCATCTCCTAGAGACTACCAGTTCCCTAGTTGGCAACAAAGTCTGAAAACCCCTAGCATACAAATCACTAGGTCTACACAGCTGATCTATCACTCTAGCAGACACAAATGAATGGGTAGCTCCAAAATCAATCAACGCAGTAAAAAAAGAACCAGCACTAGAAATCTAACCTGCCATGGCCGAAGGGCTAGCCTCCGCCTCAGTCTGAGTCAAGGTGAATACTTTTGCAGGAGTGAGGCTGTCACCCTACTTCGGCTCCTCTTTTCTGGCTTGCGGATAGTCCTTCTTTAAATGGTTGACTCTCCCACAAGTAAAGCAAGCCCTGATCCTGCACTCCCCCTGATGTCGTGGTCTGCACTGAGGACATACTAAAAAACTCCTCCAGTTGTCACCTCCACCCTGACGGTCGCTACATGCACCCCGGGCCCTCCTATCTGAGCTAGGAGGAACGAAGGAATCTGGGGCCTTCCTCTTTTGTTCACTGGGGCCACTACCCCGACTAGATCCAATAAAAGGAGGTATCATCCTACTGGCATCGCGCCTAGCATCGCCCTCCTCCAAATCTGATCCTCGGCCCCCTCAGCAGTAAGGGCCTTGTCCACTACCTGGGCATAAGTAGTAGTCTCTGGGTCCAAGGTAATCTTAACATCACGGGCGATCATAACATTCAATCCCCGAACAAATCTATCTCTTCTTGCCGCATCTATCGGCACCAAGTCTGGCGCAAACTTCGCCAACCGGTCAAATTTTTGTGCATACTCAGTAACGGTCAACCGGTTCTGAGTTAGGTTGATGAACTCGTCAACTTTTGTAGCTCAGACTGCTACACTATAATACTTTTCATTGAAGATATTTCTGAACTCTTACCAAGTCATGACTACCACATTCCTCCTCTAAGTTACTACATCCCACCAGATGCGGACATCTTCTCTAAACATGTAGCTGGCACAAGCTACCCTCTCATTCCCTTCCACTCTCATAAAATCCAGGATGGAGGAAATGATATTCATCCACTGCTCTGCCTGCAGCGGGTCTGGTCCACCCTCAAAGGTGGGAGGATGCTGCTTCCTGAACCTTTCATATAAAGGTTCCCACCTGTTTTCCATAACAGGCTAAACTGGCACTGGCGCCATAGCCTGCTGAACTGACAACCCAGTGGCCTGAGGAGGGGCCTGCTGCCTCAATTGTTGAAGTTCTTCCTCAGTTCGTTGCAATCTCGCTTCCATTTCGGCAAACATCTGTTGCCAATTTTGTGGGGCAGGTTGAGGGTCCTGACCCTGGTTGTCATCGTCGGCCGTGGAGTCTCGATGATTGTCTAGGTATCTCAATAATATGCCTGCAATCAATGATGTCGCTCATCAGGCATGATAACAACATCCAAAACCACCTCCCAATTCACATTAGCCAACCATAACAAAAATCCACATAACACAAATAGCATATAACACTCAACGGGCCATGCCCTGGCATCATCCATATGTTAACTCAGTCATCATGCTCTATATAAGATAAGCAAGGAAACAGGGCAGGTAAGCACATATTCAAGCATGTAAGTCAATTACTACGAACCAACCCTGAGTCGAGCTTGTCACTAACAGCGAGCGTACATGTTCGGTCAATCTCCAGGAGCCATAAACCTTGGCTTGCTCTGATACCAAGTTGTAACTCCCTACTACCTTAGAGCCATTACTAAGTGAGTTTAAAATGTGCATTTAACTTTCTAATCAAGAATTTAGGTCAAAAGTGTAACTAAACTGAAATAAAATCAAATAATTTGAAAATGTAGTCAATCATTGAAAATTATAAAGTGTTTAACCTTCGGGATCCCAAAATAATGTTAATAAAATATTTACAACTCAAAATATGACTAAAGTCAACTACACGACAAAATAAGGTTTAGTACAAAACATCTCCCAAAAATACCCCTGCCCGTGGTAGCCAGCCAGGCCAAACATGTACGTGCCGCCTCACGCTCTCCGTACTCATGATTGGTCGACTTTCCCCTTGCCCTTACCTACACCATAGAGCACCCGTGAGCCGAAGCCCACCAAGAAAACTCACATAAACAGATAACATATGCATATTTTTCACTAATCACATAACCAAACCGCCAACAGGTTAAACACATGCGGCCATGCCGTCCCAGGCGCTTTACCAGGCCCTGAATTCGTGGTCTACACCGTGAGGATATCCCAGGTATCCTTTAGGGTCTCACCCTGGCAACTCCCACTCCGCGTGCTAAACGCTACCCCCGGCCCTTGCCGTTCTCGGCCTTCACCGTTCCCGGCTCTTATCGTTCATTCACATATTTGCACACATAGCATAATTAAACAAATACTTAAACACGTATTAACATAATCAATGGGGCTATGCCCTGCACACAATCACATAGGGTCGTGCCCTACAACACAACTATGGGGCCTCGCCCTGCTCTATGGGTACAACAGTTTTCTCACTTGTGTCCCGAGCTTCTTGAGCACCAAAATCCCGAGCACAGTCCTCTAACTCGAGCCTCGCTGAAAACCTAGTCACAATACATACATAGCACTCTCATTACTAACCAATTCATAATCATCACCCATAACCAATCCTGTGCTCTCGGGACCTTCCGTTTCCCCACACAAGGTAGCGAAAGCATCCCCCGAGCCCCCTGAGCCAAAACCATAAAAACTCAAACTTCCACTTCCTGAAATTAGCCTAGCGCCGCGACACAGACCTATAGGGGCCGCGGTGCCCAAAGTGGTCCCCATATCCTGATTCAACCTAGCGCCGCGACACGAAAGAACAGGGCCGCGACTCTCATACGCGAACCTAGAAAATTGGGTTTTCCCCAACATTTTTCCCGAGCCAAAACTCTTCCAAATCAATACCAAGGTACACCCAAGTCCCAATTCGACCTAAACTCCAGATAAATAGTATGGTAACTCAGAAACAGCAACAACAACCTCAAACACCCAATCAAACCCAAGAATCACCTAGTGGTTTAAAACTCCACAAACTTAAACCACACTTTATAAAATTTAAACCACCTTTCAGAAATCTTAAACCACACCAGCAAATAAACTTCAGAGTTACACGAAATTCTTACCTTAAGCAGGGATTCGACCTTGAGCTACTTCCAAATCCAATTCCAAGCTTAAATCCCTTGATTCCCAAGCAGAACCTCATAATCACTAAGCCACAAATCCAATTTTCAGCACTTAACCCAAATTCTCTAAAACATGCAAGGAGGCTAAAAATCAAAGATGAAGTCTTACCTCTGAATTATTCTTGGCCTATGCTTGACTCTAGTTGCCCCAACTTCAGCCTTGGATTCCTTCCTTGACCCCAAAGAAGATTAGCTCTTCTTCACCTTCCTTTTAGTTTATTTGGTTATCTCTAAACTTCCAACCAAGATATTCAGTTTATGCCTAAATGAAAGTACCGTAAATGAATTCTCCTTAGCCAAAGTTATCCTCTCCTAAGACCAAATTACCCATTTTCCTTTTTCCTTAATAAAATTCTTGTACAACCTTAAGGGAAATTCCGTCATTTCACCCAAATCCCGCTAAATCCTCAAGTATTCCTATAAATCCACATTTAATCCTGACTTACCAAATAATTAATAAGCTACTAACCATTACTCAATAATTCCCGTGCTCAAGTTATAATATTCCCAAAATACCTCTGGGCTCCTCCCGAGCCGGGTATTTGACCCCGTTGTGACCTTCTAGCTAAACTGCTCTCTAGGACTGTCTCGGATCATGCATCACAAATATATCACCACTCACACATGGTGTCAATCACAATATATACAAATATCACATTTATGCCCTCAACGGGCTAAAATTACAAATATGCCCCTTGCAACCAAATGGGGCCCACATGCATATTTAATTCACCTAAACATGTATTTCTAATCAGATTTTTTTTATCAGATTTGCATATTAACAAAGTAAATCAATTATTTCCCTCCAGGCACGCTAATCAAGGCCCTAAGCCTTATTAGAAAATTCGGGACACTACAGGCCCAGTGAGACTAAACCTGGGACTAACCACCCTGAATCCATAAGATTATAAAGCATGAAAGTGGGGCATAGGTGGTCGGCCTACCACCTTAGGCCGACCACGTCAGGGATGCAAGCCTTAGAAAAATGTCAGAGTACTGTTCAAGTCTCCAATAAAAATAATTTTTACAGTACAAGGACGACCCCCAAAGAGATCAGTTGAGAAGAGAAAAAGTTATTAGGGTCCCAGGTGGTCGGTTTATGCTTGGGCCGACCACGTTGGATCCCTAGAAGTCTCCCAAGGATGTGGTGGTTGGCCCATGAGGTAAGCACTGCTCGACCCATGATGGAATCTCAAAGGGGTGGTCGGCCCTAACCCTAATCCTAGACCTGGAAATCGCAGAAGGCAATGAAATGGAAGCCCTGGAGTTTCTCGGCCCATGATTGGGAACTCTAGGAGTGGTCGGCCGTAACCCTAATCTTAGACCTGGAATCTCATAAGGAGAGAAGCCTTGGAGGTGCTCGACCATAATGAAGCCCTAGGGGTGGTCGGCCCATGAAGGAATAGACATCCCTGGAAATCGCGTATGGAATCCTAGAAATCGCTAAGCTAATGATTTCAAAGAGGTGGTGGACCTAGGGTTTTACATCCCTGGAAATCGCCTATCCTAGGCTTCACAAACCTAAAATCGCAGGTGCTAGGGTTTGTAACCCTAGAAATCATCCAGGCTAAGGAATTTCACAGAGAAATCATAACTTGATTCAAACAAGTCAATTATTTTGGATCAAAATAAAACAAAACAAGAAGATTCAGACAGATTCCTCAAAGAACCAAAGTATTTCTTCTAAATCTAAGCACACTTAAATTAATGGTGTAAGGATTAGGAGAAAGTGCTTACAAAAGATCTGAGTTTGATGAAGAATTGAAGAAATCAGGCTTTGAGACTCCTATGGGTGAGGCGCACAGAGCAAGGGAATGAGAAGTGAGGCCCTACTTATAACCTCTTACGCTAACTAGATATTTTTAGGAATTCAAATTTCCTTGAGAAATATCTGGTATGGTTTAAATTTCAAATTCCTTGAAAAATATCTATATTTTTAGGAATTAAAATTCCTTGAAAAATATTTTGTATTTTTAGGAATTAATATCCTTGAAAAATATATAATATTTTTAGGACGTCAAAACTCCTTGAAAAATATATTATATTTTAGGACTTCAAATTTCCTTGAAAAATATACTGGATTTTTAGAAAATTAATTTTCCTTGAAAAACCTAATTATTTTTAGGAATTACCAATTATCCTTGAAAAATTCGTGCTAAGAAAAATATCGATAGTTAAAAAAGCACTACGTAATGTCCCGAGGGACTTGGCTGTTAAAGTACTGCTACGGTATGTTTCTCGGGCCAAGATCAAGTTTACTGTAATGTTGAATACATTACAATAAACTTGGGGGGCAAATGTTATCCCTAAAAAATATGAGGATGACGTGGCGAATAAGAAAGTGGCATGTGGCATCACAAATCAGGAAAAAACAACGAAGTATTTAAAAACGACCGACTAGCAAAAAAGATAGGTCTAGGACCTATAGGTAAGTCGACCAGGCCAAGACCTCGTAGGGATGGTCGGCCTGATCCCTACCCCTAGGGGTGGTCGGTCCAAGTAGGCCCAAGAGCCCCTAGGGGTGGTCAGCCTGACCCCTACCCCAAGGGTGGCCGGCCTAAGCTAGCCCAAGAGCCCCTAGGGTTGGTCAGCCTATCATGCTCTAGAACCACCTGGGTGGTCAGCCTACCCTATCCTCCATAGGATGGTCAGCCTAAACTCCCATGTACACTTCACTGAGAAATACTCGCACTCGTTCAAACTGAGATCACATAAGTCCAGCACCCAGAAGATCACAGGTCCAGCACCCAGACCCAGAGGGTCATCGGGCCTAGCACCTAAGTCTCATAGACCAACCAAGACTTAACATTTTCTCAGAGGTTTCAACCGTGCATTATCTACCATGATCTAGAGAAACAACGAGAAACCCACAATCGCATAATCATGGGGAGGTGGACACGTATCTCCACTACCTGATAATCGTGTAACAAACCACGATCCCAGTATTACTGATCATGTAACAGTCCCTCGGTACTATAAATAAAGGACCTAAGGCTTCATTTCAAAGGGTCGCTTTTTCTAGAATTTTTGAGATCTTAAGAACATTTGGGGAGAAATTCTGGGCAAATTAAGACGAGTGAATACTTTTGTTCATCAGTGTAATTGTCAAGTGATTCAATACTAAAAGCTAAGTGGATTAGGTTATTACTGTTCATCAGAAAAGGGCTGAACCACTATAAAATTTCTGGTGTTTGTTTAAGATATTGCGTACTCTGTCTTTTATTATATTTATTTCGTTCAAAATGTGTCGTATACTGTACATACGACTGTTGGCCAATTTCACAGGTCAACAACACCAATTTATCAATATTAATAAATTTTCCCAAAGATTCTCTTTTATTCTCTAAATCTCATATCTCTGTAAGATTTTCCAAAATTGACCTAGTCAACTTTAAAAATCATAATTGATAATTAAATCAATTAACTGAGACATTCTAGATGATTTACTCAAAGGTGATCCGGGGACCATGGATCCATGAATACATGCTACAATAAATTTCCGTGAGTTTATTTATTAAATAAATTATCTCACAATTTATTAATTTCTCATGACTCCACTATATATTCAGAATTGAACTCTTGAATTCATAGAACGTATTTTCCGAACCACAAATACGTTATCCATTGTTATAACCATTACAGTTAGTCAATCCTCTATTGATGACTTACTAATGAGCCAGGTCAAATTACCGTTTTACTGCTCATTTGTATTGTATCCTTAACTCCCACTAAGTCCCTTGTAAATGATAAATCCATGAACTTAATCATAGATATGAGGGCTCAATCATTTACCCTTTTATACGAAGCTATTAAGGAAGTCATCTTTTCACCTCTCATACAGAAGCTATAGATTTCATATCTATGATTAATACTTTCACGCAATTACACTACTAAATCTTCAAGATGTAAGTATGGGCTAGACCGTAGGGTAAGCTGGTAACGAACAAGTCAAAAGATTTAAATAATATAATTAGCAGAATATTATCACTCAGAATTAAGATCAACTTGACCTATGGTCAATGTTGTGACATTGATTAGATTCGATAACAACGATACTTATTTATCTATCAATAATCAATATCGGTCTTAGTCCAATGTACCAATATACATTCGATCTTATCTACTTGGTCAATGCCTTAGATAAGACATCACACCCTGAATGTGTAAGTAGATCATATCGTAGATTACTAAATCAGTGAAAATCCAATACACTGACTTAATCTTAGGACTCGTTCTTTTGAACATATAATTACAATCATAATCCAATGTGACCTAGTCACTATAATTGTAACTATTTATATGTTCAGGAATTTATAAATGTTTGAATTATTCCAATAATCATGTAATAAAACAAGCAAGAAACATGGTTGTCAAACTAAATGATTTCTATTACGTTTACTGACAATATAAAATAGTGTTACATGTCCGACATGGTTTTATAAGGGCATAAAACCCAACTGAAGCATCAAGAGATATAGGGCTGCGGCGCTGCCTTTGAGAGCCACGACGCATGATTGTTAGGGCCGCGGTGCTTGAGCAGTCAAAGACGAGGCACATTCCATTTTTTGGACACGGGCTGCGACGCTTGAGTGGTTAATTTGCAGAATAAGGCATTTTACGCAGGGGCAAAAGCGGGATTTCACATCCAAAGCACATATTACTATTTAATCATCATTATGATGATTTCTGAATAAAACCCTAAGAAGGAGACTTAAAGAGCACACTAAGGAGGCAGAGGCTTGGTGTAACGCCCTGCTAATTAGAGTCCATTACCAAATGTGTTTAAAACCAGTGCTGGACTTGCTAAACAAGTCTTTTGGACTAAACATGTGATTAAGCCACTAAGGGTTTAGGTATTAAAATTTTTGATCAACTCATAAACATTTCCATTAAGTTGTAAACATGTTCTTTACATGGGATCCCAAAAACGTTAGTTTAAAAGCTTATTACAAAACTCAGATTACACAATAAGCTGTCCTAAGCAGCAAAAGCTGGGTTTAACCCTAGTTCCTTTGAGCATCTCAGCCGTGGTGGTCGAGCGGACTGCATATGTACATACCACTGCTAATGCCCTCCGACTCATGGCTGGTTGAGCTTCTCTTTACCTTTATTTGCACCACATAGCACCTGTGAGCCAGAAGACTCAGCAGGAAAACATAATCAACAGTTCAGTGAATAAAACAACCATCAAACAGTAATAACTGAATCCAGTGCATTCATTAAACCCAATTGGAGACCATAGAGTCACACAAGTGCATATTGCACTTTCTTTCAAGTTGTTGGCATCTGAGCCAGTCAAGTGCATGTTGCACTACCAAGGTGGCCCAGCCATGGTGGCCTGCACTCCACGTGCATTATGCCAATCTTAGCTTATAAACTAAGTTCCTTATGCCCTTGACTTATAAGTCAAGCCACCACGTGCCTCCAACTTATAAATTGAAGCCTTGGGATTCTCAACTAATAAGGATCTCCTAGAGCCCATCATATTCTCAACTAATAAGTTGATCCCCACTTAACATCCTAATAATACCCTAGTTTATAAACTAAGCTTCACAATCATAACAGACAGTCACATGTTTCATATAGCATACTTAACAAATAGTCACACAATGCATTATAATACATTCACTCAACAGTCATAAGCATAATCATAATTATGCACGTTACATCGTATCTAATCAGACATTCGCAACATAATTATAATCATGTTCAGCACCTTAACTAAGCTCTAATCATGCATTCTCATAACAGGTGCAGTTTTCTTACCTTTGGTCCGTATGAGGGTTATTGGCGACGACCCTCTGAGTACGACCCCCGATTCAAGCCCTTAGCGAAAGCCTAGTCACAACCGCGATAAGGAAGTTCCCATCAATAACAGGTAAATAACAACTTCCAGACCAACTCTTAGCCTCCGGGACATCGAATTCCACTTAACAAGGAAGTAGAATCGATCCCGAGCCCAAATGGTTAGGTTCCCAATCTAAAAATCTCATTTAAGCCAAAATTCTCCTTAAGAGCCACGACCCCTCACACCCGAGCCACGGCCCGCCTCTAATTCTAGAGGCTCGACCTCCCTGGAAACCAACGCGCGCCGCGACGCGTCCCTGCCTCTGAGCCCTGCTTGCTCAAAAATCCCTTCGCAGGTCACGGCTCACCACCACGAACCTAGAAATTTCTGGGTTTCTCCTGCAGCCAAACCCAATTAAAACCCATCCAATTCCACTCTAACCTTCTAATTCAATTCCCATATTTATCACAACCCTTTCCAAAAACAAAACCCAGCCATACATCATAACAAAACTTATCAAAATTCACAAACTGAACCATCCAACTTTCTAACATGCATAAACTTTAAACTTCAATCAACAATCACAGAATCACCAAGAGCAACTGAGTTTAAATCTTACCTCAGAGATGAAAAACGCCCTTGAACTAATCCCCAAGCCTAACACCTTGATTTCCCAAGCTTTGATCCTCTTCAATTTTCCAAAAACTCCTCAAGCTTCCATGGCACCTAGAATAAACGAGGGAGAGAGAAAGGGAGCTGCTGAATTCCTTTTTTTCATGTAATTTCCTAAACTTTCTGTGTATATCCCAGCCAGTTAAACCCTAAACCTGAGTGGAAAAGACTTAGTTACCCCTTGTCCTTAGCTTATACCTCAAATATCCACAAGGGCAATTTTGTCTTTTGCTTTAAATCCCGCTATCCACAATTTGCATCCTATAATTCCCGCTACTTCCAATATTCTCACACGGTTACCAAAACATTCCCATTACCCACTAATTCCCGGTAATGTACTAAATTACTAGAATACCCCTAAGCTTACCCCGAACCGGGTATTAAGACCCTGTTGTGACTTTTCCGCTAACTTGCTCATCGGGACCGCCTCTCGTCGAGTAACCCAAATATATCCACATAATAATGTGGTCTCAATCACACAGGCACATATTTGCATTTATACCCCAAACGGGTCAAATTACTAATATACCCTTCTTATAAGAAACGACCCACATACACATATTTAATATCTTTAAAATACAAGCATAATTATATTATAATATAATCCACATATTAACTCAATTATTGCCTCCCGGCCCCCTAATCCAGGCACTAAGCCATATTAGGAAATTTGGGATGTTACACTTGGCGATCAACTAGTCTATCATTCTATTTCATTATTTACTTTTACTGTCTGGATTAGTGATGTTCATATTTGGTTTAATGGATTTTACTATGTTTAGTATGAACTAATTTCTTATTTAGGGTGTTAATGGATTCTCTTGAAACCTTATGATTATTTAATGAAGTTTTTATGATTTTCCTATCAATAGTGTGAATTATTTGGCTTGTGTTTAATGCTTGTGATTAATTGACCACTAATTGCATGATTTATATGATTTTAACCTGAGACCTGAGAAGTGAGGGATAATTATGCTATAGTCAAATCTAAAATAATCTTAGAGAGTACATGTATGATCTGTGTAGCTTAGCGATTACGTGCTTAATGCCTCCAATATATTAGTTTACCACAGAGATGTAGGAGATTTCTTATTGTAGAGAATTATAAGTCCTAGTAAGAATACAATTTATAATTGTAATTTGGTGTCACACTAGAGATAGGAAGTCTTAAATTCGCATTAGAGAAGCATAGGTGGGTAGTTGATGAAGTGAATAACCCTAACTTTTAATCCATTGAATTAACATTTAGTTTTGAGTTCTCCATTCTTCTATTTTATTGTTTTAGTGTTTTAGTTTTATAAATTCAGAATTTATTATTTGTCAATCAATTAGAATTAAAGATTAAGTTTTTGGTAATTAGTAACAGTCCTCGTGGGAACAATACTTTACTTACTGTTTATCACTTGTTATGATTGTGTATACTTGCGTAGTTAAAAAATATAACGACAAAGCTCAAAATGCATGTGTTGCCCAGCTATACCGAAAGAGAAGACCATGTATCTCACGTAACAAATTTGAGATACAGATGGATATTCAGAAGGTATCTGAAGATACTCGGTGCAAGAGTTGCCTACCACTCTATCTAATACTACTCAGAAGTGGTATTTTAAATTTCCACCGGCCAGCATAACTTCATGGGAAATGTTCGTCAAGGATTTTTATCGACAATTTTATGCTGGTCGCATACATCCAACAAAAGAAATTCAGCTGGTTGATATAAGGAAAAATGAAGGATAGCCTCTTAAAGAGTATATTCAAAGACTCATGAGAGCAGCTGTGTTGGGAATATATGGCTTTACTCTTTTGCAAATCAACAATGAATAATGATAATAATACAATATTCCAACCCTAGATGTTGAACAAGATTCAAATTCAAAGTATGAATGCAATTCTTGATAATCAAAGAAACATGTTCATGATATGAATGTTATTCTTGAATATAAGAAACTAAATGATTAAATGATGATAAGATGAACTTAGATACATTTAATCATCAATACCAGCAATGAAAAACATACTAGAATGACAAAATACAAGATTAGGGTTTGAGAGATACTATTGGTATTAAATGATCAAATCAAAGGTACGCAGCGGAATATATAGACCCATTTTAATAAATATTAATACCAGTCAGGATCATACACATATATAAATATTAAATCACATACAAAACAGATCAGGGATTACCTCTTTTAGCCTATCAAGTGTCCTTGAATCTTTTTGTATAAAATCAACTATCTTCCAATCCAGCAATTTGAAAGCTCACACCCTGATCTTCCAGACCAATCCTCAAACACACAAGGACATGTGTGGGCACGTAGGATTCAAAAGGTTGAATTATGTGACTCTCTAGATGTACTCAACACATGAGATTTAGAGAGGTTTGACTGAGAGATGTTTAGAATAGTTTTCAGGTTTTGAGAAGACTATCACTTTAGAGAGAGAGAGTCTATATATTTATTCTCAAAATAATAAAAGCTTATTCTAAAAGTGACGTACTATCAGACTTGTATAAATATATTTAATTTAATTAAATAATCTTTATTTTATTAAAAACATAATTCAAATTAAAACTGATAAGATATTTACATTTAATTATTTATTTAAATCATATTTAAAAATAATAATTAAATAACTGATTAAACAAAATTATTTGAAATTCAAAATTCAAATCCCAGGGATAAAAATCCTTGAGTTAGGCGCCACACACGGTGCAGCAGAGTGTGTGTCGCCCAACCTAATCAGGGTTTCCCTGATTTTCTCATTTATTTGTTTAATCAATCTTTAAGACAATATATTTATCCCAACATAAATACCAGTTAATTCAAAATTAACTTTATCTTAAAATATAAATTTTAAATTAAATAAATAAATATCATATTGTAAATAAGATATTTATTATTCTCTCTCTTCATATTAATCAAAACAAGATTAATATTAAATTTAACCTATAGTTTTTCATAATAAAAACTATATAGTTAAATAATTAATTAATTCACAATTTATCAATTACCCATAATTATCACATAATTATTTTCTTAACCTGAAAAATTAATTCCTTTGCAATTTAGTCCTTTATCTTTACAAATCTTTCTTTTGACATCCTTACATTTGACAGTGTAGGGCAGAGCTGATCTGGGGACCATGGACCTATAATACGAAGCTCCAATAAACTAGATTATTAATTAAACTCTTTAAGCTAATAATATTATTTATTAATTCCATGATTACTCCATTATAAATATGGAATTGCACTCTAAGTGTTTATAGAATTATATTTACAGAGCTTTCTCTTGTAGTCAATTGATATAATCAATATATGTAGTTATGTCCTCCATTCTTGGTTTGTTAATTAGAGTTGGTCAAAATTACCGTTTTACCTTTCTAATTACCTCTTGATCCTTAAGTACCATTAATTCACTAGCGAATAATTAATCTATAATCTAATTAAAGATTTGAGCTCAATAACAATTCAGTTCCAGAATTAACCCTTAAGGGAACCAATATTCGACCCGTTAGGAAAGCATGGATTCTGTTATTGTAATTCATGTTCCCAGCTATTCATGATATTTAATCTAAAAAAAAAGTCATTAGCCTCATTATTCTAAGAGACCTTAACGAGTGAATCAAAAGATCTAATAAACATAAACAGGAGTTCATGAATACTCAGGATTTAGACTGATCTACAAATGATCATCTATTATGATAAGAATTAAATCTTTACGTCAAACGGCAAATTTATAAAGATAATTAATTCTCATTGGTCTTGTCATATATAATCTCTATTATATACAACACCTTTACTAAGATGTATATCCACATCAGTAATCTGAATCTAGATTACTCGCATCTCGTATACTTAGCAAATCATACTAGTAATCATTCATTAAAGATTCCATACTTTAATATGTTACTAAATATTTTATTCATTATATATGATCTTAATTCTCTCGTACGAATACAAGATCATATTCTCATAAATGAATAGGAAATCTTCTTGATATTATTATATAATTAATTCAAACAATAATTATAGCATTCCAATATAATAAAATTGTAATTTTATTTAAAACCAATCAAATGTCTTTACATGCTTCTAGGGCATCAATCCTAACAATCTCCCACGTTCCCTCAAAGCAAGTGAGGCATCTCCCTTAATCCCATATTGCGCACGTGACTCATGAACAACTTTGCAAGAAGTGTCTTGGTAAACGGGTCAGCCAGGTTCTGTTCCAACGCTATCTTCATAATAGTCACATCACTTCGGTGTACCTCTTACCAGATGGTATTTCCTTTCTATATGTAATGACCCAACTATTCTAAGACCTTGGACCATTAAAAACTACTAGACATAGCTACTATTTTGGAAAGATACATAAGAAATAATATATCTTTATTAAAACTTAAAATAGTGTATCAAATACATAACAATAGAAAATATGGCATGGGTACCCATTGTTTAAAAGAAAAACATAAACTTTAATTAAATTGTTTTAAAAAAAAAAAACTAAATGCGAAAAATACATAGAAACATAATTTAAAAAAACTAAAAACAACGTCATCCTCGATCGACATGCAGTCCACTTAGTCCGTTCATCCTCAACACACAAGCCAAGCTACCAAGAATCTTTCCGCATCCATATCTAGTTTCCTGCATCACACTAAAAAAAAGGAATGAGCCTAATGCCCAATAAGGAAAATCTACTAAAAACATACATTGCAAACATAAGCATAAGACTATAACTATAAAAGATGTGACTATAGAAACATATACCATATAGGACTACAATATTAATGATCATTATGACATGTGATAAACCATCTACGTCCCCTGTATAATATTTGAGGTAGGTTAGATCACATGTAGTGTATGATAAACCATCTAGGTCCTCTATCTAATATTTGAGGTAGGGTAAATCACATGGTAGTATATGATAACCCATCTAGATCCCCTGTCTAATATTTAAGGTAGGGTGAATCATAACATAACATATTAAAACATAAACTTATCATAACATTTTATACATAAACATAACATATAAGCATAACATATCATATAAACATGCAAGATCTATCCCATTTTCCTTACCAAAACCGGGATATGAGAACAAATGCGGGACATGGAACACTCCTAAACCAACAATAAGAATAGTGAGTATTTCTTAAAAGAAAGAGATGAAAAGAATAGAACTAAACCACCAAGAGGAAACTTACCGAAAAGACACCTTAAGTTTAAAGAACTTAAAAACCTAACCACAAAACTATAACAAAAGTTAGAACCTGAATGAAAACTAAAGAAACTAAGGAATCAAACAGAATTGAACTTAAGAATAAGGGTACCTTAGTTGACCTCATGGATTGGTCTAACTCCAATACTGAAATACTCTAATCCTCACTTCCCAAATGTTTGATAAAGCTTAAGAATGGCAAAAATTTTTCCCAACCCAAGTGTTTATCACTCTTATGGTCTCACTAGCACCTTGGAGTCTCTGATCACAGCTTGAAGAATAAGTGGAAGGGCTGGGTTCTAAGTCCTATTTATAGAGTTCTAGGAATAAAAATATTCTTTTTGGCTTTGAATAAAAATAATGAATTTAATTGAAAATATTGAATATTCATCAATCAGAAGCTGAAGACTCGGTCAAAAATATAAGAGGTAGGTCTAAGGAGTCAAAGCTTATTTTAAAAATATTAAAAAAAAAAAAATCTAATATGGGCGATATATCGCCCCTATGTGACGATATATCGGTTGCCCCTAGTCCCGAGTCTCCGTTCGTACGATCGTGCAATGTCAACATGTTTTTCGTATTCGTCGTCAGGTGATATATCGACTCCTATCTACGATATATTGGCATACGTGAATATTTTAAACACGCAATTGCACTTTTTCAGCATAATTAAGGTTGGATAACTACTTTGACTGAGTCAAACTACAACCCTAACAGTTTCTGGTGAAGACTAAGTCTTATATTTCCTTATTTTATCATTAAAATAATAATTCCTTAATAATCATGCTTATGACAAGTGTCATATTCCTATTGGCTTTATCTAAACCTTAGGTTATAATAAATAATGCATCTAGGACCAGCAATATTAATCAAACCTTATGTTATAATTAATATTCTTAAACTATAGGTTAAACTTATAAAATTCATAACTGTTGCTATGAGTTTCCAACTAAGTCCTAGTTTGCACCAAAATCCACGGTAACTAACATACTATAACTACTACTAGATATTGCTACTACTACTACTATCTAACTAGCTAAGTAAAATTCTGAGACTATAATTCTCCCCTACTTAAAAGAATTTTGTCCTCGAAATTTACTTATCAAACAATTTCGGTTACCAATCTAACATGTCTTCCTCTAACTTCCACTTGCCTCCTTGAGAACTATTACTCCATAGGATCTTGACTGTCGGAAAACTCTTAGACCGTAACTCTTTCATCCCTCTATATAGGATGCTAACCGGTCGTTCCTCGTAACTCAAGTATTTCTGGAGTGCTATCATATCATTCTTGAGGATGTGAGATGGGTTTGACACATATCTATGCAGCATCGAGATGTGGAACACATTGTGACTATCTGCTAGAGCTGGTGGTAAGGCTAATCTATATGCAACTACTCCCACTTTGTCCACTATCTCAAAAGGACATATAAATCGGGGACTAAGCTTGCCTTTTCTTCCCGAACCACTTCACACCTTTCATAGGAGATATTCTTAAGAAGACTTGATCTCCAACTTTGAATTCCACATCACGCCGCTTGGCATCCGCATAACTTTTTTGACGACTCTGAGTAGCGAGCATACGCTGTCTAATCAGTGCTACTACATCCTGAGCTTCTCTAATAGCTTCGGGTCCAAGTAGTTTCCTTTCTCCTACCTCATCCTAATGTAACGGCGATCGACACCTCCTTCCATAATGTAGCTCGTAAGGTGCCATTTTGATCGTTGACTGGTAGCTATTGTTGTAGGAGAATTCTATCGGCGGCCAATACTTACTCCAAGACATCGATCCTTTATCAAATACTATTGTCTTAGAGATTCTATGTAGTCGTACTATTTATTGGACTTAAATGTCTGCGTATTGATCTGTTGTATACGTAGTCTTGACAGACAGGAAATGAGCTGACTCGGTTAGTCTATCTATTACTACCCAAGCCAAATCATGCTGCTTACTTGTTTATGGAAAACCCGTCACGAAATCCATGGCTATATCATCCCATTTCCATTCTGGAATGCTAAGGGGTTGCAATAAGCCTGCAGGCTGCTGATGTTCTACTTTCACTTGCTAGCATACTAAACATTTAGACACATACTTTGCTATGTCTTCCTTTATTCCTGACCACCAATATAACACTTTAAGGTCGTGAGTCATCTTGGTCGACCTTGGGTGAACTGAGTATGGGGTATTGTGTGCTTCCTTTAAGATCTTTATCTTAATCCCTTGATCATTTGGCACGCATACCCGATCCTTATATCTTAATAACCCCTGACTAGATATTGAGAAATCTGTGGCCTTTCCTTCTCTAACTGCATCCATATGTGCTACTAATGTGTCATCATGTCCTTGCCCAATCCGTATATCTTCTAACAAACTTGACTGGATGGACAAGTTAGCCAGTTTACCAATAACTACTTCTATTCTAGCATTGATCAGCTCCTGCTGTAGCGGCTTTCTATACTAGCTAATGATGCTAGACTTCCATAATTCTTCCTAGTTAGCGTATCAACAACTACGTTTGCCTTGAGGCTTAGGCTATCACCTTATCATTCTTCATCAGCACACAACCCAATCCTTGATTTGACGCATCGCAATAGACTACAAACTTATCATTGGGTGTCAGTACACAAAGTACTGGTGCTGAGCATATCCTTAAGCAACTGGAAACTCTCTTCACACTTATCAGTCCAGTTGAACCTTTTTTGTTTCCAAGTCAGGTAGGTAAGCAGAGTGGCTATCTTAGAAAAACCCTCTACAAACCTCCAATAATAACCTGCTAATCCTAGAAAAATTCTTACCTTAGACGCGTTCTTTGGTCTTGGCCAATCCTTTACAGCCTCTACCTTAGATGGGTCTACTGCAACTCCTTACTTGGATCCTATGTGCCCGAGAAACGCTACTTGTGACAGCCAAAATTCGCACTTCTTGAATTTGGCATTAAGTTGATGCTCCTTTAGTCGTAACAAGATCAACCTTAAATATTCCTCATGTTCGACTTCGTCCTTTGAGTACACCAAGATATCATCGATGAATAATCCATAAAGACCCTATTCATTAAATCCATAAACGCGGCTGGAGCATTGGTAAGACCAAAAGACACAACTAGAAACTCGTAATGTCCATAACGAGTTCTAAAAGTCGTCTTGGGATTATCCTCTTCCCGTACTTTGAGCTGGTGATACTCGGATCGTAGATCAATCTAAAAAAAACGGTTTCCCCTCAGAGTTGATCAAACAAGTCATCAATTCGGGGTAGCGGGTACTTATTCTTAATTGTCACCTTATTCAGCTCACGATAATCTATACACATCTGCATACTTCCTTCCTTCTTCTTCACAAATAGAACCGGTGCTCCCCATGGCGAATGGCTTGGTCTAATGAAACCCAAGTCTAGGAGTTCTTGTAGTTGCATCTTTAAATCCTTGAGTTCGGTAGGTACCATTCGGTATGGTGCCTTGGAAATAGGCTCGGTGCCCGGTACTAGTTCGATTGTGAAGTCTATCTCCCGTGTCGGGGGCAAATCCTGCTAGGTGTCAGGAAATACCTCTGGGAGTTCCTTTACAATGTGGACATCTCCAACTTTTAGTGGTGTTTCCTTTGCCACATCCGTAACGTTGGCTAAGAATGCGTGGAATCCTTTTTCTATCATCCTCTGAGCTTTGAGAGATGAAATAAGCAGCGTACATAGTCCTAAATTTTTTCCCATATAGCATAGTCTTAGGCCGTCAGGAGTTTCGAACATTACTTGCTTACGTCTGCTATCGATGGTTGCGCCATGCCTTGCTAGCCCGTCCATGCCTAATATCATGTCAAAGTCTTTGATCTCTAGTTCTATCAGGTCTCCTTCTAGTTCTACGTCCTCAATTTTGATCGGTACGCCTCGTACTATCCGTGATGATAGGACTATTTCACCCGAAGGCGACTATGTCACAAACCTAGTTCTACAATGTTTGTCTAATTTCTCTATCATTCCTAAAGAGATATATGAGTATATTGCTCCTGAATCAGAACATACATTATTGAGGATGAAAACCTATCCTGTAACCAACTCATTGCTAGCATCAACATCTCCTTGGGTTAAGGCAAATACCCAGGCAGGAACCATTGTATTGTCCATTTTCTCCTCTGGCTTAAGTTGAGGACAGTCTCTCTTCCGGTGTCCTTCTTGACCACAGTTGTAGCATCCTTTGGTGTTTGCCCGGCATTCACCAGGATGTTTCTTCTGGCACTTAGCACATTGCGGGTATACTACATAACCCGGCTTATTACTTCCATTATTTGTCTGTGCCCTTTTATCACCATTGGCCTGCTTATCATCATGATGCCTTCTCTTCTGACCAATACTATTACTATTGCTATGCTGACGACTGTTGTTGTAGTTGTGGTTGTTCCGACCATTCTGGGGTTGACCCTGATGCTTAGGCTCAGGCTTACTGGCCTCTTCTTTACTAACATTTGCCTGAAGCCTTTCCACTTCTATTGCCATTTCTATAACATCGGCATAAGTAGTATTTCCCGAGTTTGCTAGCTTAACCTCTAACTCAATCTTTGGTCTAAGTCCTCTAACGAACTCAGTCACCCTTAGAAAATCAGTTGGAATCCATTCTAGTGCAAACTTAGCTAATCCGTTGAACTGCTGAGCATACTCTGCGACCGTCAAGTTGTCCTACTCCAGACTAGCGAACTCCTCGACCCTTGAAGCGATGACTGCAGAGTTGTAGTACTTCTTATGGAACAGCTCCACAAATCTTGTCCATGTCATGGTGGCGACTTCGTGAGTCTGCTGAACTAAGACCCACCATATTCTAGCATCCTTCTTAAGCAGAGATGAAACGCAGGATATGCGGTCCGCGTTGCCGATATTCATATGCGCTAGGATCGACTCTACATTTTTGAGCCATTCTTCTGCCTCAAAGGGGTCTGTTGTCCCTTCAAAGTTTAGAGCGTGTTGCTTATGAAACCACTAATAGATTGGCTCCATGTGTTGAGCTGGGTATGGCACATAGTTTGCCATTGGCCATCCCCCATAAGGACCTACTTGATGGGGTACTTGAGCCATTTCCTGAGGCTGTGGTTGCGGCTAAGGTGGAGGCTGAGTTTGAGTTTGTCATCATTGTTGCTGTAGTAATTCCTCTACTTGTTGTCGTAGTCTTGCAATTTCTGCAGTCTTGTCAACCAGTGGTGGCGGCGCTCTTTCATTAGCAGCAGCATTGGTTGCACACCTTCCCCTTCTGCGAACTATAGGGGCTTCATAAGTTTCAGGAGCGACACTTGAGGCATTAGCATTGTTGCGAGCAGATCTTCTGAGCGACGTATTCAAGAAAGTTCTAATAGTCGAGGAAACACATTAGAACTTACCCTAATAGGCTCTAAGGCAAAAACTTAATCTAAGCAAACATAACTCAGACCTATTAATTTATGATTTCATATGAAAAAATTATGTGAGCCTTCTTTATAATTAGGGTGTGTTTCTAAACTTTAGAAAAATAAGCCATCTTTATTATTTTCTAAGTGTATTTCTAATTATCCTATATGACTTAATTCTTAGGCTTGAAACTCGTCGTTGTTCCAAAGTAAACCATATTGAGGGAGAGCTGGGATCAGTAAAATCGTTCCCACTACTATGCCCCCCTAACTCTCAATATAGAACCCGGTCCATTGATTAGTATCCACCATCACCGAACTTGGTCATTATTTATTATGATTGTAAAAGAAAATCAAACTCATACATGTCATTCAAAAACAACAATGATATTAATTTGGAATTTTTTTTTCACTATATACAATCATAAATGCAAAGATAATAAATAAAATAAATAAATAAAATAAAGTAATTTACAGGTATTTTTAACTGAAAACATAAGGGTTAAAACGTTTTACTAACATATATTCATAACAACTATAACATAATCACTTACATTGGCGGTTAGATTCGGAGCTTGAGCGTGTGTATCAAGGAGAACTTCATGCAAATGGACCGTTTCTTTGATACCAACTGTAATGACCCAACTATTCTAAGACCTTGGACCATTAAAAACTACTAGACATAGCTACTATTTTGGAAAGATACATAAGAAATAATATATCTTTATTAAAACTTAAAATAGTGTATCAAATACATAACAATAGAAAATATGGCATGGGTACCCATTGTTTAAAAGAAAAACATAAACTTTAATTCAATTGTTTAAAAAAAAACTAAATGTAGAAAATACATAGAAACATAATTTAAAAAAACTAAAAACAACGTCATCCTCGATCGACACGCAGTCCACTCAGTCCGCTCATCCTCAACACACAAGCCAAGCTACCAAGAATCTTTCCGCCTCCGTATCTAGTTTCTTGCATCAGACTAAAAAAAATAAAGGAATGAGCCTAATGCCCAGCAAGGAAAATCTAGTAACACATTGCAAACATAGGCATAAGACTACATCATATACTATAAAAAAACATAAGACTATCTAAAACATATACCCTATATCAAAAGCATACACTATAAAACATATGACTATAAAAACATATACCATATAGGACTACAATATTAATGGCCATTATGACATGTGATAAACCATCTACGTCCCCTGTCTAATATTTGAGGTAGGTTAGATCACATGTAGTGTATGATAACCCATCTAGGTCCTTTATCTAATATTTGAGGTAGGGTAAATCACATGGTAGTATATGATAACCCATCTAGATCCCCTGTCTAATATTTGAGGTAGGGTGAATCATAACATAACATATTAAAACATAAACTTGTCATAACATTTTATACATAAACATAACATATCATACAAACATACAAGATCTATCCTATTTTCCTTACCAAAACCGGGATATGAGAACAAATGCGGGACTTGGAACACTCCTAAACCAACAATAAGAATAGTGAGTATTTCGTAAAAGAAAGAGATGAAAAGAATAGAACGAAACCACCAAGAGGAAACTTACCAAAAAGACACCTTAAGTTTAAAGAACTTAAAAACCTAACCACAAAACCATAACAAAAGTTGGAACCTGAATGAAAACTAAAGAAACTAAGGAATCAAACAGAATTGAACTTAAGAATAAGGGTACCTTAGTTGACCTCATGGATTGGTCTAACTCCAATACTAAAATACTCTAATCCTCACTTCCCAAGTGTTTGATAGAGCTTAAGAATGGCAAAGCTTTTTCCCAACCCAAGTGTTTATCAGTCTTATGGTCTCACTAGCCCCTTGGAGTCTCTGATCACAGCTTGAAGAATAAGTGGAAGGGCTGGGTTCTAAATCCTATTTATAAAGTTCTAGGAATAAAAATATTCTTTTTGGCTTTGAATAAAAATAATGAATTTAATTGAAAATATTGAATATTCGTCAATCAGAGGCTGAAGACTCAGTCAAAACTATCAGAGGTAGGTCTAAGGAGTCAAAGCTTATTATAAAAAATATATATATAGGCGATATATCAGTTGCCCCTAGTCCCGAGTCTCCATTCGTACGATCGTGCAACGTCAACGTGTTTTCCATATTCTTCGTTAGGCAATATATCGGCATACGTGAATATTTTAAACACGTAATTGCACTTTTTCAGCATAATTAAGGTTGGATAACTACTTTGACTGAGTCAAACTACGACCCTAACAGTTTCTGGTGAAGACTAAGTCTTATATTTCCTTATTTTATCATTAAAATGATAATTCCTTAATAGTCATGCTTATGACAAGTGTCATATTCCTATTGGCTTTATCTAAACCTTAGGTTATAATAAATAATGCATCTAGGACCAGCAATATTAATCAAACCTTATGTTATAATTAATATTCTTAAACTATAGGTTAAACTTATAAAATTCATAAATGTTGCTATGAGTTTCCAACTAAGTCCCGGTTTGAACCAAAATCCACGGTAACTAACATACTATAACTACAACTAAGTAAAATTGTGGGACTCTACACTATATGCTTTCCTCTCTTGTGGCTTCTCGGTTCTTTGGAATTAGCTACGGCTCCACTATTGTCACAATATAGGATTAGTGACTTATCCATGTCTGGAATAACTTCCAGATCAGTGTAGAACTTCCTTAACCAAATCGCCTCCTTAGCTGCTTCACAAGCCGCTATGTATTCGACTTCCATGGTTGAATCAAGTATGTTGGATTGTTTAATGCTTATCCAGACAACAACACCTCCATCAAGAGTGAACACTGACCCAGATGTCGACTTTCGACTGTCTTTGTCTGATTGGAAATCAAAATAAGTGTATCCAATGGGGTTCAGCTCACCCCCTAAATATACAAGCATATAATCTCTCATTCTCCTAAGATACTTGAGAATGTGCTTTTCTGCAATCCAGTGTTCCAAACCAGGATTTGATTGATAACGACTTACAACCCCAACTGCATAACACATATCAGACCTAGTACACAACATAGCATACATTAGACTCCCAACTACTAAAGCATAGGGATACTTTCTCATATCATCTTCCTCTTGAGGTGTCTTAGGACATTGTTCCTTGGAGAGAGCAATTCCACGTCTGGTCAGTAACTGACCTTCCTTGGAATTCTCCATAGAGAACCTTCCAAGCACCTTATCTATATAATTAGCTTAAGAAAGTGCCAACAACTTGTTCATCCTATCCCTTAGGATTTGGATTCCCAGAACATAGCTTGCCTCGCCCAAATCTTTCATTTGGAAGTTTTCGACTAACACTTCTTCACATTTGGCAATGTCCCTAAATTATTCCCAATGAGAAAAATGTCATAGACATAAAGAACTAAGAAAACCACCACTTTTCCTTTGATGTATTTATACACACATGCTTTGTCAACATTCTGTTCGAAGCCATATGTTTTAATTATTTCATCAAAAGTTTTATTCCAAGATCTAGATGCTTGCTTTAATCCATAAATGGATTTTTGCAACTTGCACACCTTTCGATCTTCACCTTTCTTTATGAACCCTTCTAGTTGTACCATATAAATACTTTCATCAAGATAGCCAATCAGAAAGGTTGTCTTGATGTCCATTTTCCATATCTCATAATCATTGGCAGCCGTTATGGATAAGAGGGAGTGAATGGATTTGAGCATGGCCGCAGGAGAAAATTTCTCTTCATAATCAACACCTTCTCTTTGGCTACTAGCCTTGATTTGAAAGTCTTTACTTTCCCATCTACACCTCTTTTCTTCTTGTATATCCACTTACACCCTATGGGCCTAACATCTTCAGGTGGATCCACAAGTTCCCAGATAGAATTGGAATACATCGATTCCATTTCTTGGTTCATGGCTTCTTGCCATTTCTCCTTTTCAGGATCATCCATTGCCTCTTTAAAGGTTAATGGATCGTCCTTTTCTGTATGAGAAACAAGGAGACGTGCAACATGTTCATAGCGAACAAGTTGTCTCACAATCCTCCCACTACGACATTGCACCGAGGTTTCTTTTCCAAGAATCATGGTTTCCTCAGTTTGTCATTTATCATTTAATGATGAAGATGATTATGATGGAATCTTATCAGCCGTGAGTTCCTCCAATACTACCTTGCTCCGAGGTTTATAGTTATTGATATAGTCATGTTCAAGGAATGTTGCATTTGTGAAAAAAAAAATACCTTTTGATCTGTGGGAATATAGAAATAACCACCTCTTGTCTTTGGAGCGTCGCTAAAAATAATGCACACGTCCGATCTTGATTCAAGTTTCCATGATTTAGGTCTAAGAACATGAGCATGAAGCCCTAAATGCGAAAACGGTGCAAACTAGGTTTGTTTCCATTCCACAATTCCAGTGGCGTTTTTCTAATGGTCTTAGATGGGACGAAATTCAAAATGTAAGTTGCTATTTGAAGTGCATATCCCCAGAATGAGAGAGGAAGTGAAAAGTAACTTAACATAGACCTGACCATGTTCAACAAGGTCCTGTTTCTTCTTTCAAAAATACCATTTTTCGGTGGCGTTCCTAGTGCTGTGGGTTAAGATAGAATACCATGCTCTAGCGAGAAATCTTTGAATTCTGAATCCAAATATTCTCCACTTAGTTCAGATCGAAGTGTCTTAATAGTCTTACCTAACTGCTTCTCAGCCTCAACTTTGAATTCTTGAAACTTACCAAAGGTTTTAGATTTCCTAAGCATTAAGTAAGTATGACCATATCTTGAGTAATCATCAATAAAAGTGACGAACTACTCATACCCACCTATTGCTTTTACATTGATTATACCATAGACATCGTTGTGTACAAGCTCCAAAGGTTCTTTGGCTCTATTTCCTTTCGCTGAGAAAGGACATTTGCTCATATTTCCTTCTAGACAAGATTCACAAACCGGAAGATTTCAACCCTTAGTTCTCTCAAAGATCCATCTTTTGTTAACCAGCTTATTCTATCTAGACCTATATTGACCAAGTCTAAGATGCCAAAGATATGTGTCATCCTCATTTGAAATTTTTTGTCTTCTGTTACCTTGTGATTTTGCTACTTTAAATAATTCTGAATTATTAAGTGTTCGTTCATTTGGTTTGAGCATATATAGTCTGTTATTATGTTTTGCTTGACATATTTTGAAACCATTCTTCAAAATAACAATCACATTATTACTAAAAGAAATATAAAAAAATTGTTCATGCAACATAGATAAAGAAACTAAATTTCTAGAAAATCGAGGAGTAAAATAAACATTGTTCAAAACTAAATAATTGTTCCCAAAAATTAAACGAATTGTTCCCTTTGCTCTTGCTGAAACGAGCGCTCCACTTCCAAATCACATGGTCACCTCGCCATCTGCCAGCTCCCTTGATGACTCAAGTATCTGCATAGAAGAACAAACATGGTCAGTGGATCCTGAATCTAAAACCCAGGATGACATATCGTCTTCCACTACCCAAGCTTCAAGTACAAGCAAATCATATTTACCTTTCTTTTTCAGCTTAGAGAGATACTTCTTACTGTTTCTCTTCCAGTGACCTTCAACTCCACAGTGGAAACATTTTCCTTTTGGTTCTTTCTTCTTGGAGTTGTTGTCATTCTTGTTCTCCTTGACTTTTGCCTTCTTGCTTTTCTTGGAATTCTTGCCCTTTCCTTTGTCCTTATCATTGTTCTTCTTTCTCTTCTTCGATTTTTCCTCTGAGTTTGATGGTTTCTCCTCTACCACATTAACCTCAGTCTCTTTGGTAATGAATTTGTTAAGAGACTCAAATGTCTGCAGTTCATTCAATAATTGGGTCATGTTGAATTCTAACTTATTCATAATATAGTTGATTGTGAACGCAGAAAAGGTAGGAGTGAGCGATTCCAGTATGATGCTTACTTTTGTACGCTTATCAATGATGGCCCCATGTATTTCTGCTTCATGCATCATGTTAATCATGTGCAAGACATGTTCACGTATAGAAACACCTTTCTTGATCTTAGTAGTCATGTAGGTTTAGTAGCCTCATGTCTACTTTGATCAGATTGTTGCCCAAACATGGCCTGTAGAGAATCCATTATCTCAAAAGCAGTTTCCATGGGTTCATGCTTTGTTCTCAGAAAATCATTCATGCTCACAAGCATGTAGCACTTTGCCTTATTATTGGATTGAATTCATGCATCATACTTGTCTCAAACATTCTTCGGGGCAGTGGTAGCGGGCTCTTCAGGACATTCCTCAGTTATAACAAATTTGTGGTTCTCACAGATTAACATAAGATTTAGATTTGATTTCCATCTTATAAAATTATCACCATTAAGTTTTTCAAGTGATAGTAAAGCAGTTAATGGATTGCCACCGTTCGACATTAGTGAAATAAATAAAATACAATAATATTATCATTCGAAAAAGTATCAATGTTTTGGAAAGTAAACATGATGCATGAATGCAAAAATTAAAACACATAAATTAACATTTACTTTTCCATGATAAAACTACCCAACAAATAAAGTGTCACCTTAAGGTCGGTCAAGTTAAATTTAAATAGCTTATAAGACAATCTTATCTTTATAATTTGAAATTTAAAATAACTCTTTATTTTATCTTTTAAATATAAAGTACTGCTGGTTTGGTCAAGATGCAATTATCTACTGCAAAAGCTTAATTGCATCTTTGTAAGTGTAACCCATTATTTCAGAATTCATGACTTAACTTAGAGAATACCGCCTTAGGGTCGGTCAAGCCTAAAATACATCACTCCTTCCTATATTCGTAAGAAACCAACCTTGGTATTAATATGTCTAGAAACCTTCGTTGGGGGGACGGAAACAAAGCTGTCTCGAGGCCATATTCATATCTCACGGTGTTGTACTAATAATGGAGACCATAGGTCACATTGAGATGTTCACCTTCTCCCACTTACTATTTTAGGTTAAATGTGTTTAATTAAACTAATCAATTAATTCCAAATTAATTACTAGTTTATTAATAACCCTATGAATGTAATTAATTACAAAATACATTTATAATTATAAAAGAGCATGTTTCTATAATTAATGTGATCTAGATAATTACCCATTACATTCATCTAACTTTACTAAAATGTTTTTTTACATAAAGTTGGTTATCTCAAAGGCCTATAAAATCTATTGTCTTTATTATGGTGTGAGTTACCAAGTTTTAACTAATTTAATACTTAGTAGTTTACATGCAATTGGTTTCTCCAAAACAATTCATATAAACAAATAGGACAATCCTAGATAATCATGTTTCTAAAAGATGCATGATTACTGAGAAATTGTGTGGGGTTTCATGAATGACATGTAATTGACTAATGTATGATCATGTTATCAATCAAACATCAATGAATATTTATTTAAATAAATAATAAATGATGAATCGAGTACTATTGGGTATCTCTACAATTTACAACCCTTGAAAATTAGAAATAAAATTTCAATCAAAGCCAATGTAGCTTTCAAGACTCTCCAAGAATACTCCTCTCCTTTAGGCTTTCTTGCTAATCTTTAGGAACTTTGTTATGCCCAACATATTAATTAGAAACGAACTTTCTAATTAATTTATTTAATTAAAACTAACTTTTAATTAAATAACAATTTTTGTCATCTTTTTAATTCAGTTGAATTTAAATAAGGGAAAATACCAATTTGGCCATGTGTTTTGTTCGAATGTTCAATCAGCCCCTGTGTTTTGTTAAATGAGAAAACAGACCCTGTGTTTTGCAAAACAAATTAATTTAATACCTTAAGCCTAATTTTGGTCAAACTACTTTCAAATATGACCAAAATGCCCTTAGTTTTACAACTAATGAATTAACTAAATAAATAAAAAAATATTTAAATATAAAATAAATTAAAATGATTTTAAAATATAAAATAATTAAAATATTAAAAATTAAAATAGAATTACAATTTTTTGCCATGATCTCACCTAACATTAACATCAAATGTAACGTCCCCAATTACCTAATAAGGCTTAGGGCCTTGATTAGGGGGGCAGGATGGCAAATTATGGAAATTTGGTGCTTATGTGATATATATGTGTATCATTGCATGATTATGTGAGTCATATTATGATATGACTTGATATGCATGTTTAGGTGTATTAAATATGCATGTCGGCCCGTTTCTTTTCAGAAGGGCAATTTTTGTAATTTGGCCCATTATGGATATATTTGGCATATATGTGATACAAGTGTGAGACCACATTATTATGTGGATATATTTGGGTTACTCGGCATGAGGCGATCCTAGAGAGCAAGTTAGCGGGAAAGTCACAACAGGATTAATACTTGACTCGGGGTGAGTCAAGGAGCATTTTGGGTATTTAGCACATTACCAGGATATTGGGTAATGGAAATGATTATTTGATGATATATTGGGAGTTAGTGAGATCAGGAGGAAATTCTTGGGATTTTAACTATTTTACCCTCGGGGGCATTTTTTTGGGACCCCGAGCCTTGGGATTTGTTTAAGGTTACTTGAGCCCTAAGTAACCTGTCATAAACATAGTACGTTCAACACTCTCGTTCTCTCATTTGACGCCGTTAGACTTTTTTGAAGGAAACTCGAGTTTTAGGGCTCGGATTCAAGCAAGGTTAGAGTCATAACGATTCTAGTGAAGATTAGAAGCTTGATAGCCGGAGGATTTAGCTGGAAACAATGTAATTGGAGGTAATTTAAGCTTTGAATTTTTGAGTTTCCATTTTCTTAAGTTTATTGAGTTTTAATTTGGATTTTTGCGGTTTGGTGAGTTTTTGATCTATCGAAACCACGTGTTTTGAGGCTTGAGAGGTTCTAGGGATGCTATGTGATTGAATGGTGAGTTTGTTATGAATTTGGGATGGATTTTTAGAGGATTTTGGGCTGTGAAATTTGAGTTCGTTGGGCGCCGCGACCTTCATGAACTCAAACGTCTGGCAGTTTCCTGAAGCTAGGTAGCACCGCGGTGCCTAGTAGGCTGCACTGCGGCCTTGGTCCTATGTGTTTGAGGCTGGGATCTCTGGTTGTGAGAGCCACAGCTCTAAATGGTAGGGAGTCATGGCCCTAATAGGGTGCGCTGCGGCGCAAATGGAAATTTTTGGGCAATGGAGGTTTTGAGTGCAGGAAATCAAACCTTAGGGCTCAAGATCGATTATACTACCTGGTTTAGTAGAATTCGATGTCCCAGAGGCTAGGACTTGGTCCGGAAGCCTGTGTTTGTTCATTATTGATGGGATTCTATACTTGGTTGTCACTAGGTTATCGCTAGGGGCTCAGGATTGGGAGCGTGCTCGAGGTTCTTTCTTATTTTACATTACACTTAGACTTGAGGTAAGAAAACTGCACCCTTTATGTGATGTACATGATCAGGGCTTGTCCGAATGTTGAATATAGTCTTCATTAGGGTGTTGGCCCCTGTAATTGAGCATGATTATGATTATGCTTGTAATTATTTATTAAGCATGTTGAGTGCTCTGTATATGGATATTTGTTATATGATGAATGCTTGTTATCATTATATAATTAAGAGAAGCATTGAATTATGAGTCAAGGACGACAATAGCATTGAGCGCTGGTCGAAAAGCATTGACTTAAGATTCAAGGGTGGCAATAGCGCGCTGAGCGATGGTCGATATGGTTAGATCTATTTAGGAGCGCATTATACGCTTGTTCGACCCAATGGTTGTGCAAAACTAAAGCGACAGGTACGCTGGGCCAACTCCAAGGCTGGTTATTCAAAGGATAGGGCAATGGGCCTCGGGGTGACTTATTTGTCCGAGATCCTAGGGCGCTGAGTCCCAGTGTGATTTGTTAATCATGTAACTTGGGCAACATGCCTCGATATGTTCTAGTTAATCATTTAATTAGGGCATCTGGCCCCATATGACATTATAGTCAATTATATGAATGGTATGCATGCATGAGTAGGGTTATTACTGCTGGGCATGTTTATTATGATTTGGAAATGTGTTTTTCACTTCTTATGAGCATGTGTAAGTTTTCTTGCCAGGCATGGAAAGGAAAGTTGGACCAGCCATGAGTTGAAGAACTTAGGTGGCGACGTGTACATATGCGGCCGCTTGACCACCACGACCAAGGTTTTTTAGAGGAACTAGGGTTAAACCCTATTTTTGTCGCTTAGGTCGGCGAGTTGTAACTTTTGAGTTGTAATGACCTTTTTGGAACTGTAAACAACTTTGTAAATATTTATTATGGGATCCCATGTACATCTTAACATTTTAATGAAATATCCATTCCTTTTGACCAAAATTTTTAACCTTGGACCGTTATTCACATTTTGATGCACGTTTATGGCCTAATGACTCATTTAGCAAGTTAAGCACTTTTTAAAATATACAGTGTAACGATCTTGGCTAACCAGGGCATTACAACTTGGTATCAGAAGCCAAGGTTAAGGGTTCCTGAAGACAGGTTGGGCATGTACACTCGCCACTAACGACAAGCTCGACTCAGGGTTCAGTAACTATTTATGTGGTTATGTGTTTAACTGCATAAATAGGATATAAATGCCTTATATGCCTGCCTTATTAGGTAGCATGAGATATACTGATAGGGCCTGACCCTTGACTACTGCATGATTTAAAAGGATGTGCTTATTAACACTGATATTGCTTGTGAATGCAAAGGAAACACTCATTAGCGTTGTTATATGGACATGTAGGTCAGGACACGCTCATTAGCTATCATAGATACATGTATGCCATAAAATATTTATTAACATTATTATTTGGTTATGAATGTTAGAAAATGCTTATTAGCATCGCCATTTGTTATGAATGCCATGAAGTGCTTATTAGCACCATACTTGGAAATGAATATGAATATGAATCGACATGCTTATTAGCATGACTGTTAAATGTGAATGATTATATGTTTGGTCTTGGACCGTGAGGCGGCAAGAGATTTAGTTATCACTACCTAACTGGCCAACTTGATTATTGCAGCACGGTATAAGCTTGGAAGTATGCTTCCAAGGAAGATAAAGTCATCGGCTTGCCAGGAAGATCAGGGCCAAAATGATAGACAGTGTCTGAATAAGGACAATCAGGGTCAAACTCCTCCGCCAACTCCTGAGAACTAGTAGCAGGTGCTTGCTTATTTGTAAGGCAGATTATTTAGGCAGGAAGAAGAGATCCGCTTCCTGAGACAACAACGGGTTCCTGCAGGGAACATCTTGCCAGAGGCACCACCTGTGATGGTGCCAACAGTTGAGCAGTTGCTAGAGGCTGGGAACAAATGGGAACCTCTTTATGAAAGGTTTAGGAAACAACACCCTCTAGTCTTTGAGGGTAGTGCAGATCCGACTAAGGCTGAACAGTGGATGGGTATGGTTACCACAATCCTAGATTGTATGAGGGTGACTGGTAATGAGAGGGTGGCATGTGCCACATACATGTTTGAGGAGGATGCCCGAATTTGGTGGGAGGTGTTATCCCAGACCAGAAACGTTAATGCCTTGGATTGGGAAGAGTTTAGAACTCTGTTTAATGAAAAGTATTATAATGATGCCATTAGGGCTGCAAAAGCTGAAGAGTTCAGCATGTTACTTAAGGGAAACTCATCAGTGACTGAGTATGCCTTGAAATTTTATAGATTGGAAAATTTTTATGGGGAACTGGTGCCCACTGATGGGACCAGTACGGAGAGGTTTCTCCAAGGGCTACAACCTATGATAGCCCGGGATGTTCGCATTACCACTGTGCTAGGAGTGAATACTTATGCACAGGTGGTTGAGAAGGTGCTCACAGCTGAGAGTGCGAAGAACAAAATCTGGGGCGAGAATGTGGCTAGAAGAGACGTTAGGAGGGAGAGACCTCCATTTATGAGTTCAGGTAGAGGAGAGGGCCCTAGTATCAGAAAAGAAAGGTCTCTGATGCCTTTCCAGCTCTAGGCCCTGGCATAAGACCATGTGGTATTACAACAGGCCTCCAGGGCGGAATGAGGGCTGGAGGACTTTTCCAAAGGGTGCCAGATAGGGGTGTGCAGGCAAAGGTCTAATTTCTGTGCGGGATAGTGGGACACTTAAAGAAAAATTGCCCGAAGGCAAGAAAGGAAGAACCAAGAAAGGCGGACAACTCGACCCCAGCTCGAGTGTTTGCATTGACACAGGCAGAAGCTGCGGCTTGTCCCTCAGTAGTCACAGGTAAGCTTTTTAGTGTTGGTACCCCTTATACCATTTTGATTGATTCTGGTGCTACACATTATTTTGTTGCTAGTAGTATTATTGATAGACTTTGTAGACCATATGATTATTATGTTGTGGGGTTCGGGACCTTATTGCCCATTGGGGAGTTAGTAGTACCAGGAGATGGGTCAGATCATTGCCAGTGACAGTAGAAGGTAGAGAGTTGCTAGTTTATTTGATAGAGTTGGTTATGACCGACTTTGACATGATTCTGGGTATGGACTAGTTAATAAAGTATGGGGAAACCATAGATTGCAGAAGGAAAATGGTAACTTTTGAGCCTGAAGGAGAGGATCCTTTTGTATTTGTTGGAACTGTGTATGGACCCCATGTACCTATGATATATGTATTAAGGGTTAGAGATCTATTGCAAGGTGGTTGCATAGGATTCTTAGCCAGTGTGGTAAATACCACTCATGTCGTGTCAGTAAGACCAGAGGAGACTAGATTAGTCTGTGAATTTCTAGATATGTTTCCAGAGGATTTCCCTCTTTCTTCTTCTTTTTTTCTTGACCGTGACCTTCACTTTCATTGTAACCCTCATCTCCCCCCTCACCTACTTCTTCATTGTGGCCCTCATCTCCTTTCTTTGTTGTTAAATATTAATCAAAGCTTGTTCTTGAGTTCATCATTCAAACCTAGATTTAAGCAACAATACAACTTCTATAAAAATAATTCAAACTTGCAAACCATTAGAACAATCTTACCCATAATTGGGGGAACAGAATCTTAGATGCATATACAATACACAATCCAAAGTCAAGTAGAAAAAAAATTACAGATTTAAAATCAACAAAAGCACCTAAATTTGAAACACATCTAAGAAATGAGAAAATTTTCAAAGAAATTGTGTACCAAGCCATTGTCTCAGCAACAACCCAGGGACGACAACTTTGGCCCCCAATCAGTGACATAGCAACTCCAATTTCATTATTCCAATTCCCAAAGCTCTCATAAACCTTCTTCTCGCAACCTCCAAGAGCCAAAGCTATCATAGCCTTTGTAGTAGTCTTTCTCGCACTCCCAGTCACTCCTACCACTTCCCCACTGAATCTACTCCTTGCGTAACTTCCCATCCTCATTAATGAAACTACGGAATCACCATTGGTTCTCACAAAACCCTTGTCCCAGTACTCAAAAACCCAGTTCCTGATCACCCCAATACATCCTTTTCGGGATAAATCCAGGTTAATGAAGTCATGGGCGTCAAGATCTAAAAAACCCAAAAAAAAATTTGAAGTGTGGGAATGGGTCAAATTACAAAATTCTTTTGTAAACTCATGAACAAGATCTGAAAATGTGATGGACAGAGGTTGTCTTTGAAATGGGCTCATGGGTTTTGGGTTGGAACTCTTCTCTCGACGGTGTGAGGGACGCAGATCCACGAACCCAGATCTCGGCGGTATGAGGGACGAAGCAAGTTTTTGCCGAGCTTCCTTTGTCCTCTCGATGGCCAAGTTATTGCCAAGCCAGTGCCTTTCCAACCTCATTCAAGCCCCATATCTGAGAAGAAAAGAGAGAGAATGAGTGGAGGTGAAGATGAGAGAGATGGAGAGATGCAGATTTTTCTAGGTAAGGGTGAGGAAAATCGAGAGAGGGAAGAGAAGAGAGAGGAGAGAGAAAGAGAAAAATAAAAAGAAAATTAAATATTTTTTTTCATTTTTTATTTTAAAATCTATTTTTAATTATTTAATAAATTCATTAATTCAAAAATCTGGGGGCATTTTGGTCATATTTGAAAATAGTTTGACCAAAATCGGGCTTAGGGTATTAAATTGATCCGTTTTGTAAAACACGGGGTCTGTTTTGTCATTTAACAAAACATAGGGGTTGATCGAGCATTCGGGCAAAACACAGGGGCCAAATTGGTATTTTCCCTTTAAATAATTGAAAAATAAAATCCAAATAATTATTTAAACTTAAGATATTAAAATATCTTAATCAACTAAAAGATATTTTATTTTCTAATAAAATAAAATAAGATAATTAAACTTTTAAATTCAAATAATTTAAAAATAATAAAATAAAATATTTTGCACAAAATTAGGAACTAGGGTTTGGGCACCAAGATTGGTGCCCTAGCCATCCTGTCACAATCTTAGTTCTAAATCTTTCACAAGGTTTGTCTAATTTCTCTATCATTCCTAATGAGATATACGAGTGTGTTACTCCCGAATCAAATAATACTGAACATATATTATCGAGGATAGGAATTTGACCTGTGACCACTTTGTTACTAGCTTCAGCTTCTCCCTGGGTCAAGGCAAAGACTCTGGCTGGAACCATCTTGTTGTCCATTTTCTCTTCTTGCTTGAGCTGTGGACATTCCCTCTTCCGATGACCTTCCTGGCCACAATTGTAACATCCTTTGGTGTTTGCACGACACTTACCAGGATGATTCTTTTGGCATTTGGAGTACTGCGGGTATTCTACATAACCCGACCTATTGCTTCCATTGCTAGTTCGTGCTCTTTTGTCACTATCGGCCTGCTTACTATTAGGATGCCTTCTCTTCTGGCCATTATTGTTGCTATGCTGATGGTTGTTGTTGTTGTGGTTCCGACCATTCTGAGGTTGATTTTGATGCTTAGGTTCAGGCTTGCTGGCCTCTTCCTTACTAACATTTGCCTAAAGCCTCTCCACCTCTATATCCGTTTCTAGAGCATCGGCATAAGAAGTGGTTCCAGGGTTTGCTAGCTTGACTCTTAGCTCAATTTTGGGTCTGAGTTCCCAGGTGAACTTGGTGACCCTTAAGAAGTCGGTTGGGACCAACTCTGGTGCAAACTTGGCTAGTCGGTCGAGCTGTTGTGCATACTCTACTACCATCAAGTTGCTCTGCTTGAGACTGGAGAATTCTTCCACCCTTGTGGCAGTGACTGTCAAGTTATAGTACTTCTTGTGAAAGAGCTCCACAAATCTAGTCCATGTCATGGTGGTGACGTCGTGAGTCTGCTGTACTAAATCCCACCAAATTCTAGCATCCTAATTCAGAAGAGACGAAACGCAGGATATGCAATCCGCATTGCCAAGGTTCATGTGTGCTAGGATCGACTCTACATTTCCGAGCCATTCTTCTGCCTCGAAGGGGTCGGTTGTCCCTTCAAAGTTTGGAGCGTGCTGCTTACAGAAACGCTCATAGATTGGCTCTATGTACTAAGCTGGGTAAGGTGCATAGTTCGCCATTGGCCATCCCCCATACAGACCTACTTGCTGGGGTGCTTGAACCGCTGGCTGAGGCTGCAGTTGCAGCTAAGACTGAGGCTGAGGCTGCGACTGAGTCTGTTGTTATTTTTGCTGCAACAATTCTTCCACTTGTTGTCCTAGATGGAAAATTTCTGCGGTATTGTCAACCGGAGGCAGTGAACTTATATTAGTAGCAGCATTGGTAGCACGCGCTCTCCTTCTTCGGACTGGAGGAGCTTCATTAGTTTCATTGGTGGCACTGGAGGTATTTCCGGCTGTGCGTGCAGACCTTCTGAGCGACATCTTCAACAAAGTTCTAACAGTCGAGAAAAACATATTAGAACTTACCCTAATAGGCTCTGAGGCAAGACTTAGTCTAAGCAAACATAACTCGGGCATATTATTTATGATTTCTTATGAAGAATTATGTAAGCCTTCTTTGTAATTAGGGTGTGTTTCTATACTTAGAAAATCGGCCATCTTTATTATTTTCTAAGTTTGTTTCTAATCATCCTATATGACTTAATTCTCAAGCTCGAAACTCGTCGCTGTTCCAAAGTTAACCATATTGAGGGAGGGCTGGGATCAGTAAAATTGTTCCCACTACTATGCCCCCCTAAACTCTCAATACAGAACCCAGTCCATTGATTTGTATCCACCTTCACCGAACTTGGTCATTATTTATTATGATTGTAAAAGAAATCAAACTCACACATGTCATTCAAAAATAACAATAATATTCATTTGGAAAAAGATTTTCACTAAGTACAATCATAAATTCAAAAATAAATAAATAAACTAATATAACTAAGGTAAATCTAAAAATCAGGATCTTCTACATTTGACCCTTCATCTGACATATCATCATCTATTTCTTCATAATTATCATTATCTTGAGCCTCAAAACTACCTCAGGGAAGATTCATGAAGATGATATGCTTTTGCTCATTAGTGAATTGAAATTCCAACTTAGAGGTGAACCTAAGTATGCGAAAATAATATCTCATGGCTACTAGTAAATCATCATCATCATCTATAGTCTCCCATATTTCTTCTAATGTTGAAATTACATAAGGAAAATCTTTAAAAAGCCTAATTACTAGGACATATTGTTCTGTAGCTTTCATCATAATTTGCTTAGTAGTCTGAAGGTGGACTATCTCCTTGTGGAATAAGATCAATCTTTGAGTGATTCTTTCTAACACTCTTATTGTATTCCTTGGCTCTCTTATCCTTTTCAATGCCTTAATGGCTTGGATATCCTGATAGGTCAAGGCTCCATCCATTATAATAGAAAACATAATGACTAAAACGTTAGCTATAAGCATAAACATAACATAATAAACATAAACACTTACATTGGCGGTTATATTGGAGCTTGTGCGTGTGTATCAAGGAAAACTTCATGCATATGAACTGTTGCTCTGATACCAATTGTAATGCCCCGACTATGTCTAAACTCGGACCATTAAAAAAACTACTGAGACATAGCTACTAATTTGAATACATACATCGAGAAATAATGGAACTTTATTTAAAACCCAAAATATTGTACCAAATACAAAGCAAAGTATGGGATCCCATTATTTAATACATAAAACCTAGAATATAAACTTTAAATCAATTGTTTAATTACTAAGTGCGGAAAATACATAAAACTTAAACTAAAAGGCTTTAAACAACGTAATCATTGATCTTCCAACAGTCCATTCAATTCATCCATCCCCAATACACATGCCAAGCTCCCATGAATCTGTCCCGCCTTCCAAGTTCATTTTCCTACACCATCTAAAAAGGAATGAGCCTAATGCCCAGCAAGGAAAATCTACTAAAAACATATATGTCATAAATCATAAAACATAAGACTATATCATAAAGCATATCCTATAAAACATATGACTATAAAAACGTATATCATATAGGACTACAATATTAATGGCCATTAACTCATTAACGTGGTATGTGATAAAACCATCTAGGTCCTTAGTCTACTAATCGAGGTAGGTTAGATCAGAACTATAGTATATGATAACCCATCTAGGTCCTCTGTCTACTAATTAAGGTGGGGTAAATCATAACTCTAAACCACGAAAATGATAAAAATTCTTGGGGCTTGCTATCTAAGCAAGTCATATGCCCAAGTGACTACAACATAAATTCTTGGGGTTTGCTATCTAAGCAAGTCGTATGCCCAAGGACTACAACATAAATCATATCACATATCATATCATAACATAAAACATATCATAACATAAACATATAAACACATATAATCTAACCTATTTTCCTTACCAAAAACCGGGATATAGAGACAAGAACGGGATTTGGAACACTCCTAAAACCAACAGTAAAACCATGAATTTCTAAAGGAAAGGGGATGAAAAAGAGAACTAAATCATCAAAGTAAAAACTTACCGAAAAACCTTAAGTTTCAAAGAACTTAAACACCTAACCAAGAATCATAACAAAGAGTTAGGATCTGAATGAAAAAAAAAAACTAAAGAACCATGAGTAACTGAATTTAAGAATAAGAATACCTTGAATGAACTATGACTTTGATCTACACCTCGATACCAAAACAACACTATATCTTACTTCCCAAGTGCTTAGAAAAGCTTAGTTTGGAAAAGCTTTTAACCCAAAACCCAAGTGTTTCTCTCTATAGTAACATTAGCAACTTGGAGGCTCTAAACAATGCTTGAATGATGAGTGAAATGGCTGAGTACTAGGTCCTACTTATAGAGTTCAAGGAGTGAAACTTACCCCTTTTAGAATGAATAAATAAATGAATATAAAATGAAAAAGATTTGAATTTTTGTTCAACAAATGCCTAGAACTCGTTCAAAATCGTTCAAGAGCAAGTCCAATTAGTTAAGGGTTGTTTCTAGCTCGTAACTAAAAATATTTCAAAAATGGCTCCAAGAGCCGATATATCGCCATCCATAGGCAATATATCGCCCCTACTTATGCCCTGAACCTTCGTGCTTTCGTTCGTGCGAAGTCGACGTGTTTTCCGTATCTCTCGTAGGCGACATATCGGCCCCTATAGCTGCGATATATCGGCATACGCTGATATATCAAACATGTATTTGCACTTTTTTAGCATATTTTGAATTGATTAAACAACTTTGACTGAGTAAAATGTGATCCTAACAGTTGTTGGAAGGTTCTAGAGTTTCTAAATCTTTCTATTAATTAAACTATTCATCAAAAATACTTAAATCCTTAATAAACATGCTTGTGACAAGTGTCACGCTCTTAATAATTCTATCTCAACCTTAGGTTATAATAAATACTACCCCATAACCAGCTATATTAATCAAATCTTATGTTATAATTAATATTTATAAATTATAGGTTAAACTTATAAAATCCATAACTGTTGCTATGAGTTTCCAACTAAGTCCCGAGTTGAACCAAAATCCACGGAAACTAACATACTACAAGCTACTACTAGTTACTACTACTACTACTATCTAGCTAAGTAAAATTCCGAGACACTACAGGGCTAGTGATATATCGGCTCCTGGAGCCATTTTTGAATCTTTGTGGATTTAAATTAGAAACAGCCCCCAACCACTTTGACTTGCTCTTCAACGCTTTTGACCAAGTTCTGGGCATCTGTTGAAAAGAAAATTCAAATCTTTTCAATTATTATTCATTTTAAAAGGGTTAGTTTCACTCCTTGAACTCTATAAATAAGACCTAGTACTCAGCCATTTCACTCATCATTCAAGCATTCTTCAGAGCATCCAAGCTGCTAAGATTACTCTAGAGAGAAAACACTTGGGTTTTGGGTTAAACGCTTTTCCAATATAAGCTTTTCTAAACACTTAGGAAGTAAGATAGAGTGACTTTACGATGTCGAGGTGTAGATCAGAGTTCTAGATCATTCAAGGTATTCTTTTCCTCAGGTTTAATCCATCATAGTTCTTTTATTTTCTTCCATTTTTCTTTCAGATCCTAACTTATTGTTAGGGCTTTTTGGTTAGGTGTGTAAGTTTCTTGAAACTTAAGGTTTTTGGTAAGTTTCTACTTTGATGGTTTAGTTATCTTTTTCATCTCCTTTTCTTTATAAACTCATGGTTTTTACTGTTGGTTTTAGAAGTGTTCCAATCTCGTTCTTGTCTTCAATATCCCAGTTTTTGGTAAGGAAAATAGGTTAGATTATATGTGTTTATATGATGTGTTATGATATATTTATATGATATGTATATATGCATAAATATGTTTTGTAGTCACTTGGGGCTTATAGTTGCTTAGATAACAAACCCCAAGATTTTTATCATTATCGTGGATTAGAGTTATGATTTACTCTACCTCGATTAGTAGATAGAGGACCTAGATGGGTTATCATATACTATTTTGTGATCTAACCTATCTTGATTAGTAGACTGAGGACCTAGATGGTTTTATCACATGCTACGGTAATGAGTTAATGGCCATTAATATTGTAGTCCTATATGATATACGTTTTTACATCATATGTTTTATGATATAGTCTTATGATTTATGATATATGTTTTTTAGTATATTTTCCTTGCTGGGCATTAGGCTCATTCCTTTTATTTTAGATGGTGCAGGAAAATGAACTTGGAAGGCGGGACAGATTTGTGGCAGCTTGGCATGTGTATTGGGGATGGATGGATTGAATGGACTGCGGGAAGATCGAGGATGACGTTGTTTAAAGTCTTTTAATTTATGTTTTATGTATTTCCGCACTTAGTATTTAAACGATTGATTAAAGTTTATGTTTTTATGTACTAAACAATGGGTACCCATACCTCATTTTGTATTTCGTACCGTATTTTGGATTTTTAATAATGTTCTAATACTTTAAGTATGTATTCCAAAATAGTAGTTATGTTTAGTAGTTTTTAATGGTTCGAGGTCTATAATTAGTCGGGCATTACATAAATCTAGCAAGTTTGAACATCTATCAACACTTGGAAAAGGTTTCTTTACCATTTTAGATTTAACACATAATTCACATTTATCTTGCTCATTCACATTACAATTAATCAATCCATATTTAACAACTTTTTTAATTGTGCTATAATCTATATGAGCAAGTCTATTATGCCACAAAGTAATATAATTAGAATTAATCACACTGCAAGATTTAGATGCCATATCATTATTGTCACTATCAAGAGCAAAAAGTTTGATCATTCCATCACATGTATAACCCTTTTCCACAAAAGTTTCCAAATTAATCAAAGGGAGTTTATTGAATTCAAACTCCATTTTGATACCAGATTTACTCAATAGACTTCCACTCATAATGTTTCTAGTCATATCAGGAACATAAAAAACATTAATTAGGGTCACTTTCTTTCCATTAGTGAAGAACACATCAATGCATCCCCTTCCAAGTACCTTGGATCTCTTTTCATTTCTCATTTGGACTTCAAGTCCCACCTTTGCACTTTCAAAGGTTTTGAAAAGAGTTTTATCATAGGTTGCATGAATGGTGGCACAAGTATCATACCACCATCGTTGCACCTTTCCTTAGGTTGCATTAACTTCACTCAAGCTTGCAATGATCTCAACATCAAATGCATTGGCCTTGGTATCTTTACTTAGGTTTGCAATGATCTCAACATCAAATGAATTGACCTCGAACCATTCTTTTGCAATAATCTCATCATCAATTGCATTAGTCTCATCACTACATGGATGAACCATGTCAATTCTCTTTAGGGTTATCATACATTTCTCATCGAATGCATTAAATTCAATTAAGGTCACAAATATCTCATCATCAATTGTATCGACCACAATCTCATTATGGTTAATTTTTTACAATTACCATATCTCTCGTGATGATCAATAACGTTACAAACAAAACAAGTACAACAATAACCCTTGAATTGTTTATTAACATTCACCATTGTATTCTTAATATAAACAATGATCTCAAACTCACAAAAATATGGCAGCAAACATATTTAATTCATATTCTTGAAATTTACACATTTAGAAATAAGGAACTTAATGATACCAATCTCCTTAAGCATGTAATCCCATTGAGTTGTCTCATCCTTTGTTGATGAAGACTTTTAATCCATATCCACATTCATGTAGAGCATTTCCAAATAGAGCTTTCTTTGATCTTCCATGGTTATGTGTCCAACACAAACCAAATATTGAAACAAGGATTTAAAGGTTATAGAAGATGAACCAATTTCCCTCATTGTTGATTATGCAAGACACAAAATGAAAGTAATTAGAATTAGAGATTTTGATTGTTGGGAATATATGACTTTACTCTTTTGCAAATAAAAAATGAATAATGATAATAATGCAATATTCCAAACCCTAGATGTTGATCAACATTCAAATTCAAAATATGAATGCAATTCTTGATAACCAAAGAAACATGTTCATGATATGAATGTTAACCTTGAATATAAGAAACTAAATGATTAAATGATGATAAGATGAGCATAGATACATTTAATCATCAATACCAACAATGAAAAACGTAATAGAATGACAAATACAAGATTAGGGTTAGAGAGATACAACATTTGTCTTGAGCAACTTGAATCTTCAAACTTGCGGAACTACTAAGGCTTATACACAATATGAATATTGTTGTCCAAAATATTTATTCCAAGCCTTCCCAATTTCTTGAAGCTTCAACTGAGTAGAATGAGATTTGGGGTTGAACAAGCCTTAAAACTCATGCAAGTCAAGCAATGCTTGATGATTTTCTTAGAGAAAACCTTGGTCTTAGAAAACTAGAGAGAGAATGAGGTTAGAGAGAGAGAGAGAGTTGGAAAGTGTGATCAAGGCTTTTCAACTCTAATAACTCATATATATAGTGTAGGCATCATCCTTAGTATAACCAATAGGATTAGAGCATTTAAAACACATCATTTGGAGCATTTTACGTAAACTGTATGACCCTATAAGACTACCTAGGCGATACGTCACCTACTAGCAGGTGATGCATCGCTTGCTAGGGTTTTTGTAGCCTTTCTCATTTTGGAGATGCTACGCCACTTAAAGGGCAACGCATTGCCACCCTCTCTGACTTTGGACCCGTCCAATGGTCCTAAAATTGCTCCAAATGCTACCGAACCTTTTGGGAATGTTTGGATACCTTATTGTATCACTTTAGACCCACAAAAGTCACTTTTAGATGCCTTCTACACAATCTCGTGTTTTCACTTCTCTTTAAGTGAAAACCGTTAAGTGTGTTGCACCTCAATGTGTAAATATCTTAACCATTATATTTAACCAATCTCAACAGGCTGCTTGTTCCAAAATGGTGGGAGATGAAGGAAAAATGATGGTCATTACAGCTAGGGTACAACACCAACCCCCACTATGGAGTAGTTTAAGAAAAAATGGAGTCAAAACCACCCAAGAGTTTTTGGATCGAGCAAACAAATATATAAAGTTGGAGGAGGCTATTGCCAATGAAGGAAAAGCTCCAAACGCTGATCAGAACAAAAAAGAAGAGCAAGCTAAAGTTGTTAGCGGCTCTAGCAAGCCCAACAACGGTGGTAAGAGCAATAACAAAAATGGTGGAAAATGGGCAAGCACTGAGGCGTCCACGTCTGATAATAAGTACCCTAAACAGAACAAGTATGAATCAAGATTCACCAATTATATAGCCCTGGTCGACACCAGAGCAAAGGTTTACTAGGCTAACCACACCATCATAAATTTTAGACGACCAGCCCCCATCAAGAAGGACATTTCAAAAAGAGACACAACAAACTTTTGTTACTTCCATAATGACTATGGCCACAATACAAATGAATGCAACCAGCTGAAAGATGAGATTGAGTTTCTGATGTGACAAGCACATATGAGGAGATATATACGAGCGAAGGATAATCCCCAACAAGGAGTTAACGGAGGCAACGATCATGCACATGTACCCTAGCGCTCGCCTCCTCTACAGCCAACCCCTATCGCGGGCACTACTCACTATTTGTGGCAGAACACACTTAGCTGGTGACAGTAAGGTAAGAGAGAGGTATGTCAAAACCCTACATCATGAGCAAGATATTGAAATGCTAACCATTGAGGAGCGAACTCTCAAAAAATCTCGAGTAGGGGAGGATTGTATAACTTTCTCTGAACTTGACGCACATCATGTTCAGTTCCCCCACACAGATCCTTAGTCGTGGATGTACAAATTGCAAACATGATGGTGAAGATAGTGTTGGTGGACACAGCAAGCTCAGTAAATATACTTTACAAATCATCGTTAGAAAGAATGAGCTTATTAGTACAAGATTTAGAACAATGTAACCAAACCATCTATAGTTTCTCTGGTGAAGGACTCGCACCAACAAGGTCGATCAAACTCCCTGTCATGGCAGGAATTGCACATCCGAACAGGACATTACTCACTACTTTTATAGTAGTTAATTTCCCTTCCACATATAATGTTGTGATCGGAAGACCCATCTTGGTAGAGCTACAAGTATTGATTTCCATGTGGCATCTAGCTATGAAATTCCCAACAGATGCAGGAACTGGGTGTGTGTTTGGAAATCAAAGGGATGCAAGGGAATGTTATAACCCTTCTATTACAAAGGAAAATAAGTACATAGAGGGGAATGGGATAATTGCCTAAAGCCGCTCAAGCGGACCAGAGAAAAGATTGCAAGGAATCAATGAACCAAATGCCCAATATGGTGAAAAAGTCACCAAATTGGGTGTTGCCCAAAGTGAGGATGGAGACATAGATCCTCGCTTTGAGAATTTTGAGGAGGAAGTTGGACCTATGGAGGATCTCAAGGAGATCCAATTAGAAGAAGAACAACTAACCAAAGTTGTGAAAGTCGGTAAAAACTTAGAAACAACGATCAAAAAAGAACTGGTGGATTTTTTTAGAGAGAATCAATAAGTATTTTCCTGGTCGCATAAAGACATGGTGGGAATCGACACGACAGTTATTAGTCATGTCCTGAACATCGACAAAAATCACCCACCAATCCAGCATAAAAGAAGGCTGCTTGACAAAGACAGGTCCAAAGCCCAAAATGAAGAAGTCGAGATGCCTAAGGAAAACAGATTCACTAGGGTGGCATTTTATCCATCATGGGTCTCCAATCCCGTATTAGTCCCAAAGTCAAATGGTAAATGGAGGACTTGCGTGGATTTTACAGACCTAAATAAAGCTTGCCCAAGGGATTGTTTTCCACTACCAAGGATTAGGGCATGAAATATTATCGTTTATGGATGCATACTCTGGCTATGATCAAATAAGTATGCACCCACCTGACGAGGAACACACCAGCTTTCGAACAGATACCGAGCTAAATTGCTACAAAGTAATGCCTTTAGGTTTGAAATACACTGGTGCGATTTACCAACAACTAGTGAATCACATGTTCAAAGATCAGATCAGCAATAACATGGAAGTGTAATTTGATGATATGTTGTTCAAGTAAAAAAAAGTCGGTGGGCATGTCAAGGACTTACAAGAATGCTTCAACATCTTGAAAAAAATATCAGATGAAGCGTAACCCTCTCAAGTGTTCTTTTGGAGTCGGATCAGGGAATTTTTTGGGGTTCATAGTGAACTCACGAGGAATAGAAGCTAACCCCGTAAAAATCCAAGCACTGTTCGATATGAAATCGCCCGCCAAGATTAAAGATGTACAAAGTCTAACATGAATAATTGCTGCCATGAGAAGATTCATCTCAAAATCTATGGACAAGTGCGTCCCATTTTTTAATTTTCTTAGGGAAAGCAAGAAGTTTGAATGGACAGAAGAGTGCGAGCAGGCCTTTCAAGCACTCAAGAAGTATATGGCTTAACTTCTTGTTCTATCCAAACCGATCAAAGGAGAAGATTTGTACATCTACCTATCAATAACAGAATATGCTACTAGTGTTGCTTTGATCAAGGAAACAAATAGCATTCAAAAGGCAATATATTATATAAGTAAGAGGCTAGTAGGAGTAGAATCATTGTATCCAGCTATTGAGAAGTTAGCTTACTGCTTGGTATTGGCATCAAGAAAGCTGCAACCCTATTTTCAAGCTCACCCCATAATAGTTTTCACCGACCAGCCATTACGGCAAGTCTTTCAAAAACCAGAAGCTGTTAGTCGACTATTAAAATGGGTCATGGAGTTAGGGCAGTTCAAAATTTCTTACTTACCACAAGCAACAATAAATGGCCAAGCATTGGAAAATTTTGTAGCTGAATTCACTGGTCTCCCAGCATGCAAGCAAACGCCAGAAGCACAAGTGCAAATGGAAATTTTCACCTAGAAGTTGTTCATTGATGGGTCTTCCAACGAGCACAACTCCGGGGCAGGATGAATTCTTATAACACCAGGAGGGAATCAGTTTCACTGTGCACTTCGATTTGGCTTTATTGCCTCCAACAATGAAGTTGAATATGAAGCACTACTCGCAAGATTAAGACTAGCCAAGGAGGTCAACATGAAATCACTAGAGATATACAGTGATTCACAACTGGTCATTAATTAGATCCAAGGAGAATATCAAGCCAAGGGTATAAAGATGGTTTCATATCTGAACAAGACAAAATACTTGTTAGCCAAATTTGATAAATACACTTTGCAACAAGTACCGTGCGACCAGAATTCCAATGTTGATGCATTGGCCAAGTTAGCAAGCTCCAAAGATACCGATACATAGTACCAATCGAACATTTATCAACCCCCAGCATACAAGTAGATGACTCTACCCTGGTCATACATGCGACCGATACTTGGATGATTCCCATCCTCCAATACCTCGACCAGGGAATATTGCCAGCAAAAAGAAATGAATCAAAGAAACTACAGAGACAGTTTACTCGATTTATTCCAGTGGATGGAATTTTGTATCGACAAGGATATTCTATGTCCTTATGGCGATGTATCCCCAAAGAAAAATCTAAGGAACTATTATGAGAAGTATATGAAGGGTTTTGCAAGGACCATGCTTGGGGGCAGAGCTTATCAAATAAGATTCAATGACAAGGGTACTTTTTGCCTACAATGAATGAGAATGCTACTGAATTTGTGAAGAAATGCGATAAGTGCCAACAATTTTCCAAGATACCTCGAGCAGCCCCAAATGAGCTGAAACAAATGCAAAGCCCTTGTCCATTTGCAATCTGGGGAATAGACCTGATCCGATCTTTGTCAATAGGAAAGGGGGTTGTAAAATACGTAGTAGTAGTTGTTGACTACTTCACCAAATGGATAGAAGCTGAATCGCTCGCAACAATCACGGCCAAGAAAGTTCTAGATTTCATCTTCAAAAACATATTGTGTCGATATGGACTGCCAAAGAAAATAGTATCGAACAATGGCACACAATTTGACAGTGACCTATTCACTGATTTCTGCGAACAACATGGCATAACTAAAAGCTTCTCATATGTAGCCCATCGGCAAGCAAATGGACAAGTCGAAGCTGTGAATTAAACAATAAAGGGCACCCTGAAGAAAAGACTTGAACAGGCAAATGGAGCTTAGCCAGAAGAATTACCCAAAGTCCTCTAGTCGCATAGAACAACACACCAGACAGCAACGAGTCATACACCATTTTCTCTAGCATATATGTATGAAGTCATGCTACCAGTTGAGTTAGATCCATACCCACATCGAAGGGTAAAATACGACCAGAATACTAATCACCAGTTGCTAATGGAGTCATTAGACTTGATAGAAGAACGAAGAGAAAAGGCTCAGCTATGAGTAGCAGATCATCAACAAAAGGTCGTTCGACATTTTAGCTCTAAAGTACGCAGAGGATGTTTTCTTTAGGAGACTTGGTATTTAGAAGAGTTTTCCTCAATACTCGTGACCAGGCTGCTGGAGTCAACTTGCTCAACTAAACGGAGATCTCGTTCCACGCTATTGAAATGTAGAACACCTACGTAAGTATTATCAATGAACATTTCTTTTTAAAGAATGGCTTGTATTCATTAGTTTTATTTTTACAAGTTTTTGAACAAGGGATGGTCAATTGTTTGGTTGGTCGCTTATAAGTGTAAGATCTTTTGATCACTTGTATAGACATGAAATTTTGTCCATTTTTATGAGAAATAAAAGGAAATGGGCGTAGCCACTTATTCTTGCCAATTATTGTATTTTTACAAGTATTTGCTCATTACGTGTGTTGTATTGCTATATTTTCATAGTTATTTATAAGTACGCAAGCAATAATGTTTTAACATGTATTGGTGTATGGAAAGTGACCGAGCACCTTAAGCTACTCAATCACTTGGGGGGCATATAAGATACTAAGGCAAGCAAAGCATATGAAAATATGTAAACGCACAAGCAAATAAGGGAAAGCATGCAACAACACTTAGAGTATTTTTCAAATTTTTTAGATTTTGCACAAAAATATAAAGTGTTAATGCTAAGTTTGGTCATGTGAGCAGATGTTATAATAACAATTATAATATCAAAAAAGAGATGTCTTTACACTGCAAGCAGTATTGCTCAAATGTAATTAAAAAACTAGCATAAAAGTAAAACTGCCTTGGGCAATAAATTGTCTCAACACCACGAACACGTTGTTCGGATGTTATAATTACAAAATAAAAGAAATAAATTCACTGATCATAAGGGTCTTGATGGGGCTGTTGGTCGACGGTTGCTCCAGCCTCCTCTCCATAGATCCCTGTTGCCAAAGAAATCTCAGGAGATGCAAGGGCATTCTTCTCCTCCTCCAAGCGAGCAGCGCATCGAGCAAGCTTAGACTCCCTTATCTTTTAGGGAAGATAATCAAAGTTTTCGCCTTGTTTGTTCTTCCATAACATGTAGAAGCAAGTGAAGGTTGCGTCTTGGAACCTCTTCAGGTTGCTCATGTTGGTCTCCTCGAGCTGTTTCACCTTGTCCTCAGGCTCATTGGCCTCCTTCTGACTCGCGACCAGGCCATCTTGAAGCTTGACTGCCTCATTGTGGTTAGCCTTGGACGCAGCCTTATATTTTTATTTTGATGCTATGGCTATGTCCAAGTACTCCTTGATCTTTTTTAGCTCCCCGTTAAGGTCTTGATCTAGTCCTCTACTGTTTTTTGCTTCTCAGCAAATTTGGAGTTGTCCTCTTCAACACGGCGCCACCCGTTATTCATGGTTAGGAATGTACGATCAGAAACCTGATGGTAGAAATGGAAGAACCCCGTAATATTTTTGTTGGGGTTAGATTTGAGATCAAACAGATAGTTGATCTCGTGGGGAGTGGGCTTAGGCCACTTTTTATGATGGTAAATAATATAGAGTGTCAATAACACTCTATATCCATTTGGGGTTATTTAGAATGGGGCGACGTCAAAATAGTTCGCCACCCCTCGGAAAAAATCGTGCTGAGGCAAAATTGCCTCTGCCTCGATATGATACCTCGATCAGGCGATGTAAGCGCAGCCAGGCACGTTTGCCCTCTGGTCGGGTGTTGGCTTATATAAAGTAGTCCCAGATAGGCCATAATTCTTGGGATACTTGGCCACTATTATGCTCGATATGACGCTAGGAGGAGCGATGTACCAGGGTACATCCTTTTTTATGCCTTCTTTTACAAGGGCATGGGTAAAGAATAACTCAGGATGCTACTCGGTTCTTACGAGCTGGGGGTTGGTCGAAGGAACCTCAGTGTTGGTCGCATGCTGACCAATGTGAGGATCAGGGGTTCTCTTCTTTTTTTTCTGGGCTACTTGTTTTACATGGGCCATGGATAGGTTTGCTTTTTGTGGTTTTCTTCTGGTTCGGTTAAAAGAATGATTTGGCCTAGGATAACTAGTCGATGGTATTGGCTGTGGTGGAGCTTGTGATATGGGCAAAGTAAGTTGCTCGGTGTCTATGAAAAGAAAAGTTAGGAGGTCTTCATCTATTGGCCTCTCACCTCCCAAGGGATCGTGCATGAATATCTGAGAAGAAGAAGGGGAAGTGAGAATCTACGACCAATAGATAAGGAAAAGCTAAAGAGAAAATAAATGCTACTCATGGATAAAATTTAAGCTCTTATACGACCAACAGTATATAGAAACAAACAGGTTGAAACATTCAAGCACTGAATGTAACAGATCAAAAAGCAAAAATGAAAAAAAAATTCGAGAAAACTTTTCGTCTTTGTTATAAGAGGGAAGAACCCATATTTTTCCAAAGCCTAAAAAATAGATTTTACTTCGATTTTGGACCCAAAATCAGTAGTTATACACTCGTACACCCTTCCTAAATGTCTGTACAATCCAAAATATTGCCTAAAACACTCATTTAAACCTAGAATTATGCACATTTTTTTACCTATAACCGATATCCTAAAAAACATATCAAGAACTTCAATATGATAGCTACCAAAAAGAGATCATTCCTAGTAGAAATGCAAGAAAATTGCTACAAAATAGATGAAGTTTCTTGAAAACTTACTTGGAGTAAGGATTGCTGAAGAAATTGCTTGAAAATCGTCTAAAAATTCGTAGAACCTGTTGCAAGATGATTAGAAAGTGCTTGATTTTTTTTTGGAAGTTCTTGAAGAGAGAGAAAGTTAAGGTAAAAAATAAAGGAAAGGGAAGAAGCCTATTTATACTGATTAGGTTAGCTTAAAAGTCATGAGTGAAAGAGAGTTTTGGAAGGTTGGAAAACGCAAAGCCATCAAAACCTTCATTGGAAACCGTAAAATCATGATGATGTACCTTTTCGAGGAAGTAAAAGTAATGTTGGACGTGACAGGTCAATGAGTACTGGTCGAGTAAGTTTATTTAATGTTGATCCCATCATAATTAACTTGGGGGGCAAATCTTTCCCTAAAAATTAGCATGATAACGTGGCATAAACATAAGACACGTGAAAGGTACATGACAAGTCATTTATGGAAGACTGGTTGACCCACGACCAGACAAGAGAAGGAAACATGCTATCAGACACGTGTAAGAGTTATGCGGAGCAGCAGGAAAAAGAAGTTGGTCAAAAGACATGCTACCAGAGTTGCTCGATCGAACATAATTAAAGCTTAAAATTAGTTAAATGTATAGATATTTGTGGGATATCTATTATTTCAAATCTAAAGTGTATTATTTACATATTATGATATTATTACTTGTTACACAAGTTATGCAAGGTCCATAGCCCATCTTTGTACGTCATTGAGTCTATAAATAGATACCTAAGGATTTATATGAGTCTCATCTAACACATGTTTCCTCAACATGGAAAATACGAAATTAATTGTATACTGCTGACAGTACAAAAGATAAGGCCAATCCATAGGCAGCTTGACTGATCCTAATCAGGATTTCCAATGGTCTTACTAATTTAGGGCTCAACTTGCCCTTATTTCCTCACCCCTTTCCATGGTGATAATCTAAGGAAGATACAGTCTTCCACTTAGAATCCCATGTTCCTGCATTTTAGATTAACATAACTTTACCATTTACTCTGAGAATCGAGCATCCGAGCTCTAACCTTTTCAATAGCCTCAACGATTCTCTGAACTACCTCAGAATCCAGAAATAACATATTACCTATCTCATCCCAATGAATTGGGCGATAAATATTTCCTAGCATACAACGTCTTATAAGGTGCCCCTCCAATAACTGGATAACTCTCTCTCTGATTTACCATCAGTCTGAGGATAATAAACTGTAGTAAACTCCAACTGTATACTCATCGCCTTCTGCAACCTTACCTAAAACTTGGTAGTAATAACAAAGTCCTCATCTAATAAGATAGACCTCGAATTCCATGAAGGCGTACTACCTCTCTCACATAGACGTTTGTATACTGATCAACTGTATTACTCATCTTTACTGATAGAAGTGAGCTAACTTTATATACTGCTCCATAATGACTCGAACCAAATCATGTTGACCCATTATCCTGGTTAGCCCCACCGCAAAACCTATCGCGACGTTTCCTTACTTCCACTATGGTATACACAAAGGTTGTAATGGCCTTATTGGTTTCTTATACTCTGTCTTGATATGCTAACAGGTTAAGAAGTTGGCTGTGTATTCAATTACGTCCCTCTCCATCCCAGGCCACCACTAAAAAGCTTTGAAATTCTGATACATCTTCATGATGCATGGATGAAGAGAATAAGAGGGTAGTATGAGATTCATCCAGAATCTCCCACATAATCTCAGTGTCCATCGGATCTCAAGTCTGATCCCTTTACCACAATAAATTCATACCTGACATTGGATAGTCCTTAGCTAATCCAGCTAAGACATTCCCTTCAACTCTTTCCCATCTATGGTTCACTCAACTGTTTTCCTTTGATCCTCTCTAAAATAGTAAACTCAAGTGTAATGCTGGCCACCTGGCCCACCAGTAACTCTGCTCTAGTTCTAGTCATACCCTTTAACTAACATGTTGCTTGGGCAATTGCTTTTCTTTTTCCTATCAATGAGATATCATAATAATCTGCAAATTGGTTCTGATCTGTAAGAAGACTCAAAACTCTTCCACAAAGCACATGTAATATCCTGCACGTCCAAGGAAACTCCTGACCTCTAAGGCGTTCCTTGACCTCGGAAAATGTCCAACCGAGAATATACCACAATATTGTCGATCAAGATGATCACAAATCCAATTCAGATAATCTATGAATACTCTATCCATCTGATTCATCAAAACATTACTCAGCACTCCTAGTGCCCTTCTCTGATATAACAGTCAGTATTTTGCTTATCCTTCTCCCTGATCTTCAATTAGTACTAACCATATCAAAGATCCACCTTAAAGAATATTGCCTTACTAAATATCTGAGTCTTTAGTTCTTATTGTTCTACTGACACTGTTCAATACAGTGCCCCTAGACCTGATTCCGTCCCTGGCACCAATCCAATTACCATTTTATCTCTTTGGTTAAAGATAATCCCGACAAATCCCCTGGAAACCCATCCAGAAACTCACAGACTAATCTTGTCTGTCTTGATCCCACTGGTACAACCTAAGTGGTATCACCACACTAGCTAGGAGTTCTATGCATCCTTCTGCAATAGATATCTAGCTCTAAATATAGATGTCATCATCATAGTGTCAACTACCACAAGGGTTTCCCACTCTCAAACCCAAGAGTTACTATCCTTTCCTTGCAATCTAACATTGCCCCATACTTGGTTAACAAATCCATATCCACGATAATATCAAAGTCAGTCATAACCAACCCTGTCAAACTAACTGATGAGTCCTTTCAACAACAATCTAACTCATCTCTTAAAATTACCAAAAGAGTATCAAATTCTCGTCACAACATAACCATGTAACCTGCATATCAATTCTATGATTCCCTAGATGCAACAAGCAAAGAACAACATGGCACCAAAACCAGTCAGCATAATACAAAAATCACAAATAGGAAGCTGACCTGCCACCCTTGAGGAACCAGCCTCAGTCTCAGTCTCCAACTCTGAGTGCATCAGAGCGAACACTCGAGCTGGAGTCGAGTTGTCCACCCCCTTTGGCTCATCCTTCCTTCGCCTTGGGAAATTCCTCTTACGGTGTCCAACCATTTCACAAAAGATACATGCCCTTGCTCGACATTCTCCCAAATGACGCCTCTTACACCGAGTGCATTCTGGGTAGACTTTCCAATCCTTGTCCTTGCTTGATCCAATAAACGAAGGTGTCACTGTCTGAGCTCAGCGCTTTACGACACTCTCCTTCTCAATCTCATTTCCTGTGCTCTCAACAACAAGAGCCTTCCTTACCACCTGAGCGTAGGTAGAGATTTCATGCACTGGGGCAACTTTAATGCCCTGAGCTATTCTGGGATTCAATCCTTGGATAAACCTTTCCTTCCGAGCTACAACCGTGGGTACCATATCAAAAGCAAACTTGGCCAGCCCAACGAATTTGTTAGCATACTTGATTACCGTTGCATTTCCCTGAATGAGATTCTAAAACTCATTCATCTTAGCAATCTTGACTGCATCACAGTAATATCATTCATTAAACAGCCACCTAAATACTTTCCAGTCCATCACATCTGTATCTCGCGTCTGGGATACTACTTCCCACCATGTTCGGGCATCATCCCACAATACAAATGTAGCCCAGATCACCTTATCGTGACCTACCACCCCCATACTGTCGAGGATGGAACTGATCATGCCCATCCATTGCTCAGCACTGAATGGATCTAGGCCTCCCTCAAAGACTAGAGGGTAATACTCTTGGAATCTTCCACAAAGAAATTCCCACCTGTTCTCAACCCTAGGCTGAGCCATACTGGTGCCATTCACGCCATTGCAAAGGAAGAGGTGTTTCCTGACAGAACATGTTGTTGTTTCAAACACCTAATCTCTTCATCTTGCCTCTGCAACCTTAATTGCACATATGTAAACACGTGCTGGAAATTCTGAGGGGCAGGTGAAGAACTCAAACCCTGGCTATAATTCCCAGCCTCGGTATAACCACCACTTGGTCTCATTGACTGCCTTGGATAAATAACCTCTAATTGAATCTGCAGTAAATAACTTGACCCATTAAGCATGATGAGCATACTCAAAAGCCTTCCCCGTGGGAACAATCATACCACACTACATTCACAAACCACTGCAGTGCTAACAACATGCCCATAGCATTCATTCATAAATTCATAATCCCTTCTCTTCCAACATTCATACCATGCTTTCAACTCCAGCATGCAAATAACATATTTATATATTCATTGAGTAGGTAATCGCATAATGATATCAATAATCAAGAGCCAGGCACTATCAGAATCTCATGCTCCCTAATACAATATGCAGGTAAAGCATTTACATTCTATTTAAGCAGTTAAGCACATAACCACATAAATAGTTACCATACCCTGAGTGAAGCTTGTCTTTAGTGACAAGTGTACATGCCTAGCTTGTCTACAGGAACCCTTAACCTTGGCTCGCTTTGATACCAAGTTGTAACACCCTACTACCCAGGGACCATTACGTTGTGCATTTTAAAAAGTGTTAAACTCGCTAACCGAATCATTTTTCCATAATCGTGTAACTAAATGTGATTAACGGGTTAGGGTTAAAAAATTTGGTTAAAGATACAACGTTTCACTAAAACGTTTACTGTATACATTGGGATCCCAAAATATATTTTAAAGGTTAATTACAATAAAATATTTACAACCAACCGACATAAGCGACAAAATAGGGTTTAACCCTAGTTCCTCTTTGAACCCTCGGCCATGGGGGTCGAGCAGCTGCATATGTACACATCGTCACTTAAGCTCTTCAACTCAAGGATGGTCCAGCTTTCTTTTTCCTTTACGTGCACCACATAGCATCCGTGAGCCAAAGCTCAGAAAGAAATGTCAACATGCTCATAAACAGGTAATAACATGTCACAAAATCATAATAAGCATGCCTATCAATAAAAGCCCTATTCACGCATGCAGACAATTCCAAATAAATGATTATGGGGCTCTGCACCCTGAGTAGATGACTGTCAAGTCAATCTCTAGGGATCTGCTCCCTGAATAGATGACTAACAAGTCTATCTCTGGGGATCCGCTCCCTGAATAGATGACTAATAAGTCTATCTATGAGGATTCGCTCCATGAAAAGATGAAAAATAAGCCTATCTCTGGGGATCCGCTCCCTGAATAGATGACTAATAAGTCTATCTCTGGGGATTTGCTCCCTAAATAGATGACTAATAAGTTTATCTCTAGGGATCTGCTCCCTAAGCCATGTGACTTTTCAGTCACCTGAGCCTTTTGGCCCTGGCTCTAAGTAACTAGCCTTTAGACCAGACAAGCGCTTTAGTTTTCTTCGACCTTGGGATCGGTCAAGCAGTTAATTCTCATGTTGATTAGATCTAATCATTTCGGCTCTGCATTCAATACGCTTATGTCGCTCTTGACTCAAGGTCAATTCTATATGACCAACGCTTAGTACCTTTGCAGATTATGACTAGTAAGTCAAGACTTCACGACCAATAGTAACACCAATGTCCTTTCTGGCTAATAAGTCAGTGCCACTCACAAGTAAGCAATGCAACCAGACATATATCATATGTCAAATATCCAAATATAGGGCATTCAACATGCTTACTCAACAATTACTAGTATAATTATGATCATGTACATTTACGGAGACTCAAGCTCTGGCCAATTCCATATTCAATATTCATGTCATGCCCTAATCACAAGTATCGCATGCATCACATACTGGGTATAGTTTTCTTACCTTTGGTCCAAGAACAGGTTACCAATAAACGACCCTCAAGCACGATCCTGTTTCCAAGCCCCTAGCGATAACCTAGTCATAACCATAATATAAAACCTCATAAAAAATGAGTAAATAAATACTTCTAGACCCAACCCAAGCCTCTGGGACGTCGAATCCTACTCAACTGGGTAGTAGGATCGATCTCAGGCCCTTAGAGTTAAGTTCCCACGATTAAAAAAACCAAATCTAGGCAAAAATGCACAAGCTGGTCGTGACTTGCCCCAAGTCAGAGAGCATTTGCCTGGGCTTTAGGCTGCGGGCCGCAACATGGCCCCTCTTGGGTCACGACGCTCCCCCCAGGCTTCCTCTTCCTGGCTCCTGGTTCATCCCAAACATGACTTGCTAGAACAAGGTCGTGACTTGACCAAGAAACCAGCCATTTCCTACGAATTTTCCCACTTAAAACCTTCCAAAAACCTACCCAAACATATCCAAATCCCAAAATAAAAGTTCCCAAACATTCTAATTATCAAACACCAATAAAACCCAAGCTTTAATTCATCCAAAAACTCATCAAAACATAAAATCCAATCAAAGCTTAAAAACTTTAAAAACATAGAACTTAAAACTCGATTACCTCCGATTAAGTCATTTCCTTACTAAATCCTCTGGCTAATAAGCTTATAATCTTCCCTGGAATTGATATGCCTCGATCCTTGCTTGAATTTGAGTCTTGAAACTAGAGTTTCCTTCGAAAATGTGAACGGGTGTCGAAAAGGGAACGAGAGAAAGAGAGAACGTTCTAAACGTTCTTTTTATAACTCTGGCAGGTTACTTCGAGCTTAAGTAACCTCAAGCAAATCCTAATGCTCAGGGTCCCAAAAACGCCCCCCGGGGTAAAATTGTCAAAATTCCCAGAATTTCCCCCCAATCTCACTAACTCCTAATTTATCATCAAATATTTATTCCCATTACCCAATATCCCGGTAATGTGCTTAATACCCCTTGGCTCACTCTGAGTAAAGTATGGATCCCATTGTGACTTTCCAACTGGCTTGCCTCCTAGGATCGTCTCGTGCTGAGTAACCCAAGCATAACCAAACAATAATGGCGTACCACATATATGCCAAATAAACCCAAAACGGGCCAATTTATGAAAATTGACCAATTAAACAGAAATGGATCCACATGCATATTTAATATACCTAAACATGCATATCAAGTCATACTATAATATAACTCACATAATCACATAATGATACACATAAATATCATATAATCACATAAATTCCAAAATTCACCATCCTGACCCCCTAATCAAGGCCCTAAGCCTTATTAGGAAATTTGGGTCGTTACATTATACTACTCAATCACTTGGGGGGCATATAAGATACTAAGCGAGCAAAGCATATGCATATCATAAACATATGTAAACACACGAGCAAAATAAGGGAAAGCATACTACAATACTTAGTATTTTTCAAAGTTTTTAGTTAATTTTGTGAAATCATAATAAAGTGTTATGTTAAGTTCGGTCATACGAGCAGATGTTAAAATAGCAATAATAATGTGCAACCGTTATAATATCAAAATGAAATATCTTTACACCACGAGCAATTGCTGCTCGGATGTAATTAAGAATATGAAAAGATAAATAAAACTGCCCTAGGCAGTAATTTGTCTCAACACCACGAACAAGTTGCTCCGGTGTTTTAGTTACATAAATAAACATATTTATTATGCAGCTGAAGGGGGTCCTGTTGAGGTTGTTGATCAACTGAAGGGTCGACTTCTTCTTTGGCACCATAATGCCAGTCACCAAGGAGATTTCAAGAGATTCTTGAGCATTTTTCTCCTCTTCCAGGTGAGCAGTGCACTTGGCAAGTTCAGCATGTTTTACCTTCTCAGAAAGGTAATCAAAATTTGCATCTTGATTATTCTTCCAGAACATGTAAAAGAAGTTGAAGGTAGCTTCTCAGAACCTCTAAAAGTTTTGGGAATTTTTCTCCTCGAGCAGTTTGAATCGCTCCTCGAGAACAGTGGCCTCCTTCATACTAGCTCCAGATCTTCTTGCAGCTTGGCTGCCTCCTTATAGTTGATCTCGGAGGCTTCCTTGACTTTGTCCTTAGCCACAGTAGCCTTAGCTAGATCTTCTTGGATTTTCTTCAGCTCCTCGGTTAAAACAACAGCTTTGTCTTCAGCTGCCTTAACCTTAGCCTCCGGTGCCTTGATCTCCTCGGCATGCTTTAAATTGACCTTCTTAACACGGCACCAACCGTTGTTAGTAGAAAAATGAAGCTGTCAGAGCTAATCAAATGAAATGTTGGTCGACTAAAATACAATGCAAAAGAAACTTACACTGAGGACTTCATTGAACCCACGAGCAAGGACCTGGCTGGGTTTTAGCGATAAGAGACAAGCAAAGGCCTCCTAGCTGCGGCGGTGCTTGGTGAGTTTCTGCAGTTTATCATTTGTTTAGCTATAAGCATTGCTTAGTGATTCTGCTGCCAAATATCCCCCCGTCTGGTCGATGGAAAACCCAGTGCGAGGAAGAGGGGGTGCAGTTGCTCTAGAAGGAATAAAAGATGGAGGGTCCTTTGGTCGAGCCCTTTTTCTTGAAGGTACCCAATGGCTTCTCTAGAATTTCTTCTGCTCTACTTCTTCGTGCTCGCTGGTGTGCCTCCAAAGGCGTAAATGTCGAATGTGTCGTCAGATTGCATGACTACAAAAACAAAAACAAATGAGAAGATATGTCAAGAAATAGTTTTGCATGATAAGGAAACAAACTAAAAATAAATTATAAGTAGTATACCCAAACTACAATTACTGGTCGCAACATTATTTAAAGAACTACTGCTACACTCACTATTTGTCACGAAGAATTCCAAGCTAAAACTACTGGTCGTAAATTTAAAGTTGTCGTCCCTATCAAATAAATGATAAGGAATGGGCAGTTTATCTAATAGTGAAAAATATATACCATTCTCGTCAGAGCATTCGAGTATAGGACCAACATATTATGGTAGTTTTTGTTTTCCTCGCCCGTGTTGGGAAGGGGTGCTACCTGGTCGAGTATTGGGGTTGGGCTCTCAAATGGTTACTCCAGTTGGTCGACGCCTTTGGGGCTATGACACATCCTACTGCTGCTCGAGGTTTTCTTGTGCTTCAGTGCCATCTCCAGTGGCACTCCTCGTAGTTGATTCCCTCACTTCCTGGTGAGGTTCTAAAAGGTCGACCAACCTCAGGTTGCTCTCCTTGACCAGCTCTTTAACGGTCTTTTCTATGTTCATCATGTTGGCCAGGGTTATTGCTCTTATCTCCATTTCTAGAGTGGGGTCTGGTCGATACCATGGACCTAAGCACAACGCAAGCTAACTAAGAACAAGGGAAAAATACAAAGCGACTAGATAAATTTCGAACGAAGATTAAAAAGTTTACCTCCTCATGTGAAAGCCATGTTGTCTGCGACCAAGTCCATCGTAAGGAAGTACTCTTAGAAGTACTTTCCTACGTTGGACTTATAGGTTATGTCACTCAGGAATGTGCGAGCGGATTCCTGGTGGTAGAAATGGAAAAACCCTGTGTTGTTTTGATTGGGGTTGGGCTTGAGATCGAACAGATAGTTGATCTCATAAGGGGTAGGCAAAGGCCATTTTTTGTGGTTGTATAGGATATAGAGTGCTGAAAGTACTCTATATCCATTGGGAGTTATTTGGAAAGGGGCGACCTCAAAATAATTGGCCACCCCGCAGAAAAAGTCGTGCAAGGGTATGATTTCCCCCGCTTCTATGTGATACCTCGACCAGGCGCTGTAGGCACCTCCGAGCAAGTTTTCCCTCTGGTCAGGTGTAGGTTTGTATAAAGTAATCCTAGGAAGCCCGTACGTCTTAGGATACTTGGCCACCATCCTGGTCGATATGATGCTTGGAGGGGCGATGTACAAGGCTACCTCTACTCAAGGGCCATCACGTGCACGAGCTTTGGGCTAGATATCTGGTGGTGAAAAATTTAAGGTTTGAGGATCATTTGAAGGACCCTCGGTATTGGTTGCAGGCTGGCTGGTAGGAGAGGCTGCAGGCTGGTTGATAGGACAGTTTGTGGGTTTTCTTTTTCTATTAGCGATGTGTTTGGAATGACCCATATTCGGTTGGTTCTGTGAAAGATTTTGAGGAGGACTGGTCGTAGGGTTTGGGTGTGATACTGGAGGCTTTGAAAAAGGCAGAGAAGGCTGTTCTTGATCCTTGAACAGCAAAGCGAGAAGATCGCCGTCTATTGGTCTCTCATCTCCCTAGGGATCATGCATTAATATCTGAGAAGAGCAAATGGAAAGTGAGAATCTACGACCAATAGATAAAAGAAAAAGTAAAGCAAGGATAACGCTGCTCGTGTATGAAAGTTAAGCTTTTATATGACCAGCAACATCTTGATAAAAATACAATAAACATTCGATAAGGTTTGACAAACGAATCAAAAAGAAAATTTGAAATATATTTTCAAAAAGACATTTCAACTCCGAAGACAGGCAGGAAATACCCAGTTTTTCCGAAATACCCAAAATTTAATTTTTACTTCGATTCGGACCCGAAATTAGTGTAAATACAAATTAAACATTGTTTTATGCACAACATTTTCACAATACCTATCTTTATCCTAATGTTCCTATGTATTTTTGCCTAAACGCGATTAACCAAAAATTTCTCAAGAACAGTATAAACCCAGTAGTGAAAACATGTAAATCAGAGGAAAAATACATGAAATCTACTTTAAAAGTAGGAGAATGGGATCAGAAACTTACTTGGAATATGGATTCTAGAAGAAATCATGAAGTTTTGCTCGAAGTTTTTCGAAGACGTCTTGGATCGCACTGAAATGTCTGAGGTTCTTGGAGATTTTTTTTCTGAGCATTCTTGAAGAGAGAGAATGATCAAGTAAAAATGGAATAAAGAAAGAAGAGGGGAATTTATATCAGCCAAGGGTATTTTTTGTGTAATGATGAGATTTGAAGGTTTTTGCATGCGCAATAGCAATAGTCATCGAATTGTTTCTAGGAAATTGTAAAGGTCATGATTACTTGTCTTTTCGAGAAAGTAAGTACAATCAGATGTGACAGGTCAGCTGAATAACTGATTGAATAAGTTTATTAAATGCTAATCGCATTAAAATAAACTTAGGGGGCAAATGTTTACCCAAAATATTTGCATGATGACGTGACACGGTCGAGGCGCACGTGGATAACACATGACTTATTATTGCTAAAGACTTGGTCGACCAACGATCATGTTATGAAAAGGAAAACTAAGTTGCTCGATGGGTGTAAGGAATATGCTGAACTGTAAGGAAGATGATGTGCTGACATATGCGACCAGATTTGGTCGTAGGAACGAAGCTAGAATTCAAATACAATTATGAGTTGGATATTTCTAAGATATTTGACTCTTTTTATATGTAAATATCATTATTTATGTTATTATTCAATATGCTTGTAACAAAACTTGAACATGGCCCATAGGCCCATATGTACATCTTGGAGCCTATAAATAGTATTCATGGGATTCATTGAGAGATAGGCAATAATTTGTATATAGAGAGAACAAGTGTTTTTATACACGACTTTTGTATTCCACTTTGGAGCTTGTGAAACTTAGTGAACCCTAGTTCGCTGATTGCAGGTTTCGGAGTTTACATCAATAAAATCACTAAGTGGACGTAGGTTATTACCAATCTCAGGGGCCGAACCACTATAAAATTTTTGTGTCATTTTAGTTCTTGCGTTCAGTTTATTAATTCTTATCGTTTTTAGTGTCTCTATGTCGCTGACTAAATTGCTAGTCAACACAAATCAATCCCCATAACATTTTGTTTTCAATCATGTGCTCATAGTAAATCAGGGACGGATATCTAACCAAGTTTCAAACATTTGGCTTAAATAGTGGCTTAGAACAAAAATATATAGTGTTAAGCTTAAAATGGGTTAATCAAAGGATCAATTAATTTCAGGTCGGGTAGAAAAGCTCAAACGATCCAAATGATAGCCTAAATCATAATCCTAAGCATACTTGATATATTATTTTGCCTCAACTAACAAGTAAGCAAGTTCTAGAATTGTAGAAAATAATTTCCACTTTCCATTCATCAATCCACCAACCAATTCCAGCTAGCATAATCAATATCAAAAACATCAATTTAAACATCATCACAATATATTCATCAAATGTTGCCTAAACTAAAATGAACTAACAGGGTGTTCAATCAAGCACACTTTTTTTTTTTTCAGATTTCATTTTCTTTGGTTTATACTCATAACACTCACTTTGTTCTCATTGGCAGTTGTTGTCAACCATCATTCATGTTGGTCTTAGTACACACTAAAACAAAACTCTACACCAAACAACTAACACAAACTAGACACACAAACTCACAACAAAACAACACAAACAAACTAAATGGAAAATAAGCTCCCTCCCCCAAACTTAAGGTAAACATGGTCCCCAATGTTTAAAAATAAGTTAAGAAAGAAAAATTACCTGCTACGAATCATGTCAAAATGGTGGTGGGTCTTGGAAAGGGTGCCATGGTGGTGGATAAGGAAAATAATGCTTGTCCTCCTCCCTGTTAGACCACTGGTAAAACAACTCATTTTGCCTGTCTGCTTGGGCTCGATGATAATCGTGAAGCTCCCCTAAATAATTATGGGTATGTTGGTTTTGTTGGATGATATAATCCAATCTTTCCAAGTGCAGATCTGGTGGGGCCTCAATTGCCAGAAATTCTCCTCTCCTCTCCTCCTCGGCTGCCCTTGATTCTTCTTGTTGAACATTGAAATGGCCGTGTGCATTAGCAGCATCTTCTTCTTCTTCAACTCTCACGGCCTGCCTCCTCCTTTGTTTGCTGAGCTTTCTGACTTTGTTTAGGGTCGCGACTTCAAAGAGTAAATCATGACTTGACCTCTAGAATAATTTGAAAACTACCTTTTCACAAATTGCACGGTTCTTACATAAATTTTACTCAAAAACTAAAAAAAATGAATCTTTAAAAATCCAAAACGAAATTAAATAAAATTGTTCAACTAGTTAAGACTTAAACAAAAACACAAAAAAAAATTTTTTATAGGAATGCCTCCTACAACGCTGTCGTTAATGTCATTTAGTTAGATGTTGGACACCCAATTCAAAGGGGTTCTAAAAGCAACACAGACTTGCATTTTTCCACTGGTCCTTCCAAATAGTGCTTCAATATCTGACCATTCACCTTAACGTGTCCCGTCTTCTCGCTATGAATTTGCATCGCTCCATAAGGTAATGAGACAACAACGGTGTATGGTCCCGACCATCTCGACTTTAATATTCCAGAAAAAAGCTTCAATCAAGAATTAAATAATAGCACCTTGTCCCCCGGTTGGAAATCCTTTCTAATTATCCTATTATCATGAAATTCCTTAGACATTTCTTTATAAATATTTGCATTCTCATAGGCTTCATTTCGAAATTCATCAAGCTCATTCAACTCCAAAAGCCTATTCTGTCCTGCCATAAATATATCAACGTTCATCTTTTTTACTGCCCAATAAGCTTGGTGCTCAAGTTCCACCAGTAAATGACATGCCTCTCCAAACACCAGTCGATACGGTGACATACCAATCAGAGTCTTGAAGGCTGTGCGATATACCCACAATGAATCAGCAAGATTTTTCGACCAATCCTTCCTTGATGTATTTACAATCTTCTCCAAGATACTTTTTATCTCCCGATTTGACAGTTCTGCTTGACCATTGGCAAGTGGATGATAGAACAAGGCCTTTTGATGATGAACTCCATAACAAGCGCATGGAGAAGTGAATGGCTTGTTGCAGAAATTACTTCCTCTGTCACTAATAATTACTATTGGAGTACCGAACCAGGTAAAAATATTTTTATGAAGGAATTTAAGTACCTCCTTACCATCACAAGTAGGAGTTGTTGCAGCTTCCACCCATTTAGAAACATAATCTACTGCCAACAAAATGTACTTGTTATTATAAGATGACGGAAAATGTCCCATAAAATCTATTCCCCACACATCAAACAACTCATTCCAGAATTCCAGTCATCGAAATTTGATCTCTTCTTGATCTATTACTGGTCCTTTGGCAACGATCACAACTCTTGACAAAGGCACTAGCATCTTTAAATAACGCAGGCCAATAAAACCCACATTGCAAAACTTTTTTTGTTGTCCTTGTTCCTCCAAAGTTACCACCACAATGTAAAGTATGGCAATGAGTAAGAATGGAAATCATCTCCTCTTCCGGGACACATCTTCTAATTACTTGATTAGCACAAAGACGATAGAGAATGGGCTCATCCAAATAATAATGCTTGACTTCCAAATAGAATTTTTTGAGTTGCTGCCTTGACATGTCCGGAGGCACAACTTTAGCTACCAAATAATTGACATAATCAACAAACCAAGGTAGCTTTTCTTCACTTTCAATGGAAAATAATTGTTCATCCGGGAAGTTTTCATCAATTTGTTCCTCTTTCTTATTAGGCTCTTCTCTTTTTTCCAATCTAGATAAATGATCTGCAACTAGATTTTATGTCCCCTTTTTGTCACTAATTTCCATATCAAACTCTTGCAATAATAGGACCCATCGAATCAAGCGAGGTTTAGCATCCTTCTTGGTCATAAGGTACTTAATAGCAGAATGATCTGTATAGACAATCAACTTATTACCAATTAAATATGGCTTGGACTTATCGAACGCAAAGACAATTGCAAGTAATTCCTTCTCACTAGTAATTGAGCATCATTCAAGGTTCGACTAGCATAATAAATCGCTCAGAATACCTTGTCAATTCACTATCCCAGATCCGCTCCTACTGCATAATCACTCACATCGCGCATCAATTCAAAAGGAAGTTTCCAATTTGGTGATACAACAATTGGAGTCGATACCAATTTCTCCTACAACGTGTTAAATGCCCTTACACATTCAGCATCAAAGTCAAACACCAAGCCATTCATAAGTGGAGTAGATAAGGGCTTCGAAAAATCCTTTATAAACCTCCTATAAAATCCAGCATGGCCCAAAAAACTATGAACCCCTTAACAGAAAACTATGGAGGTAAGTTATCTATTGTAGATGTCCTTGCCCAGTCTACCTCAATACCATGGCGTGAAATTTTGTGGCCTAAGACTATTCCTTCTGTCACCATAAAGTGACATTTCTCCCAATTTAATATTAAATTTGACTCCTCACATCTTTTCAAAATCTTCTCCAAATTAGCCAAACATCCATCAAAAGAGACCCCAAAGACTGAAAAGTCATTCATAAAGATCTCTATACCTTTCTCCACCATGTATGAGAAGATAGACATCATATATCTCTGAAATGTTGTTGGAGCATTACATAACCCAAACGACATTCTCTGAAATGCAAATGTTCCATAAGGGCACGTGAAGGTGGTATTTTCTTGATCCTCCAGTGCCATGGAAATATGATGGTATCCCAAATACCCATCCAAGAAACAGTAATAAGGATGGCTTGTCAATATATTCCTTAGGTTGTAATTATTCATTTTGAGAGAGTGCATAAGATTCGAGTACTATTATACACGTTCTTGTATCCTTCTTCCTAACTTGTGAAACTCGGAGGACTTTAGTTTGCTGATCACAAGTTTTGGGGGATTTACATTAATAAGAGTACTAAGTGGACGTAGGTCATTACTGACTATCGGGGCCGAACCACTATAATTATGTGTGTCATTTATTATTTGTTGATTATTCTTAAGTTCAATATTTATTTCATATAGTTTATTTGACTCAGTGTCGTTAGCCAATTCATGGGTCAACAACTAGCAATATAGGCCAGGTCATGAAACGACACGAACATGACACAAATTGACATGGTTAATTACAAATTTTAATGAAATATATGAAATAAACATTTTTATAATTTCTTGTTTTAATAATTTTCATATAAATAAAATGAGAAACATAAACCTCATGAGCTAATTTAGCTTATTTGTCAAAAGTATTTTGTAAAATTTGACCAAACTAATCATTATATTGATGAAATATTTTTTGACATACTCATTAGAAATTTAGAATTTATGACGGTTTTCATTAAATTGGTGAAACACTGATAACACAAACATGACATGATTATAAATGGGTCGACATAGACAACTCGAATTGCCGACCCTTGACCCCATCAAAATAAGATAAGAAATTTAAAAATCAAGCTTCAATTCAAAGAATACTAAAATTAGGTACGTTAACAAAATTCAATAAATTTATCAAAAACATAAATTTTCAAACAAACCAATAATAATGATAAATTTAAATTAATATTGAAACTTAGGTAGGCTAACTAAATTTAGTGAATTTATAAAAACTTTCGAAACCCAAATTCAATGAAATTTTAAAAATTTCAACACAATATGTATTTGTTCACCCCAAATTTCTTCAAATTTTAAATAGTTAATTTCGATAAGGATTTAATTAATATTTACATCAATTTGTCAATATTAATAAATTTTCTCTAAAGAATAAAAAATCTCATTTTAACCTCAAATTCTTAAATCATATAAATATCAATAAATTGACTCAGTCAGCTTGATATTCATATTTGATAATTAAATCAATTGTTTGAGACTATTAGATTTGATTTAATCCAAGACAGCGCAAGGACCATAGATTCATGAATACAAGTTACAATAAGTTCGAATGAGTCTATTTATTAGAACATATTTCCTATAATGTAAATATGTTATTCATTATTATAATCATTGCCATCTATATTTATGTTCAAGCATTAAGCCTAAACATAAAACCCAAGTATTTATTTTGTACTTTCGATAAACTACAAAACTACAAATATACGTTATCCTTAAAAAAAAAAAGATAACAATGTTTATTGGAGAGATGATAGAAGAAAAGGAAAAAATAATTTTTTTTTTTTGGAATTTTCACAAGAGAATGTAATCAATGGATGGTAACTCTATAAATATGTAAATAAATTTTCATTAATTACCTAAAAAAAATATGTACATTCTATTATCTCAAGCACCTCACTAACTTCCACCTAAAGTTATATCATTCGCATAAAAATGGATGAAAAAAAAGTAAAATATCCCCACTCCCACACCTAAATCAAGAACTTATTAAGTTAGAATCTTACATAGAACAATTAAGTGTAACATATGATTTCTTCTTTTTTTTTTCTTTTCTAAATATTTATATATTTAATGCTCCCTAAGAGTAAGAGCCTCCTTTTGTCGCCGCTGCTCCACCTCTGTTGTCGCCGAGTGCAGCAACAATGTCGTAAACAGCATGTGTCGGAACTCCAACGACACTAATTAGCATTAGTCCAAATGACAACTTGGCGGAGCCGTCATCGTGAACAAGCCCTGGCCACCCATGGGGGAAACCGGCTGAACCATGTTAGTGGGCGCATATGCTGGGACGACGGAAGAAGTCGTGGAAACTGGACGTGAAGGGCTGGTGCCAGAGCCAGTGGCAGCAACGATGGAAGGTTGTGCATGATCGAGTAACCACTTGATGCTCTCATCGTCGGACCAGTGGCCAAGCTCGCATGACAGCTGAAAGATCTGGGCGGTGCACATGGCCGGCATCCTAACACGGTGGCCTCAACCGTTGACCTTGGTGTGGCAGTCCTTGGAGGAAGAAGATAGCGACGTGGGTTTACGCAGAATGACAATTTGGGTTTTGTTGTTCGTTGCGGATGGAGGTACGATGGGGCTAGAGTCCGGTTGAGAGTGGTGGTCGGAGGAGGAGGATGAGAGGTTTTGTAGGACAATATCCGAGCCCATGGTGGAGAGAAAGCTAGGGTTTTTTACAAGAGAGAGAGGCTGTTAGTGGTGGTCGAATCAAAGAGAGAGAGAGAGAGTCGTCATTAGGGTTTTAGTACGGGAGAAGAAGAAGGGGCCGCTTTTGTATTTTATTGACCCCACAATACACAAAAGGTATAAATATAAGGGATTTTTCCATATTTATGGGATTTTTAAGGTGGTTTTACAAAAATATGGATATTTAATTTTTCTACTTTTTTTATGGCTTTTTGATTTGGAAGTTCATATTTATGAGATTTTATTTCCCATAAATTTGAAAATATATATAATTATGCCACATTTTTTTTTATCATAGTTACATTTTTTTTTTATTTTGAAGGTATTTTTTTTTCTTTCATTTTTTAATTATTTTTTCAGTTTTTTTTACTTACTTATTTTTCTTCCATTTTCTTTTTTTTTTCTACCAATTTTTCCTTCTTACTTTTTTCTTTCTTTCCATTTTTCCATTTGTTGACCCAGATTTTGGCCAACCGACACGGAGTCAAAATATGCTTGATGTGGATGAATGTGTTGACAAGAATCGAATGGCAAAAAGTAAAAAGAACACGATATTTTATAGTGGTTCGGCCCCAGGATCTGGTAATGACCTACGTCCACTTAGACTGTTATTGATATAAGAATCAAATGAGTGATCAAAGAACAAGGGTTCAATGAGTTTCACTAACCTCTGAAAAACAATACAATATTCCAAGGAGAATTATTCTAGTCTCAAATAATTCTAAAGCCAAAAGTCCCCTCCCTTGAGCTATCTTTTTCTACTTATAGGCTCAAGGGGGATTACATGATTTAGTTGCCGATATTCTCTCCTAAATAACCGGATATTCAGGAGATTGTGTGAGTTAAATTCGGGATCTACAAAGATCTTTACAGTAATATTACATCGCATGCGGAACCAGCGACCAGACTGGTCGCAGGTAAGACTGGGCTGCTAACTGTTTCTAATACGTCTTCTGGTCGATGTACTAACAGAGCTTTTCCAGGCGTCAGCCACGTGTCCAGGGATCACTTGCCGCGTCATCAATGCCAATTTTTTGGATAACACCATTCTTCTTCTTCTTTTCATTTTTATTCATTTTTCTACTTTTTCTCTTTCATTTGTATTTTTTTTTTCATATTTTTTCAGTTTTTTTTCCTTCTATTTTTGCTTCATTTTTGTATTTATTTTTTTCTCCTTCTATTTTCTTTTTCTTTATTCACACATATGAGCTTTTTTTTCTTTCTTTTTTTCTTCTTCCATTTTTTCCTTTTTTTTTTTTTATTTTTTTCTACAAATTTTTTCATTCATCTTTTTTCTTTCTTTCTATTTTTCCATTAGTTTTCTTCTTCTTCTTTTCACTTTTATTCATTCATCTGTTTTTTTTCCTTAGTTTTACCTTCATCATTTCATTTCTTTTGTTATGTTTTTTTTTTTTACATATTTTTTTTAGTTTTCTTTCCTCTGTTTTTTTCATTCTTTTTTCTTCATTTTTTGTACTTATTCTTTTATCATTCCATTTTTTTTTCCTTTTTTCACATATATATTTTAACATTACATAATTATTTTACTATTTTTATTTTTTATTTATTATCTATTATTATTGTAATTGATTTTATAGTTTTATCCACTATATGTAAAAAAAATCAAATCAATTTTTTCAGCATTTTTGTTTTACTGTAATCCTTATAGAAACAGCCAAATTTGGAAAGAAAATAATAAAAATATGAAAACGTGAATGGGTAACCAATTACCCTGATGGGAACATTCAAATCTAGAAAAAAAAAATTATATGAAAATGTGAATGAGTAACCAGTTATCCTAGTGGCAACATCCAAATCTGGAAAAAAAAAATATATATGAAAACTTGAATGGGTAACTAGTAACCTTGATAGAAACATCCAAATTCGGGAAGAAAAAAAATAGATATGAAAATGTGAATGGGTAACCAGTTACCCTGATGGGAACATTCGAATCTGAAGAAAAGAAAAATCTGATGAAAATGTGAATGGGTAACCAGTTACCCTAGTGGGAACATTCAAATTTGAAAAAAAAAAATAGATATGAAAACTTGAATGGGTAACCAGTAACCCTGATAGGAATATCCAAATTTGGAAAGACAAAAATAGATATAAAAAACATGAATTGGTAACTAGTTACACTAATGAAAACTTTCAAATTTGAAAAAAAAAATTAATGTGAAAACGTGAATGGGTACCTGGTTACCCTGATGGGAACATCCAAATTTGAAAAAAAAAATCATATATGAAAACGTGATTGTTATTAGTTACTTAACCCAAACAAGGAAAAAAATAGTCATAATCTTTTAAATATATATATATATATAAAAAACAGTTAGAACAAAAAAATTGATTTGATTTTTTTTATGTATAGTAAAAAAATAAGTACAATAATAAAACATTTTGAGTTGAAGGGAATGCGACTTAATAAGAAGCTTTCTCCAAAAAAATTCGACAAAAATGAAGGAGAAATAAGACGTCAACGAGAAGAGAAGTTGTAGAGATGAAAACTAAAAATAGTAAAGTGAAAATGTATTTTTGATTTTAAATTGTAACATTAAATAATGGAAAAATAAACATTAAACAATATAAAAACAATAACAATAGATTAAGTTCCTTTTTTAAAATACTAAGTCAATATTGTATAATGAAACTAATATAAAAATAATCAAATGACTAAAATAATCTCCTAATTTAAATAAACGTAATTAGGAGTAAAACAATGACATAAATCTATTTTATACAAAAATATGAGAAACTAAATCCATAAAATTGAAATTATTTTAAAAAAGCCATAAAATAAATTCTTTTGAAAAAAGTCATATTTTATAAACTTGTTAAAAAAGTCATAAAATAAATTGCATTTTACCGGTGCAATTTCACGCCACTAAAAGTCTGACTTTTACCGGCGCAATTTTTCGCCACTAAAAAGCCTAACTTTTGCCTGCGTAATTTAGTGCCGACAAAGGGTTTCACTATGGCATTGTCAAAAGTGTTTATCACAATTCTGTGGGAAATGTTTTCATCGATGCGTCCATATTTTTGCCGGCGCAGTCCGTTTTGCGCCGATAAAAGTCTTATTATCGACGTACTTCGACCGTCACCATTTCTCGACGAAAAAAACGCATCGGCAAAGCCCATCTTGCTTTTGCCGGCGCAAATCATGACCTTTGCCGGCGCAAAAGAACGCCAGGAAAAGTCATATTTTTTGTAGTGACATCAACAACTAAATCATTATAAACTAAATTGTTTATAATAATATTAATAACCTATCAATTAGATCTAAATAAAACAAAAACGTATATGAAACCCATTATTAGAATAATCCAAAAAATGATTGCAAAATCTAATTTATAAACTAAATTGTTTATAATAATAAAGAAGCAAGAAAAATCATACTAAAATGTAATGAACTAAAACATACCAACTAAAATCCTTATAATTAAATTGTTTATATTATTACTAAGTGTGGTTGTTTTGTAATCTCAATTAGACATTCAACAAAATGGTCTAGAAATAAAAACACCAATATATTTAAAAAAAATAAAAAAATATATATAATGCTAATCATCAATTTATAACAAGTTATAATTTAATTTACCTAAAGTATATTGTAACGACCTAAAATTACTAATACGGCTTAAGGGCCTTGATTAGTATGCTGAGATGGCACAATTGGAAGTTATGTGAATTAATGGTGAAAATGCATGATTATGTGATAAGCATGCTTATATGATTATTTGGATATATGTGATGCATGACTATGTGTATTAGTATGCATGTAGGCCCTGATTAGGTTATAAGGACATATTTGTAATTTTGGCCCGTTGAGGGCATAAGTGTAAATATTTATGATAAATTGTTGAGACCACATTATTATGTGGATATATCTGCAGCTTGTGACTCAAGGTGATCCTAGTGAGCGGTTTAACAAAAAAGTCACGGCGGGGATTTATACCCGGCTCGGGGTGAGTCTGGGGGTACTTCTGGGAATTTAGAGAATATATTGGAGACTATTTGTTATTGAGGAAAATAATTGGTGATTAGTTAGGTGTCGGGATGTAAGCGGTAAATATTAGAGACATTCGAGGAATTAGCGGGAATTGGGAGCAATGACCAAAATGCCCTTAGAATGACTTAAAGGTTTAGGATTTATTGGGAGGACAATATGGTCATTTGGTTTAATAAGGGATAAGTGACATTCAACCTTTTATGACTTAGTGGAATGTGTAGAGAGTGTTAGAAGCTGAAAGAAAAGGGGAAAGAGACAAAAGGAGAGAAATAAAAACGAAACTCCCAAGTTAACCCTTTTTCTCTCTCTCGGTTTATTATTCTTCTTGCACCATTTCTTGTGAATTCTTGGAGCTGTGGTTCAGAGGAGGATTAGGTCAAATTTATCACTTGAGGTTCTTGGTGAAACTAGGAGGTCCTACTGGAATTCAGTCCGATTGAGGTTAGTTTTAAGGTTTTTTTCTTGAATTTCTGGTTTTAGCTGAAATGTTTTTCTAAACTTGAGTTTTGGATGTAATCAAGGGGGATAAGCTTGAGGAAGTGAAGGGTTTGAGGCTGAAAGGATACTAGAGATAACCTAGGTCAAAATTCTCCATCAAAGGTATAAAATTGTAGCTTTAAAGTTCTAAAATTTCTGGTGTTTTGTTGAGTTTGAGCTTCAAGCTCAATCATAGCAGTTTCTTCATTTTGGGGTGCATGTGTGTAGAGTCCCAGAATTTACTTAGCTAGTTAGATAGTAGTAGTAGTAGTAGTAATAGCTAGTATTAGTTATAGTATGTTCATTACTGTGGATTTTGGTTCAAGCCGGGACTTAGTTGGAAACTCCTAGCAATAGTTATGGATTTTATAAGTTTAACCTATAGTTTAAGAATATTAATTATAACATAAGGTTTGATTAATATTGCTGGTTAGTAATATGATGATTATTATAACCTAAGGTTTAGATAGAGCCAATAGGATTATGACACTTGTCATATGCAGAATTATTAAGGAATTATTATTTTAATGATAAAATAAGGGAAATATAAGACTTATTCTTCATCAAAATCTGTTAGGAGCATGATATTTATTTAGATATTCAGATATTTAGACTCACAATTTTATTTATTTGTGGATTAGGTTATTTAGATAATTAAATAGATTTTTTTTTTTCGTAACTTTAGGGTACTGTAACTTCCGACCTATTTTTGACCTAGTTAGGTTATGAATTTAGAAAAACAGTATTTCTAAAAAGTTGTAGATAATTTAATTAGCTTTCTAACGGTATAAAGATATTTTAAATGGAATTCCTACAGCTCCAGATATGTTGATTTTACTATAGGTTAGTTTAGAGTTACGGGATTTAGAAAGTTAGAAGATTTTTATTCCTTAGGATTCTATTTTAAATTTGAATTTAAATTTGGATTATAATTAGAAGATTTTTATTCCTTAGGATTCTATTTTAAATTTGAATTTAAATTTGGATTATAATTAGAAGATTTTTATTCCTAGAACTCTATAAATAGGACCTAGCATCAAGCATTTTTTCATTCATTCATCAAGCTAAGTTCAGAGGCTGCAAGTTGCTAGGTTATTGTGAGAGTGTAAACACTTGGGTTGGGGATTATAAGCTTTGTCATTCTAAGCTTATTAGGCACTTGGGAAGTAAGGTTCATAGAGTGTATTTCGGTTTCGAGGTGTAGTTCGGTCATAGCAATTTTAACGGCATTCCTATTCTTAGTTCCTTTTCTGTATTGTTTCATTAGTTCTTATAGTTTTTCTCTACTCAATTCCTAACCCAATCTTCTCTATTCTTGGTTAGGCATCTAAGTTCTTTGAACTTGAGATTTCTTGTTGGTAAGTATCTTCTCGATGGTTTAGTTCATTCCTCTTCATCTCTTTCTTTTAGAAAACTCACATCTCTATTAATGGTTTTTAGGAGTGTTCCAAAATCCTGACCTTGTTCTCATCATCCCGGTATTTTGGTAAGGAAAATAGGATAGTTTTATATGCTTGTATGTTTTGTTGATATGTTATGATAAGTTATGCTATAGTATGTTATGTTATGTTTTCTTATGTTTCATGGTTATGATTTACCCTACCTCAGATATTAGACAAGGGACGTAGATGGGTTATCATAAACCTACCATGTGATCTAACCTACCTCAAATATTAGACAGGGGACGTAGATGGTTTATCACATGTCATAATGGCCATTATTAGTATAGTTTTATATAGTATATGTTATGATATGTTTTTAGTATATGTTATGATATGATTTTATGTGTATGTTTATGTGGTTAGTAGTTTTTCCTTGTTGGGCATTAGGCTCATTCCTTTATGTTTATATGTGCAGGAAAATAGTTATGGCGGCGGAAAGATTCTTGGCAGCTTGAGGATGTGTATTGAGGCAGGATGGAATCGGTGGATTGCGCGTTCGATTCGAGGATGAAGTTTTTAAGTCTTTTAGTTATGATGTCTATGTATTATTTTTCCGCACTAAATTTTGTAACCAATTTATTTAAGTTATGTTTTGTTTTCAAAACAATGGGATCCCATATCCTAAATGAATTTTTATGTATTTAACCTTTACTTTACAGTTTTTAAATAAAGTTATGGTTATTTCATATGTACGTTTTCTTAAGATTAGTATAGTAGTCATTAATGGTCCAAAGTCTAGAATAGTTGGGTCGTTACAATGTGCTTAAGTTTTATATGATTGGGTCATTTGGGGTGAGTTATAGATGATGGTAGGCTTGTTTTGGTGTTTGGTTGAAGCTTGGAAGGATTTTGTAGAGGTTTGGCATGGGGAAAATCGAAGGAAGAAAACCAGAGTTTGGTTATGCTGTGACTAGTGCTGTAGCGCTAGGCCTAGTGGTCTGGGAGCTTTTTGGCTCTGCTTTTGGCGCTATAGCGCCCTCTTTGTAGCGCTACCCTGTATCCAGAAGAAGAATTTTGGGTTATTTCTTAGGGTTTTTGCCCGGGGGCTCGGGGTTTGATTCCACTACCCCGTTTGGTGGAATTAGGGCTTCCCGAGGGCTCGGGATTGGTCCCGAGGCTAGGTTTTGGAATTGAAGTTTGGTATGGTTCTAATTTGTGGCTGTGACTAGGTGTATGGTAGGGCTCGGACGGGATCGTGCTTGAGGGCTGATTTCATTGAACAAAGCTAGCGAAAACAAAGGTAAGAAAACTGCACCCGGATATGTGATTATGTTGGGACTAAGAGCTCCCTATATTTGTATGATGTCATAGATGGTATTATGCCATGGGACATATGATAAACGACCTAAGAGTTCCAGAATCAATATTTGTGCACATGGCGTGGCTCGGCCACTGGTAGCTGAGGATAGCTTAATATTCACTAAGCTCGGTTTAAGCGGGCCGGAGTCAGTGGGATGATTAGGGGATGCAACCTAAGGGTGTCGACCCTGGTTATTATATGTGAATTGGTTATTAATGTGAATTGATGAGCTTAGTATGTTGAATGCCTGGTTATGTGAATGGTTTGGATTGTTGAGTATATGGTTATACTGTATGAGTCATCTGATTGTTTGATTGTTGATTATGCTCTGTTATTGTGTTTTCTTGCTGGGTCTTGGCTCACGGGTGCTACTTGGGATCCCATGTACAAGAATGTTTGATTATAGAAAATGTAACTTTTGTGACCGAAATCTTTTAACCATAGTTCAATTATAGTTTCAGTAACACTTTTTTAACCAAATAACTTGATTAGCAAGTCTTGCACCTTTATAAACACACAATGTAACAGTCTTGCCTATCCAGGACGTTACATATGTAGAAATTGATTTAGATTTAAATAGTAAGTTATTATTGTTATTTTTTTAAAAAAAAACCTATTATTAATTGTAAATAGGTGTTATGTAATTCATGTAATAGGTTATTATATTGTGTTAAAATGTTTAAATTTTCCTTAAAAAAAAGTAATTTTTTTTAATATTTTACTAATACATGTAAGGTAATTCTACCAAAAAGAGAAAGGTAAATGCTTATACGCAATGAAAAACAACCTAGATTGAGTAAGTTGTCTTCATTTTTGTCTGACTCTGTCTGAGGGGCACTGAGATTTTGAATACAACTGGAGTTGTGAGTAGGGTGCACACATGTCAAATTTTTGAGTTTCGGAAGCATTGAGTTCAGGTTTTGTGGGTTTTGGGTTGGAAAATGTGGTAGTGAACCCGCTCTAATTTTTTTTGTTTTTTTGGTAATTTCGGGTTTCGGGTGGGATTGAGCCGAAAATAAGTTTTGGGTCGAAAATGGGCTCTGGTAAAAAAATTTCAAAAATACCAATTTTTTGACACTTTTTTATTTTTTTTTACTTTTCACATATTTTTTTTTTCAACTTTGTTGTTAATTTGGTTTAATTGATTTTTTACAAATTGAACATTGGTAAATTTATTTGAAAGAGTAGGGGGTTAAGGTTTTTTTGTCATCAAATTTGAATTAAAATTAAAAAAATTTATTTTTTATTTTTTCGGGTTTGGGTTTATAACCCGTGTATTTGTATTTACCACACTCGAATCCGACCCGAACATACTCAAGTTTGCAACTAATCTGACCCGAAAGTAATAGGTTTTGTCAAAATTGAGTTTTCGGGTTGCGAGTCGGGTGGGTTGTGGGGGTAAAATATTCACCCCTAGTTGTGAGTCAAATATCGTATTTATCGTCATTCCTAATGGGCCAAAGTGAGGTACACTTACGGAAGGCCCAAGCCGATTAATCTTTGGATGGGCTGACTTAGCTAAGGACCAGCCCAAATTGTGGGCCGAGGTCCATATAATATAGATAACAAAAACAAAAATAGAAAAAAAATCAGACATAGTAGGAGAAGAAGAGGAATAATAGGATTACATAACATACATATCTGATCCTCTTCAGAAATGGGGTGTACTTATCTTGAGGTGTAAATTGTTCGGCCAATGCTGTTTTGAGAAGAAGAAAGCAAAGCTAAATGCAGAGTAGACATACAAAACCCGTCGTTGTTAAGAACACAAAACCACACTATATTTGTATTATTACTGTATTATATACTAGTTTTTGTTTCAGTAAGACTTGAAGTAATGGAGGTCGGAAGGAACTTGCTTTCTTCACCGCCGTCCTTTCCTCCAAGAACCCATCTCAGGAATAATCATTCTTCTTCTTCCTCTGCTTCTGCTTCAACTTCAGGTAACGCCATGCTTGTAAATTTCATACCTTTTCAGTTCTGGTTGGTTGTTTTGTTTATATGCCTGTTATAGTTTTTTCTAAGTAACTTCTCTGAAATTTATAGTGAACTTAGTGAGGAAATGGATAGGAGGTAGTCTGTAGTTTTGTGACGTGGTTTTTACAAGGTAGGGTATTGGGTATTAGTTAAATTCCTTGAGCTTTTGAATGAAATTGGTTCCAATGTTCTAATATTTAGTTGGGCTAATCTAAAGCAACTCATGTTCTGGTACTTTTTTAGGCTGTTTGTAAACATTTTTTTTGTGTGTTGATTGGGTTCTTAATGTTTCATGAACACATAGCGCCCGCGGTTACTTCAGTACCAACTACTTCAATTGCTCAACGGTTTTCTGCCTCGGTTCTTTTACAAGAGCAGCGTGATGAATTGAGGCCTATGTTGCGTTTAACCAAGGAAGAGAAAACATCCCAGGTTTGTTTCATGTGGGTTTAATACACTTTGCTTACTTCATAAGAATTTGAGTTATATGCATTATTTGCTTCATTCTATTGAAACTTCTGATTCATGTACTATTGTTTGCATGTTTCTGTTCATTAAAAGGGAATGATAGACAGGAGGATGAAAGAGTCCGGGACCTTGGTTCATGAAGATAAAAGCAATGCAGACACTGACAGACTAAAATCGGAATTTGAGCACCCATCAATCCACTGGCCCAGTTTTTGGCACGTGTGAGATTAACTATTTTTCTCTAATACTAGCATCAAATCTTTGGGATGGCCTTTCATTTCTGATTTTCATTGTTGTACAGTGCTTATGAGTTCATTCCCCATTGCAGATTTCCCTCCTTACAAATGAAGACTAATTCATCTGCATCATTGACAATGGAGCCTACAACAGCTGGTAGCAAGAAGAATGTGAATGTTGGACTCTGTGATGCAATTGCACTAGCCAAGAAAGCTTTGGAAGCTTCAAAAGAAGCAGCATCGTTAGTTGAAGACTCCAAATTGGTTGGAGCTGATTCTGATGAAATGGTTTCTCTGAGGTTAGTTTATGTGCTGGCTTGGTTTACTATTATTTATTTTCCCCTTTCATGGAAGACGCTCGATTTGGAAAATGATGCCTGAAACTTGTTTTATATCTGGGGTCCGCAAGTTTGGCAGGCAAGGGGGACAAAACTGTGAGGTCTACAAGACTTGTAGAGAGGCGGTCTAAGAAGCGGAATGTACCCAAGTCAAAAATTCTGTTTTGTGAGGACCATAGTCCAAGAAGTGCAGATGTTCGGAAAAACTCAGGCTTTGATTCTGATGACCCCCTTCGATTGTTCTTGGCAAGCTCTGAAACAAAACAACTTTTGACTTTTGAAGAAGAGTTTGAATTGATTGCTCAAGTACAGGTCAATCTCCGAAGGAAGACTATTTCTGAATAATGGTATGTGTAGACTGTTATATAATCCTAACATAAATTATGCAACAGGATTTAATGAAATTAGAACAAGTCAAACACAGACTTCAATCCGAGTTTGGCCGTGAGCCAACTTTGGTTGAATGGGCAGAAGCAGTTGGAATTCATTATAGGATCTTGCGGACACAAATTTGCTCTGGTACCAGCAGCCGGGAAAGATTGATCTGTTCAAATTTACGTATGGTTGTTCACATTGCTAAACAGTATCAAGGACGTGGTGTTGGCCTTCAAGACTTGATGCAGGTAATGTCAACGCATTAAGTTTGGAGTATGTCTTTAGTCTGAGTTAGTACATAAGCACTCAAATTCATTAGAAAAGACTAGATAAGCTTCACAAACCTCTCTATGTGAGTGGTTAATCGCATATTGACAATTCATAACCTGCCTATCTTTACTGCTGATTAACAATCTGTGAGAAGAAATGAAATATGCCTAGTTTGTTTGTATGCAATATATAAATATAAGCTACTATGTATAATCTGCAAAAGAAGGCGCTAATATATATATATATTTAAATATTCTTGCAGGAGGGAAGTAAGGGCCTTATGAAAAGTGTTGAGAAATTCAAACCGCAAGTTGGTTGCCGATTTGCTAGTTATGCATATTGGTGGATAAGGCAATCAATTAGGAAGGCCATATTTCAACATTCCAGGACTATTCGTCTACCTGTAATGAAAATTTCCATTATTTAGCTTTGTCCTTTTGATCAGATATGTGTGGATGAGCTTGATTTCCTTTCGAAATTTGACTTTTTTCGTTTCAGCTTATTGATCTTATCCCTCTACAAATTTTCTATTTCTAAATGGAACTAGGGAAAAAATATGAAGTTTTTGAAACCATAAAGTTATCAACGTTGAGAATGAAGTTTTTGTTTTTGGATGGTTATTTGAATTTTGATACTCATTAAATGTTTGCAAAATTTGTTACTGTGGTAGAGAAACAATGCTTGTGGGTTCTATTATTTGGTGAAGAACAAATACTCTAAAGATCTAAATCTATTATCTCTTAATCTTTGTGAGGCATGAATTTATGGCCCGAGACAGAAAAATAACAAGGAATTATATGCAGGAGAACGTGTATACCTTGCTTGGCAAGGTATCTGAAGCAAAAAGATCATGCATTGAGGTAGGAAATCACAGTCCATCCAAAGAAGAGCTAGCAAGACATGCTGGAATTACTGTAGAAAGGTTGCAGAAACTTCTATACATCACAAGAACGCCACTTTCATTGCAACAACCTGTGTGGGCAGACCAGAAAACCACATTCCAGGTAAAACGTTGAATTCTGATTTATATCTGATATTGAATAAGCATTTTGAAATATAAAGACAGTTGACAGTTTCCCGTTAGAATAAAGCTGAAGTTCTCTACTCCATCAAACAATATTTTCTCTGTATTGTAATTGCAGGAAATTACAGCGGACGCAGGAACTGAGATCCCAGATGTGAGTGTGTCGAAGCAGATGATGAGACGGCACCTTCATGGTCTCCTAAGAAGTCTTAATGTTAGAGAGCAGCAGATAATTCGGCTAAGATTTGGTATTGGTGGTGCCACACGAAAATCACTGTCAGAGATTGGTAACATGCATGGTTTGTCCAAGGAGAGGGTGCGACAACTAGAGAGCCGAGCACTCTACAAGCTCAAGCAGTGCCTTGTCAGCCATGATCTTGATGCATACGCTGATTTACTAGTTTGAGTTGTAAAATGGAATTCAGCAGCCAAGCTTCCAAAAATGTACAGCTAATTGTGGTTTCAGAGTTCAGACAAGCAGGGAATCCAAACTGAGGCCTACCTTTACACTTTGAATTCTTCCAATATAAGATTACAGTCTTTTTGTGTAACTTAAAAGGTGAATATTCTACTTGTTAATGTATATTTTGCAATTTCATATATCAAGCTAACATTTTTTAGTGTTTTATTACTATGAAATTCATCTTTCATATATAAGGCTGTTAAAGATGATGAATTCACAATGGTAGAGAGATGGAGGGAAATTCTTATCTTTCTACTGTTTACACTTATTTTGCTCAATTGTATAGAGTTACAAATAAATTCATTGCGGCAAATCAAATAGTGAACTGAACTTTGGCCGCGCACCAACTAAATTCCTTTCCTCGAAGAGAACTGTCTCAAACATATGATTCTTCACCTTAACAAACCAAGTTTTTACTTAGTGATCTTTGAAAGTTTGATAGCACAAGGTGGCTTTAGATAAATAGATCCCTATATTAAGTGAAGATCCTTTATAGCTATGATTCCGCCGTGTGAAGACTGCTCACAAGCGAAGTATATACTCTGTCATCAGGTGTAAGGCCTGCTTGTTTCATCTCATCATACAATCTAAAGGCTTCATCTCTTCTCCCATCCTTAGACAAACCAGAAATTATAGCTGTGTAAGTAACAACATTCTGAATTAAACCCGTCCGAGACATTTCATTAAACAGTTCGAGCGCCTTGTCTGTTTTTCCCAAAATGCATTCTCCATGAATAAGTGAAGTGTATGTATATGAATCCGGGGTCATCCCATTGGCTTCCATATCTTCTTTTAGCTTATACGCTTCTTCCATCTTTCCTTTTTTACTAAACCCGTCAATGAGGGCATTGTACGTAACAGTATTAGGCTTATCTCCCTTCTTTTCCATCTCTTCGAATACACGCTCTGCCTCGGCAAAGTTCCCTTCCTTGCAGTATATGTCAATCAAAGTAGTGAAACTCACAACACTATGGGGCACACCCTGATCTGCCATGGCAAACAATAAACTCTTTGCTTCCTCATTTCGGTTTAGTCTATGTAGTCCATTAGCAATACTTGTGTACGTAAAAATGTCTATCTTTAAACATTTCTGTTCCATGTCATCTTTCACTTTCATAGCTTCATCTATCAACCCTCTTCTGCAAAAACCATTTACCAGTGTGTTATATATTATTTGGTTTGCATCAATTTCTTTGCTTTGCATCTCACTTAGCAAAATCTCTGCTGCCTCCATCTGCCCTGCCTTACACACACCAGTAATCAGAGCCCCATAAGTGTGAGTATTCGGTTTAAGGCCTCTCAGAGTTAATGCATCAAACAATGAGAATGCCCTTTTCAAATTTCCAAGTCTACAGCTCCATTTGATTAGTGCAGTGTAAACATAAATATCTGGCTCTATCCCTCTCTCGAGCATTTCATCAAACAGTTGCCCTGCTTTTTCAATCTTGCCACAGCTACCACACCATTCTATCAAAAGTGTGTAAGTCACAGCATTATAACTCACATTCTCTCTTTCCATCAAGCTCAAAATCTCATTAACACCCTCAAATTTCTTTCTTTCAATATAAGCATCTATAAAACCATTGTAAGTGAAAACGTTGGCTTTAACCCCTCTACCACCCAATTCATCCATTAAAGCCTTTGCCTTTTGAAACTCACCTATCTTACACAACCCATTAATCACAATAGTCAAAGAATGAACTGTAACTTCAACTCCTTTCTTAACCATCCGATCAAAGAACGCTAAACACAAGTCCACCTTATGTGATTTCTTCAAAGCAACCAAAAGAGCAAAGCAGGACCTTTCCTCAATCTCAAACCCATTCTCATACGCATAATTAAAAACCCCTAAAGCCTCTTCAAACATATCATTATTCACATAAACCACAAACATCATATCACAAAATTTCTTAACAAACTTGGGCTTCTTCTCACTCCCACCCTCAATCAAAGCCACCATACTCGTTAATGGGCAACGAAGACTTTCATCATTGACGATACCGTTCATCAAGTTCTTCATTGTGTCAAACTTCCGAGCTTGGAATAGCCTGTAAATGAGAGTGACATGGGCTTGAAGATCGGGTCTTTGCGAAGCAAAAGATTGGCTTGTTCGGAGAAAGTTGAAGAAACTCATGCAAGAACCAAGTGACACACCTGAATTAGAGAGTACAAGGTGAGTTACACGAGAATTGAGATTGGACAGAAGAGATGGGTCGTTTTTGAGGGATTCGAGACGTGCGCTGTTGAGGGTCATAGATATTTTTCGGGCGATTTCTGGGTCGGCTTCCGAAGACGAAAGTTTCCTCAAGGCTTTGAAAACCTTCCCAGAAGACATGACACCGATTTGAGGAAGGAGAAGCTTTAGCTTAGCTTTTCTATTTTTTTTTTACTGGGGAGCTTCAGCTTAGCTTGAATGAAGCAGTTTGAGGTTTAAAGCTACGAGAACTCAGTCAGGTTCCGCTGCCTGAAAATCGCAGCATATTATTTTGGGACTAAAACGGTACAAAAATTATAATAAGGCAATTTTTTACAACAGACCATTTCCTTGAAATAAAACATTTGAGCTGGTTGGTTAGGCTTCTAAAAAGCTAATTTTTACCTTTTGAAGTGGTAAAAGTGTTTTTTAAAATGGTTGGTTTCCAATACTGTTTTGACTTTTAGCTCTAAAAAATCACTTTTAGATAAAGTTAGTCCCATAAGCTTTTTGGTGCTTTCTAGAAAGCTACAAGTTAAAAGCAAAAATCTAATCAACTAGGTCCATTGATAACAAAGTTCAAGAGCTAATTTTTCCAACCATAAAACGTAGTTATCAACTTTAAGTGCATGCAACATGTTGTAGAGATATACTTGGAAAATATATGTCATCTCTCTTTTGAAACTCTAGCCGTCCTAGGCCATTTCTTCTTTGATACTTCTTCTCTCACCTAGAATGGCTGGCGCCTATACTGGTGTGTGCCTTGCTCCACTCTAGCTGAGAGGGGATGATAGTGGTGGTTGTTTTGGGGTGCACGATTGTATGGGGGTGTTGCCTGTCATTGGCTCCTTCCTTTTGGCGACGCTTGGAGGGTCTGAAAGTGGTCGGCGTGGGCAATGGGTTCTAATACTTCATAGGGGGGGGGGGGGGGGGAGTTTGTTGCCTGATCTATTAGGTGCGGGGGTGCTTTGTCTCCTTGGCTTTGTTTGGGGTGTGTGTTGTAATGCCCCAAATTTCCTAATAAGGTTTAGGACCTTGATTAGGAGGCCGGGAGGGCCATAATTGATTTATTATGATATCTAATGACTATATGCATGTTTATGTGAATTATATTATTATATGATGGTGAATGCATGCATATGGGCTCATATTTTAATTGCAAGGGCATTTTGGTAATTTGGTCGTTGGGGGCGTGATTGTGTAATTTTATGCATATGGGTGAGTTATAATTTTACCACATTATATGTGGATTGGTTCGAGCCATTCGACATGAGACGATCATGAGATGCAAGTTTTCGGTCTAGTCATAACGGGATTAAGTTCGAGGCTCGGGGTGAGTCTCGGGGCTATTTGATGATTAGAACATTACCGGGAATTAAAGGGTAATGGGGTATGATTTATTGGCACTTGAGAATGTTGAGATTAGTGAGAATTGGAGAGCGTTAATTATAATTAACGGTATAGGTTGGAAATGACGAATTTACCCTTGGGAGTGCTTAGAAGCTTTTAAATTGGCCTAGGGGCATTATGGTATTTTGACCTTAAGGATTGGTTTCAGCTTTTGAGTTTTAGAAGGTTGTAGAATCGTTTAAAAACAGAGCATCTTTATCCTCATCTCTCTCCCTCACCGTGCACCATTTCTCTTCCTTCTCCCTTTGGAATTTTGAGAGCCAACTTGAGGGAATAAGCTAGGAAATCAAGGTTTGGGCTTAGGGACTTGATTCAGCCATTGAAGGGGATTGAAAACCAAGCTTGAGGTAAGGAAACTCAGCCATGAAAGTCTGGTTATACTCTATTTTGGTGTTAAATTTCAGCTTGTGATTTCTTGGTGGTTAGTTGGAATTAATGGAAGTTTTGATTAGGGTTTATCTTGGGTTTTGCTAAGGGAGTGTTATAGATCAAGTTTAGGGGTTGTATTGGAGGTTTGAGTGGCGTTTAAACTTGGTTTGAAGGGTTGGTTCCAAGAGAAAACGCGAGGGAAAAAAAACAGGGGTTTTGGCTGAACTGGGGGTTGCGCCGCGGCATGGCCAGGGTGGGCCGCGGCCCTTGGAGGATGCAGAGTATTGGGTGCCTTTGTTTGAGGGGCGGGCCGCGGCATGGCCAAGGAGGGCCGCGACCCTTAGTGGCTTTTTGGCTTAGGGATTCAAGCCTTAGGCCTCGGGGTCGATCCTACTACCCAGTTTAGTGGTGTTTGATGTCTCGGAGGCTAGGTTTTGGTTTGGGAACCTTTTATTATTCATTTTATTGATGGAATCCCATAATTGGTTATGACCAGGTGACTGTTAAAGGACTGATCGTTCTCAAAGGTCGTTTCTTTTATTAATTCTCGCTAGAACCCAAGGTAAGAAAACTGCACCCCATATGTGACATGCATGGCTGTGATTGATGCATGTTGGATGTTGAATGTGAACATTGATAGCATAATGAATGCTTGGCAATCTTGCCCATTTGCATATGGTTGTTATTGAGGCATGCTGGATGATTAAGTGCGATGCATGTGATGCACGAGAAACATGTGATTAGGGCATGCCATGAATGATGAATATGAGATTGGTCAGAGCTTGAGTCTCTGTGTTTGTGCATGATCATAATTATGCTAGCAACTGTTTAGTAAGCATGCTGAATGCCCTGTTCTTGGATGATTGGCATATTATACACATTGATAGCATTGCTTTCTTGTGCATGGTACTGACTAATTAGTCAGGTTTGGCAAAGGTGCTAGTATCAACTGTGAAGCTGTGACATATTAGTCAGGTTCGGTAGTGGTACTGGGCACCGGTCACACAGGGTTGACTCATTAGTCAGATTTGGCAAAGGTGTTAGTATCAACTGTGAAGCTGTGACTCACTAGTCAGGTTCGATAGCGGTACTAGGCACTGGTCACGTTGTGCTAACTCACTAGTCATGACAACCCTAGTGTGTTTAGTGAAAGCTTTGTCGTTTGGATCTAATTGACCCTCTACATTGAATGACTCAAAGAGTATTAATGCAAGACCGACCTCAAGTTCGATGAATATAAACAAGCGTTTATCTAGCCAAAGGCTAGACACATAGAGCCATTGCAGGAAAGCCTAGGTAACGGTGTCGTTACACGGCTATGGGTACTGGGCCCTAGTGACTTGGTTGTCAGTCACTCAGTATGGTTTACCAGGACCTCAAAGTGATATTCACTAATCTGATCAGAGCTATGAGCTCTGTATGATCATTTTGATCATCATATGCATGGCTTTGGGCACTGAGGCCCCAGTGACTTGCTTGTTGGTCACTCAGCATGGTTTACCAGAACCTGTTGAAGGTTAGAGGCTTACCCAACAGCCACCCTTCCACTTGAATTAGTGACCTGCTTGTCGGACACTCAGTATGGTTTACCAGAACCTTAAGTGTGCGACACTCATCTGATTAGGTTTGACTTGATAGTCCTCCAATCAGAAGGTCAGGACTTCTTATCCTGGATACCCCAACATCTGTTTGAATTCATTTGCATGTTGAAAAGAGCTATGAGTGCTAGGCATGCCAGCTATGATTTGATATCTTGATATGACTGTTTATGAGCATATGAGTTTTCTTGCTGGGCTTCGGCTCACGGGTGCTCTGTGGTGCAGGTAAAGGCAAAAGAAAGCTGGACCATCCTTGAGTTGGAGAGCTTAGGTGATGACGTGTACATATGCAGCTGCTCGACCAATACTTAGGTGAGGTTTGAAAGTGGAACTAGGGTTGAACCCTGTTTTGCTGCTTAGAACGGCCTGTTGTAAACACTTTCTTGTAATTAACTCTGAAACTATATTTTTGGGATCCCAATGTATACAGTAAACGTTCTAGTGAAACGTTATACCTTAACCAAAGTTTTTAATCCCTAAACCGCTAATCACACTTAGTTACACGTTTATGGCGAAACGACTCGATTAACGAGTTTAACACTGTTTGCAATGTGCACTGTAGCGGTCCCTGGAGTTAGGGCGTTACATGTGTCATGTGGGATGGGCTTTCGTGGTCGCTGGTTTGCAATCGGATATGATGTTGGTCCCTTGCTCTCTTGGCTCTGATGGGCGTGGGTTTTGAGTGGCAATGGGTGGATCAAGTGTTGGGGTGGTGTTGCAATCCTGGATTGTGCCTGTGAGTCTCGTGTTTGCTTTTTTGTGGTCTCTTTATGTTTTTGTATGGTTTAAATTGGAATAATGGTGTTTATCACCCTATCTAGTGTCTTTAAGGGCCTTGGCTTATACTTGTTTGTCTAATATCTCCCCTGAACAATTCACATATGGGTGGTGATGCTGATTTGATTTGGAGCAATGTTGCCTAATTATAAGATTTTTAAAAGGCCAACCACTGTTCTTGGTGTTTGTTTTGGGGGGTTGATCGGTCTTATGTATTATCATTGCGGTGTTTGTGTTTGTGTTGCCCTTGTTTGGGTTAGTATTGTTCTTAGGTTATTTGCTCTTCTATTGTAACTGACGTGGTTTACTGTAATTTGGTTGTCTTTTTTGTGAGACCAGTACAGCTCTTTGAGTGATTGCATGACTTGTAGGCTTTTGTCCCTTTTAAAAGATGAATGAAAAGTTATTTCCCCTTAAAAAATACCTAGAAATGAAACATGATAAATTTAAAAACTATATCAGATAGAACTCACTAGAAAGAGCGTAAATACTAAAAGAAAACACAACCATAATATTATTGACTCAAAGTCGTCATCACTCTTGTTTTGATGATATACAATATTTGATTATTGATATCACAAACTATTTTTTATTTTATAACAAAGCATTTATCTTGTTTATCCAGCAAAAGTACAAATCAAGAAGATGGAATGAAAGCTTCAAGATGATCAAAATGAATTCCAAGATGACATCAAAGAGCCAAAGCACTCAAGATTAAGTGTAATCAATAGCTTATATGTTTATTAGTCTTGTTAAAGTGATTTGCAAGCATAGCTTTTGAATTTAAGCAATAATTTGGCTTACTAACTTGTGCAACAAGTTATTTCACAAAAATAAGTATTTTCCAAAACAAATTTTTTATATACATAATATAATACTTAATAAAGGGTTTTGCACTTTGAATCATAAAAAAAATAGTTTTTAAAAATTGGAGTTAAAATTGTTCAAAGTTTGAAAAAATAGAAGATTGCCTCTCTGCCTGTTAACTAGCTCGTCAGTTGTGCCCAAATTTTCAAAACCGAAAATTTCTTTTATATCTCAAACGAATATACATGACTCTATTTTTTATTTTGCACATATAAAGAGAATTTTATGAGCTTAATAAATATCCAATATCTGTATTATATCAAAGTATTAAGCTATTACATGTATTCTAAGCATTCTTACTCTTCTTCTTTTCAAAAACACTTTCTACACACACTTGAGCCAAAATTGTGTTTATTTTTCATTAGTGTGCTTGCATCTCTTTTTAGGTTGTTACATTGTATTTCATAATCTAAGAGAGTATTTGCTTTGTCGTTACATATTCAAAGATCCTTTCATTTTATTGAGGTGAAGTTTGCACCGGTATTGTAAACAACCTCGTATAGGTGAGATTGACACTTTAACAATCCGAGTAAGGTTGAAAGTGTTATGATTGGATAAATACATAGTGGAAATGGTTAGGCACGAAGAGGTGCAAAAACCATAACGGTTTCACTAAAGTCAACATGTGAGAGTTAACTTTCAGTATAGGCATTTGCAAATAATATTTTTGGGTCCAAAGTGTTTCTTTGGAGTATATGAGAGTACCCAAAATGTTTGGGAGCATTTAGGGATGTTTTGAGACAAGTTTTGGAGCTCCATGTCAGAGGCACTGAAGATAGAGGCGACGAGTCGCTCGCCTTTGAAAGAAGGACCCAGGCAATGTGTTGCTTAGGTTGTCCGTACAAATCTGTACAATGACGTGTTTTGGCTCCAAAATTAAAATGCTCTAATCTTATTGGTTGAGTATAATGAGGTTCTTATACTATTTAAATGGTTCGTTTGAGTTAATTGGTGACTTGATCACTCACCTCTCTCTCTCTCTCTAAAAGATCATCTCTCTCTAGCTTTCATGATTGCTAGTTTTCTCCAAGTTCTTCAACAAGAAAGCTTGATTTGTATGAAGATCCAAGGATTGTGAATCCCAATCTTATTCCATTATTGTAGCTTCAAGCAATCTCAAGGAGGAGGCTAGAGGTAGAGATTTTTGGACAACAAATCTTCGTTTGTGTCAAACCTTGTAACATTATGTGGTTCATATAAAATCATAGACTTATGATTTTATGTTTGAAGGTTCCTCATTATGAAATCTCTACTTTACACTAGTTTATTTGTGTTTATGTACTTTGTGATCTTCTTCCATTAGAGTTTAAATTACTTGTGTTTATTGCTTTGAGTTGTAATATACAAAACAGAGGTTATAAGCCTCTAACCCCCAACAGAAAGTCCTTGAGTGAAAACTATTATAAGAGGTTTGGGTAAGACCTTGGTGAAAATTCTCCAGTTGTAAACGATTTAGAAGACGATAAATTAGCTCAAAATAGAACTCAAAGTTAGGTTTAGCTTTGAAGACCAAGGATGTAGGTGGCTTTAGCTCCACTGAACCTTGTAAAATTGAGAGTTTGATATTTCTATCCTTTAACTCTGTACTTTCAAATATCTATATTGATTTTACTTGTGCTTATCTATATATTTGCACTAATTTTAATATTTGCATGATTTTTAAATTTTCGCATAGCTTTAAAATTCCAATTCCCTCTCTTCTTAGAAGCCAATCTTGGGCTAATAATTGGTATCAGAGTGAGGTTCTTATATTTTGTTAGATTTTACAATCTAGAGTATGACATTTCCAAGTACTTCACAAAATAACATGCTAGAGGGCATGAGTCCAATTAGGCCACCATTTTTTAATGGTGTTGATTTTGCATATTGGAGAATTAGGATGGAAACATATCTCCAAGTCATATGTTATGATCTTTGGTACATTGTTAGTGAAGGACCCTATGTTCCCATGAAAACTATAGGAGAGAATGACGTAGAAAAATAATATAAGGATTTAGATGAAAAAGATAAAAAAAAATATGTTAACTATGAATGCCAAAGCTAAGTATACATTAATTTGTGGATTAGATAGAGATGTATTTAAAATGTAGAACAAGCCTCACCCGCACATAATATATGAAAATTGCTAGAAGTCACACATAAAGTGTAACGCCCTGGATAGCCAAGACCGTTACACTATGTGTTTATAAAAGTGCTAGATGTGCTAATCAAGCCTTTCAATTTAAAATCGTGTTATTGAACTATAATGGAGCTAGGGTTAAATGATTTTGGTCTCAAAAACTGCATTTCTTATAGATAAACTGTTTCTGTTTACACGGGATCCCGAAAAACAACTAAATTAAAGACCATTACAAAAGACATAACGTTCAAATACATTAGTAAGCCATATTAAGGCAAAACAGACAGTTAGGCAATCCCTGTCCTGATCCACTCCTCGTCCATGGCGATCGAATAGCTGGCTATGTACATTCAACCCCGCAGCTCTCCATCTCAAGATTGGTCCAGCTTGCCTTTGCCTTTACCTGCACCACGAAGCACCCGTGAGCCAAGGCCCAGCAAGAAAACACAACAACAGTGCATAAACATCAAATATACAATCCAATATCTCATATCACATAAGCATGTCCTCATTTGTATAAGCATTCACAATAATCAAGTATTCAACATACTAAGCATATCATTTCATATCAATCATCCATTTACAATGATAACTAGGGTTAACGCCCAAAGGCCGCACCCTCTATTTATCCCACTGACTCTGGCCCGCTTAAACCGAGCTCAGTGCATGTTAAGCTGTCCTCGGCTACCAGTGGCCGAGCCGCGCCTTATGCACAAATATAGATTATGCCTCTCTTAGGCTGTTTATCACATGTCCCATGGCGTAATACCATCTTTGACATTATACAGATATCGGGAGCACTTAGTCCCATCATAAACACATAACCGGGTGAAGTTTTCTTACCTTTGAATTTGCTAGCTTGCTCAATGAAATCCTCAAGCACGATCCCTCCCAAGCCCTAGCGCGCACCTAGTCACAACATAGACCAAAGTCATCACCAACCCTTTAGTCCATAACCTAGCCTTGGGAAGTCCTAATTCCACCAAACAGGGTGGTGGAATCAAACCCCGAACCCTTGGTCAAAAACCCTTGCAAATAACCCTAAAATCCCTTCTTGAAGATAGGGTAGCGCTACATCGCTCATTGGAGGGCGCTACAGCACTACAAGCAGAACCAAAATGCCCTCAGCAAGCTTGGCCTAGCGCTACAGCGCCCAAAGGCTAGCGCTGTAGCGCTAGTCATAAACAAGCAACACCTCATTTTCCCTTCCTGCTATTTCCTCGAGCCAAACTTAGCCAAAACTTCCCCAAACCTTCACCAAACTCAAAATCAAGCTCACTAACATGTATAACTCACCCCAAGCATCATAACCACATAAAATCTAACCACATGCACCTCAAATCCCAAAATTCACCATAGTCACTCCTAGACTTCATAATTCAGCAAAACACAGTCAAAACACCAAAGCTGAAAGCTTAGAATTTATACCTTAGATGGAAGTTCGATTCCAAGTTAACTTATGGACCTCCTTAGCTTGTTCCTCACTAGCTCCTAGGCTTGAACTCCCCTAAAGTTCCCATCAACTCAGCTTAGACACCATAATTCAAGCTAGCCAAACCAGAAACTGAAAACTCCAAAGGCTTACCTCAAGTATTGATGTGTTCCTGCTAACCCCTTGCCAACCCTTCAAGCTTAGCTTAGTATTCTTGTTACTCAGCTTAACCTAGCTCCCTTCTGAGTTTTACTCCAAGAAAATTAAAGATAAATGGTGAGAGAACCACAAATCGACCCTTTGGGAAAACTGCTTTGTTTTCTCCCTTTTCTTTTTCTTTCTTTTCCTTCTTTTCTTTCTTTCCTCAGCCTTCTACCTTTTTCTACAATTCCCACTAAGTATAAAGCCTCAGCATACCTATCCCTTGCAAGCCAAATGACCATAATGCCCTCCCTTTTAATTTTAAACCTTTAAGTGCATCTAGAGCGTTTTGGTCATTTCACCCCAATTCCCGCTAATTCCTCAAGTGTCTCTAATATTCACCGCTTACTTCCCGATACCTACTTAATCACCAATTATATTCCTCAATATCAAATAATTTCCAATATATTACCTACATTCCCAGAAATACCCCCTGGTTCGCCCCGAGCCGGGTATAAATCCCCACCGTGACTTTTCCGCTAACTCGCTCATCGGGATCGTCTTGAATCACAGATTAAAAACATATCCACATAATAATGTGGTCTTATCAATTTATCATAGTTATTAACATTTATGCCCTCGACGGGCCAAAATTATGAAAATGCCCTTCTAACCTCATCAGGGCCTACATGCATACTAATACACCTAGTCATGCATCACAAATATACAAACAATCATATAAGCATATTTTTCACGTAGTCATGCATTTAATTCATTTAAATCACACATAATTCCCATTATGCCCTCCCGGCACACTAATCAAGGCCCTTAAGCCTTATTAGCAAATTTGGGTCGTTACATAAAGGCACTAGTTCTATGAAAGAAACTAAGATCAATTTGCTTGTCACACAATATGAAAAATTTGAAATGAAGAAAAATGAAACCATTCCTAGTATGTATAATCATTTTTCAACTATTACTAATGGTTTCAATGCTCTTGGAAAGGTACTTTCAAAAAAGGAGATGGTAAGCATTGTAGACGCTCAGTATTCCGCGCCCATAAAAGAACCAAGTCGTGTGGTGAGGTCCCTTAAAGGCCTACATGCGTTCTTGAGCCACGAGATGCTTGGGGCGCGACCCTTTCACAACGGCCTCGCATGCCTAAGACTGTGCCCCGCCAGGTGACCTCCCGTGCCTAGGTGCCTGACGCATAAGGGAGCCTCGTGTGACCCGGGGGAAGTCTTGTTGGCAGGCCTCGCATGCTCAGAACCAAGCCCCGCGAGACGGCCCCATGTGCCCAACATCACACCCCAGCAGCATCGGCCTCGCGTCCGAAGCAGCCTTAGCTTCGCGTCTGAGCGAGGCCCCACCTCCTCCTGATGCGCGCCTCGCCTCGCGTCCAAGTGAGGCTTCTGATGCGCGCCCCGCCTCGCATCCGAGCGAGCCCCCGCCTCGCGTCCGAGCGAGCCCCCGCCTCGCGTCCGAGAGAGGCCCCTGATGCGCGCCTCGCCTCGCGTCCAAGCCTGCGTGGCCTCGTTGAGCACCCTCGGCGTCGCGCCCCGGCACCGTAGCCTCGCACCTCAGCAGACGTTCGGCCTCGCACCCCGAGCGAACCACACCAGCACATGGCCACGCGAGAGGAGGAGGGCCTCGTGAGCAGCTAGGGAGCTGCGTCATCAATAGGCCTTCCAAGGGGGCCTCGCGAAGGAATAGGAGCCACGCCACCTGGTGGCCACGCGAGTGAAGCCATGCACCAAGGGAGCCGCACCACCAAGGGGGTCACAAGGAAGGCGTCTCGCCACGCATCCTTAGACATCCGTCAAGGCCATATGCCTATCGCCTAGGCTCGTGGGTGACCTCGGGGTGCTTCAGGCATCTCGTGCCAAGGACCCGAGACCCCCACCTCACGCCATGACCATTACACGCACCAAGGGTCCCATTCCTTACACCTCAAGACCCCAATGCTTAGAGGCTCCAGTACGAGTCGAATGGAACATACTTGTACGATCTAGTACTGAGTACGGCCGTTAAGACATTGTATGTTGAGTACGGACACCTGTACCAGTGGGAGTGTTGGAATAAGAGTTATGGCCCGTATGTCTACGGCCAGGAGTCAGAGTTGACACCACTACCACCTGCGCCACTATGCCTGTCACCACTCATCAAACATGGGTACAGACAAGTAGTGGAGGCATCCTCCTGACACCTGCCCCTGTACTGGATGTACGACCACAACCTCTGAAGCCACTCTCTTGACAGAGTACTTATGTACCACTTGGTCCCCAGGACCACCATGTACCCAGGGCCATTAGAGCCTACTATAAAATGAACTCTAACCCCACCTGAAGGGGGTTGGAAAATTTACTGTAGCAAAGGCTTGAGAGTGAATGAAAGATTGATTTCTCCATTGTTATTCTGTCATTGTTCTTGAGTTATTACTGAGATTTCTACAGCTCTGTTATTGACGATCCTTACTTGATAATTTTTTCCAACTCAACTTAGTTGACAAGTTCTCACCGTCAACAGTTTGGCGCCGTCTGTTGGAACGTTAGTTTCAAGCTACTGTTCCACCATTGTTTCCGGCAAGAAGAGATGCCAAGACGTTCAAAGCGACTTAGGGAGCCACGAGAGGTAGAGGTTCACCTGAACGGAGTCCAGCTGAAGGCCTCCATGAAGGACGCTCCTCCACCGCGAGACGTGGAGCCCCCGAAGGACCCTGAGGTTCACGGAGGTGATAGAGTGGCCTCGTCACCGGCCGCTCCGCCTGGAGAAAGTCCTCCAAGAGCACCACCGGGAAATGCTAATGAGTTCCCTCTCCCAAAACCACCGCAGGTACCGAACTCCAGCCGGCAGGACCCGGGCCCCTCTACCCGTAGGCATGATAAGCATCCCCGGGTCCATTCCGTGAGCTCAAGTTCGAAATCTCGGTTCTATGAAGAGGAAATACGTGTGCTCCACCGTAAGAACCAAAGGTTGGGAACCACCTTGGAGAACATGCAAGAGGTCCTGAATGGCCTGTTGCAGGGTAAGTCGAGCGTGACCTTGCCTAAGAGGAAGGAGAAGGGCTAGGATGGGGTGGAGACCACTGTACCGGTAGATGATGGGAGAACCCGACACTCAACCAGTAACACCCCCCGAGCGAAGCAACACGAGCACCCTGAACCGCCTAAGCAGGCCCAGAAACCAGCGCCGAGGACCAACGCTGCCCCTCGCAATGAGGGTGAGGTCAACTCTAAAAGAGCACCCTCAGATTTACGGGAGGAGCTCAATAAAAAAAGGGTGGGAAAAGGGACGACGCCCCCTGTGGCGCCTCGAGAGGGCAAGGGAAAGGCGGATCTTAACCCGTCTGCTTTGAGGGACACTCTAAGCAAGAGGAGGCAGGACCTAGACACGGAGATGAGGAGCCTGCGAAGCAAGATCGTCACCACATCAGGCGGCCAGGTCTTTGAGGAAGAGTTTGACCATGAGTCGCCCTTTGTGAGGGAGATTCAGGCCATTCGGCTCCCTGCCAACTTTAAGGAACCAAATATGACCCCCTACGAAGGAAATACGGATCCAAAGTACCACCTGGATGCGTTTAACGATCTGATGAAACTAAGAGGGATTGGAAGTGGTTCCAGATGCCACTGCTTCGCTGTCACTTTGAAAGGACCCGCCTACAAATGGTTCAAAAGATTAAGGCCGGGGTCAATCAGGTCCTGGCAGCAGTTCTCTGACGAATTCCTCCAACAGCACCATGCTGTGCGGGACTAAACAATGCCGGGCACCAGCCTGGCCAATGTGAAGCAAGGGGAGAATGAGAGCCTGAAGAGCTACATTCACCGGTTCAATATGGAGGCCGCGAAAGTGGGGAGCCTAACTCGCCGAGAGTTAAAAATGGCCATTACAGCCGGAGTGCTCCCAGGAAGCAAGTTGTGGGACAACATGTTGAAGAGGGAAGTCACCGACTTAGATGACTTCTACGAGAGAGCGCAGAAGTACATCCGTGTGGAGGATGGCCACACCAACTTAAAGGCAGGAAAGGAGGAGCCCCACGCGAAGCCCCCAGCTAACGACGGGTCAAATGTAACAAAGAAGAAAAGGGTGTACGATGGATCAAGAGATGACCAACAGAGGAAAACCAAACGAGGGAATGATCATAGGCAAGCGGCTTATACTTACTATACGAACCTCACAGATACCAGGGAGCATATTTACCTCACCAACGAAGATCGAGTTCCCTTCAAAAAGCCCCCACCAATGAGAAAGGATCGGTCCAAAAGGGACCCCAGTAGATACCGCCAGTACCACAAGGACATTGGTCACACCACGACAGAGTGTATCCATTTGAAGGAAGAAATTGAGGAGCTCATCCACCGGGGACACCTGGGCCGTTATGTCAGGAGAGAAAGGCCAAAGCCGGAGGACGAGCCTGCGGCACCCTAGGCACAAGGGCGAGCCCCAGAAATACAGGGGGAGGTCCAAACCATTTTTGGAGGTCCAGGATTTGGAGGGGACTCTCGAAAGGGGTGAGATAAATATGCAAGAGAGGCTCGGCGAAGTCCGCCCCCCTGCGTCATGAGTTTGGAACAGCGACCCCCGAAAAGTTTCAAGGGGGAAAATGACTTGATAACATTCACTAAGGAGGATGCGTGGGGGGTACACTTTCCCCACAATGATTCGCTGGTGTTGACAGCTCAGTTGGAAAATATGCGCTTGCATCGAGTCCTAGTGGACAACGGGAGTTCGGTGGACATCCTGTATCGCCCTGCCTTGGAAAAGATGGGACTGGGCATTCGTCATCTGAAGCCCTGCCAATCATCCCTATACGGATTCACGGGGGACTCAGTGCAACCCCTAGGAATGATCCAATTGGCACTCACCATGGGGGAGCAACCTCGGCAGACTACAGTCATGGCTAACTTTGTCGTAGTAGATTGTGCATCAACTTTCAATGCGGTATTGGGGAGACCATCCCTAAGAGAATTGAAAGCCATAACTTCAATATATCACTTGGTTGTCAAGTTCCCAACTCCAGGAGGGGTCGCTAGTATGAAGGGAGAACAGAAAGAGGCAAGGGAGTGCTGCAATACCTCACTCCGTGCGCCTGTGAAACCGCGGGAACCAATGGCTATGGTGGTACATGAGGAGCTACGTGTGCCCGCGGGGGGTCCGCAGGAGCTGGACCCTCGGGTCGTGGATGAGTCAAGAGCAGAACCAGTGGAGGAAGTAGAGGAGGTCACGGTGACGGAGGAACCGTTAAGAAAATTGAAGATAGGGAGAAGCCTGCAAAGTGACGTGAATGAGGAGTTGATAAGATTTTTGAAGGGTAATCTAGACGTGTTTGCATGGAGTCATGAGGATATGGTGGGTATAGACCCCGATGTGATGTGCCACCATCTGAATATCTCCCCAGAAGCGAGGCCCATCAGGCAAAAGAGGCGGGCGCTAGACCCAGAAAGGTACGCAGCGTTAAAGGAGGAGGTTGACAAGCTGAAGGTCAACGGGTTCATTCGTGAGTCTTTTTACCCTGTGTGGGTGTCGAACCCAGTACTCGTCCCGAAGCCAAATGGGAAATGGAGGGCCTGCGTCGATTTCTCGAACATGAATAAAGCTTGTCCTAAGGACAGCTTCCCACTCCCAAGGATAGATCAGCTAGTAGATGCGACGACATGACATGAATTACTGAGTTTCATGGACGCCTACTTAGGGTACAACTAGATCCCAATGAACCCAGCAGATGAAGAGCACACGTCATTCATTACAGATAAAGGGCTCTACTGCTACAAGGTAATGCCCTTCGGGTTGAAGAACGCGGGTGCCACCTATCAGAGGTTGGTGAATAAGATGTTCGCTAACCAGATAGGGAGGAACATGGAGGTGTATGTGGATGATATGTTAGTGAAGACCAAGAATGCCACAGAGCTCAACAAGGACCTTGGTGAGATGTTCGACACACTTAGGAAATACCAAATGAAGTTGAATCCCGTCAAGTGCACCTTCGGTGTATCCTCAGGAAAATTCTTGGGCTTCATGGTCAATTCCAGAGGCATCGGGATCAATCCTGATAAGATAAAGGCACTAATAGAGATGAGCCCGCCGAAGAACAAGAAGGAAGTGCAGTGCCTAACGGGAAGGGTGGTGGCCCTTAATAGATTTATCTCAAGGTCCACCGATAAGTGCCTCCCCTTCTTTGACATCCTCAAAGGGAGCAAAAAGTTCGCTTGGGATGAAAAATGCGAAGAAGAATTTGTCAAGCTGAAGGAGCACTTGGGGAAGCCACCGAATTTGTCAAGCTGAAGGAGCACTTGGGGAAGCCACCCCTGTTGGAAAAACCGGAGAAAGGCGAGAAGCTGTACCTATACTTGGCAGTGTCTGAGCATGCCATCAGCGCAGCCTTGGTTAAAGGGGAGAAGAAGCAGCAACAACCCGTGTACTATATCAGCAAGCGTTTGGTGGACGCGGAGAACCGGTATCCGGAGATCGAAAAATTGGCCTATGCGTTAGTCGTGGCTTCGAGGAAGTTGAGGCCTTACTTCCATGCGCACACAATTGAAGTCCTGATGGATAGTCCTTTGAGGCAGGTCTTACATAAACCTGAGACCTCAGAGAGGCTGATGAAATGGTCGATCGAGTTGAGTCAATTTGACATTGTGTATACCCCAAGAGCTTCCATCAATGGATAGATGCTGGCGGACTTTATAGTAGAGTTCACCCATCAACCGAATGGAGGAAGAAATGAAGAAGGGGAGCAGCCTGTTATAGAGGAAGAGCGAGGGGGTTTAGAGGAATGGAGTTTGCATGTTGATGGGGTGTCTAATGAAGGAGGATCCGGAGCGGGCATCATGATGACTGGGCCCGAGGGACACAAAATGTATTGCACGATCCGGTTCGGGTTTGAGGCCTCCAATAACGAGGCAGAGTACGAGGCGCTCCTGGCTGGCCTGCGTTTGGCCCAGGAGCTGAGAGTGACGCGCCTTCGTATCTTCAGTGACTCTCAACTGGTAGTGTACCAAGTAAAGGGGGAATACCAGGCGAGGGGACCCAAGATTGCAGCCTACTTGGAGAGGGTGAAGGGCTATCTAGGACGGTTAGTGGCATATAGCATAGAGCAAATCCCCAGAGAAAGGAATACCCATGCTGATGCACTTGCGAAGCTGGCGTCCACCAAGGATGGTGATATCTTGGAGTTGATACCCGTGGAGTACTTACCCAAACCCAGCATCGAAGGCGCGGATGTGCATATGATTAGTGTCCCAAGGGAGTCATGGACTGAGCCGATCAAAAGGTACCTGAAGGAAGGAACCTTGCCTGCAGACAAAAACGAGTCCCGGAGGTTGGTGTACAGGGCCGCTAGATACACCCTGGTAGATGGGGTCCTTTACAAAAGAGGATTCTCAATGCCACTCCTGCGGTGTGTAGAAGAGGAGGAGGCGTTGAAAGTGTTGCATGAGATACACGAGGGACAATGTGGCAACCACGAGAGCGGACCCTCCACGGCTAGGAAGGCCATGCGACAAGGATACTACTGGCCCTCCATGGAGAAAGATGCGCATGACTAACTACCCTCGGAAACCCCCAAGTGAACTGATCAGCATGACCAGCCCCTGGCCCTTCGCTATCTGGGGGATAGACCTGATCGGCGCTCTCCCTGCAGGCAGGGGTGGAGCGAAATACACGGTGGCAGCAGTGGACTACTTCACTAAGTGGGTAGAAGCAGAACCCCTCGTGAAGATAACAGCCAAGCACATCACTTCTTTCGTCAACAAATTCATTATTTGTAGATATGGAGTACCCTACAAAATTATTTCTGACAATGGTACCCAGTTCGAGGGGGGAGATTTCGAGGAGTATTGTATGGGAAGGGGCATAAGGAGAAGCTTCTCCGCGGTCGTACACCCACAGGCCAATGGACAGGTGGAGGCCATAAACAGGGTCCTTAAGAAGAACTTGAAGGTGAAGCTAGAAAAGATGAAGGGAGCCTAGGTAGAGGAGCTACCAAATGTGATGTGGGCTTACAGAACCACCCCACGCACGACTACGGGGGAGTCCCCATTCTCCTTGGCCTATGGATGCGAGGGCGTACTCCCGGTTGAGATGCAGGTTGAGTCCCTCAGGGTACAGGCGTATGGAGACGAGGCCAACCGCGTAGCTCTGGCCGAGAGCTTGGATATGCTTGAAGAGAAGAGAGAAAAAGCACAAATGAGGGTGGCGATATACCAACAGTGCGCCGCAAGGTACTACAATTCAAGGGTGCGAGAGAGAACTTTCAGAGTCGGCGACTTGGTGCTGAGGAAGGTACTCCCTAACACGCGAGACCCAAGAGCAGGAGTGCTGGGGGCGAACTGGGAGGGGCTCTACCAGGTTGCTCAGTGCATACCCCCGAACACTTATAAGCTGGCGCGCATGGACGACACCATCATACCCCGAGCAAGGAACGTGGAGCACCTTAGGAAGTACTACCAGTAAGGTGCCCACGTCCGGTGATAAAAGGACAAGTGTTGCACGCTATCTTAGTATGATAGAGAGGAATCAAAGAGGTTACTTAGATAACCTCCTGAGTAGGTGTGAGTCTTTTTATTTTATTTTCTGTGAAAATCTCATATGTATCAATGTAAACCGCATGTTATGAATGAAACTGTTTGCAACTTCATGTGTTATTTTCCTTCGCTACGTGGGCATCAGCCAAAGTGCCTGCCGAAATAAATTTCGCCAAACACTTGAGGGGGCAGGACAGGAGGCAACAACATGCGGCTAGCAAGGGGAACCTAAAAAGGGCCCTCTAACGGAGGATCCTAAAAAGGACCCCTCGCCCTCCTAAAAAGGAGGCCCCAAAAAGGGGCCCTCTACCAAGAAGACCCCTTGCCCTCCTAAACAGGAGACCCCTAAAAGGGACCCTCTACCAAGAGGACCCTAAAAATGACCCCCTGTCAGGAGGACCCTGAAAAGGACCCTATGAACTAGGAGGATCCTAAAAAGGGCCCTCCATCAGGAGGAAGTGACCCTAAAAAAGGACCCTTTGATGGGGAAACCCAGAGGGACCCCCTATACCAGGGCCTTAAACGAAGTCCTTACAAGGCATCCCCTGGGATCACAAGGATTAGCTACCCTTGTGAACACCAAGGAAGGCCATAGGGACTTACACAAAAAAAAAAAATGGTAACGAAAATATAATAAGTCTAGTGCGGCCACCAAGCCGTCTAGCCAAAAAGGGTCCTAAAAGAGACCCTTGCAAAAATAGTACTATGAATAATGACGAGAAGGACGCTTCTCGCAAAGAAATAATAAGCGCGCGCAAGAATATATAAAAGGATAGCTAGGACCCAAGGGGTCAAAATATCCTTATAAAAGTAACCAAGAGGCACCAAAAGAGGTCCCAATGAACCCTTTCACATGGGCTCCAAAGGACCTCCAGCCTGGTAAATAAAAGAGGGGAACCAACCAAACCCCATCATACAGGCTTAAAAGGGCCTCAAATGCAGTCGAATAAGAGATAAATAGAAACACATGTATATATACATTGAAAAATAAGGTCTTGAAGATAGTACAAGAGTTACCAAAGGAAAATAGTAGTGACAGTCATATTACAAAGGCCCGAAGTACAAAAAACAAAAAAAGGAAGAAAGCATACACCCATGGAGGGCTAGCCGGCAAATGCTATGAAGTAACTACTTCAGGGCCTCCTAATGTGGGCACTCCACGTGGCCGCTCGAGCAACGGCATGTTCACCAAAAGAAGAGAAGTCGAAATTCGGATCCTGCCTCCACACATTGTAAAGGGCACGGTCTATGGACCTGCGCTCGGTAGTAGCCCTCTCCGCCTCCAAGGAAGCATTCCTCTCCTGCGCCGACTGAAGTTCGGCCTTGAGGGCCTCGACTTCGGCCTCCAATTGGGTAACTCTCTGCTGCGACACGGCCGCAATGGCCTTGGTCTTCTGGAGTTCACGCTCCAAGCATTTAACCTTGTCCTTTAGCCCCTTGGTCTTGGCCTTTACTTCCTTCCTTTTTAGTATCAAGTCAGAAAATTTGGTCTTGAACTTTGACAACTTAGCCTTAGTTTTGTTAAGCTCTTTCTCGAGCTCCTGGACCCGGGCTGCAAGGCAGTCCCTCTCAGCAGTAGACGCGGAGAGGTTGCTGGACGAGTCAGCATACCGTAGAGACACGGTGTAGGCCTGCACAAGAAAGTTAACAACATCAACAATAAGTAACAAAAATAAAAATGCATGTACATCTATACATAATAATGACCGACGCAAGGTGCAGGAACTCACCCAGGCCGTGGCGCGTCTTAGGGTTTCCCCAAGGTCCGACTGAGTCACGTTCCCGAGACCATTCCAGTCGGATACAGGGAGGCTCGAGGCAATTTGAGTGTATCCCTGTCCGTAAGATGTTGCCATCCGAGTCACCCAAGGCTCCCCCTTCGTACTGGGGGCACCTGGTTGGATGAGGACAGACGACCCGCTCGCCGAAGCGGGAGGGGGCGCAGTGAAGGTGAAAAACTGAGACTCTGGTAGATCAGAGGGGGGGTCCGCAAGGTCGGCGTAATCAGCCCCCGGTGATCCAACGTCGAGAGGAACCTGAGGGAAGGCGTCGCAGCCCTCAGGGCCAGGGGAAGCATAACACCCCGGTGCGACATGCTGGTCTTGAGGTTGGAAGGCCATGTTCTGGTCGTAGGAGTCATAAGGGGGGCATCCCCCGGGGGACAGGGGTCGCTGGTGAGATCCCCCACATTCAAGGGGGGCTTCCTCCGGCTCCTCCTTAGCCTCACCATTGTCTGGGAAAGGCTCAGCCTGCGCATCCATTGTCTTCTTAGACCCAGGAATCGACCATAGGAGCTTGGGGTCAGAGACCGGGGACAACTGGTGGCGGTTGAGGTTTGCCATGGTAAATAAGAATGCCGCCTTCTTCATGGCGGAGTCAGCATTAATGAGGTCATTCACGGCCTCCGCCTTCGACCCAATGACCGAAGGAACAGCAAATTGCTCTGCATGATCCACGCCAGTGTCAGTACAAGCGTGAGTACAGAACAGTAAGTTCTAATAAGAAGAAAAGAAGGACTAGGGTACTTACTGGGGGTGGCGCGAAAGTGTTCACGGACAGAGAGAGGGCCCTCTACGAAGAAAAAGTCTTGCTTCCAAGACCCTGTATTGGACACCGAGCCCTCTATCAACGGGAGCTCGTTATTGGCCTTCTGCAGATAGTAGAAGCCCTTGGACTTGGGGGATCCCATGAGGTTATACAAGAAGTGCACCTCTTGCGCCGTTGGGGCGCGTTTCGCCCGTTCCTTGAACCAAACAAAAAGGCAACTTAGGGTCAACCAACTGTTGGGTGATAGCTGAAGGGGCGCCAGGTCGAAATAGTTGAGAACCGCTACGAAAAACGGGTGTAAGGGAATGGTGCCACCCGCCTTCAAAATGTGTTCGCTCAAAGCCACAAGACCCTTCCTAGGGTGGTCGGCTCGGCATGCCTCCTGAGGAGCATATAAGGCGTATTCTGGGGGAACACGATAGTGCTTCACAATTTCCTTCAATTTGTTCGCGGACACATGCGACACCAGATCGGACGCCAGTAAAGGGGCGTCGTCCTGTTCCTGGATATATACCTGTCAGCGTGCCTTCGGCATATCTGCAAAATCAAAAGAAAAATGTGAGGAAGAGAGAGAACACTTGACCCTCCATTTTTTCTTCCTAGCAAGAGTTTTCCATCGAGGGAGCGATGGCGGAAGCGCTAACCTAGGAAAAACTGAGACTAGGGGCTGAGGAGAGGCGGTAGCAGCCCCATGATCGTCATCAGGCGAGGATGGGTTGGGAGGTTCTGGCGGAAGGTGTCCCTCCATAAACTCTAACTCCCACTGCAATTCAAAAAGGGTCATCCTAAGGCTCGCTACATGGTCACTAAGGTCTGGGGGGGAAGGTCTTTCGTCTCCTCTCGACACTGAGTCAATTTCGCTCTCCACTACCCAAATTTTACGCCTAAGTTCAGCCATGTACTCAAGGTGGCGGATGCGGGCCTGCCTTAAGGAGTCATAGTCCTGGTGAGGATTTCCCTCAGGGGACTCTGAGTCTAAGGACAGGTCAATAAATTCAGCCCCCGGAGGTATGTCGGACGGGCCGTCACTGGCCATGAGACCTCGTCCCGAAAGCGAAAAGGGGTTCGCGTATAAATGAGGGGATGGCTACAAAACACAAAGGAATAGGCTTAATATCTCTAGATGCAAGCATCCTAAATGGCCCACTACAGGGTATAAAAAAGAGGGGCATGTATATGGTCAAACTCACTACAAGCTCAGGCTAAGGTACCCCATCCCGAGTAATGCCAGTTTGGACCCGATATAAAAAAAAAAAAAACAATAAGAGAGGAAATATACCTCAAGCAGACAAGACGGAGCATTGTCGAGTACGAAAGGAGGTCGAGGGCCGAAAAGCACCAAAGGGTCAAAAATACGCGTCTGCAAGAATAGACCAAAAGGATGAGTTAGCCTCCTAATAGGCATGCCAAGAAATTATCTTATACAAAAAAAGAAAATGAAGTGAAAAAGTAAAATAAAAAGAACTATGGCAAAAGTGAGGTTGTGAGGGATTGAACCCCTTACCTCTTGAAAAAGGAAGGGCTCTCCAAAACACTAAGCCAAAGAAGTAAGGTGAAAATATTAGGCCATGCATGGAGGTCTATTTATAAGAATCAAGGTGAATAGTCTACAAGAGCACCTAAAGGTCCTCTCCTAGACTGGGGAGCAAGTGTAGACGCTCAGTATTTCGCGCCCATAAAAGAACCAAGATGTGTGGTGAGGTCCCTTAAAGGCCTACATGCGTGCTTGAGCCACGAGACGCTCGGGGCGCGACCCTCTCACAACGGCCTTGCATGCCTAAGACTGTGCCCCGCGAGGTGACCTCCCGTGCCTAGGTGCGTGACGCATAAGGGAGCCTCGTGTGACCCCGGGGAAGTCTTGTTGGCAGGTCTCGTATGCTCAGAACCAAGCCCCGTGAGACGGCCCCGCGTGCCCAAGCTCACACCCCAGCAGCATCGACCTCCCATGGCCTCGCGTCCGAGAGAGGCCCCACCTCCTCCTGATGCGCGCCCCGCCTCGCGTCCAAGCGAGGCTCCTGATGGGCGCCCCACCTCGTGTCCGAGCGAGGCCCCTGATGCGCGCCCCGCCTCGCATCCAAGCCCACATGGCCTTGCTGAGCACCCTCGGCGTCGCGCCCCGGCACCGTAGCCTCGCACCTCAGCAGACGTTCGGCCTCGCGCCCCGAGTGAACCACACCATCACATGGCCATTCGAGAGGAGGAGGGCCTCGTGAGCAGCTAGGGAGCCGCGTCATCAATAGGCCTTCCAAGGGGGCCTCGCGAAGGAATAGGAGCCACGCCACCTGGTGGCCACGCGAGTGAAGCCATGCACCAAGGGAGTCTCACCACCAAAAACAGAGACGTTTGGGAACAGTTCGAGCTGAGGCATTGGAAGAAGAAGTAGCTCAGTTATTAAAGTGCGGGTTCATTTGTGAAGCAAAATATCCGATCTGGGTCGCGAATCATGTCTTGGTACCAAAGTCGAATGGAAAGTGGTAGACTTGCATTGATTTCTCTGACCTGAACAAAGCTTGTCCTAAGGATTGCTTCCCATTGCCAAGACTTGATCAGTTGGTAGACGCCACCGTGGGACACAAACTCATGTCTTTTATGGATGCGTACTCTGGATATAACCATATCACGATGAATCCTATGGACTAGGAGTATACTAGCTTTATGATTCCAATGAATGTATACTGTTATACAGTTATGCCCTTCGGGCTGAAGAATGCCGGGGTTACGTACCAACGGTTAGTTAACAGAATGTTCGTTGATCAGATCGGAAAAAATATGGAAGTGTATGTCGACTATATGCTAGTCAAATCCAAGACTGCCGATAACCATATTTCCAATCTAAAAGAATGTTTTGAAATCTTGAGGAAATACAATATGAGGCTAAATCCCTAGAAATGTACTTTTGGAGTAGCGTCGGGAAAGTTTCTAGGATTCATAGTCAATACAAGGGGGATAGAGGCGAACCCAGAAAAAATCAGGTCATTATTGGGGATGCCTTCGCCCAGCTCCCGTAAAGAAGTTCAGAGCTTGAATGGAAAAGTGGTGGCGTTAAACCGATTTATTTCAAAGTCCACTGACAAGTGTTTGCCCTTTTACAACTTGCTCAGAGGAAATAAGAAATTTGAATGGACTGAGGAGTGCGAGCTGGAATTCCTCGCCCTAAAGACACATTTGACATAACCCCCAGTATTGTCTAAGCCTATATTTGGAGAGCCCCTTTTCCTATATTTGGCCGTGACAGAAAATGCAGCCAGCGCCGTGTTAGTTCAAGAAGAAGACCGTGCTAAAAAACTGGTGTACTATATAAGCAAAAGACTTCTTGGGGCTGAATCACAGTATCCACTGACAGAAAAGATAGCATCCTGCTTGATATTAGCTTCTAGGAAGCTTAGAACATACTTCCAGTCCCATTAAATCCACGTCATGACCGACCAACCTCTAAGGCAGGTTTTGCAAAAACCTGAAGTGTCAGGACATCTTTTAAAATGGGCAGTAGAACTCAGCCAGTTCGAGATACGGTACACACCACGGACCTCGATCAAAAGCCAGGCCCTTGCTGATTTTGTGGCTGAATGCACCTGATTTCAAGAGGAGCTTTTGAAGGAACCGGTACAGGAGTTATGGAGAATATTCATGGATGGCTCATCTAGTGAGAATGGATCCGGAGCTGGGATCATATTGATCTCTCTAGAGGGGCATCAATTCCATACAGTGCTGAGATTCAGATTCGAAGCATCAAACAACGAAGTTGAGTATGAGGCTTTGTTAGACGGGCTTAGAGTGGCAAAGGAATTGAAAGCAAGGGTCGTTCAGTGTTATAGCGATTCCCAGCTCGTGGTCAATCAAGTGTTGGGGGAATATCAAGCATGTGGTGCCAAGATGGCAGCTTACCTAGCTAAGGTGAAGAGAGAGCTATCAGAATTTGAGTACAGTACCGTCGAACAGATCCCTCCCGAGCAGAACACTAATGCTGACGCTTTGGCAAGGCTTGCCACCACCAAGGAAGCTGAGACTTTGAACGAGTACCGGTGGAATTTTTGGAGAGTCCAAGTGTGGCAGAAAAAGTGATAGAGGTCGAGATGATTGACACAAGGCCGACCTGGATGACCCCTATAGTGGAATACCTTACAACAGGAAGGATACCTAAAGAAAGAAAGATACTCTATCAAGCTCCAAGATATGTGATAATAGATGGAACGTTATATCGACGTGGTCATTCACTTCCTCTTCTATGGTGTGTTATGCCTGAGGAGGCTAAAACCATTCTACAAGAGGTGCATGGAGGCTTTTGTGGAGATCATGCTGGGGGGCAAAACATAGCCTTGAAAATATTAAGGCAGGGTTATTTTTAGCCCACTTTAACAAAAGATTCCATTTCCCATGTTCAGAAATGCGACAAATGCCAGCGCTTCACCACAGTCGCCCGAGTTGCTCCAGTCGAGTTGACGATGATCTCATCCCCGTGGCCATTTGCAGTATGGGGCATTGAATTAATAGGATCCTTGCCTATGGGAAAGGGATGAGTTCACTATGCGGTGGTGGAAATTGATTATTTTACGAAGTGGGTAGAAGTCGAGCCTTTGGCAACCATCACTTCAAAGAGAGTCCTGGACTTTGTGGTGAAAAACATTGTATGCCGATTTGGGCTCCCTAAAAAGATTGTGTCAGATAATGGAACCCAGTTTGATAGTGATCTCTTCACCAATTTATGTGAAAAGCACGAAGTTATTAAAAGTTTTTTTTGGTTGCATATCCACAGGCCAATGGACAGGTCAAGACTGTGAATAAGACTCTAAAGGCGAGCCTTAAGAAAAGGTTAGATGATGCCAAAGGAGTATGGCCCGAGCAGCTCTCGCAATACTTTGGGCATACCGAACTTCCCACAGAACTTCCACAGGACACACTCCTTTCTCCTTGACTTTCGGAAGTGAGGTCGTCCTTCCCATCGAAGTGAAGGTAGCCACGCACAGGCTAAGGACATTCAGCCAAGAGCAGAATGATGAGTTACTTAATGCGTCTCTTGACCTGATTGATGAGAAACGAGAGGATTCACAACTATAGCTCGCACATTACCAACAAAAAATCACTTGTTATTTTAATTCCAAGGTCAAAAGACGTAGTTTTGGTTTGGGCGACCTAGTTCTCCGAAGGGTCTTTTTGGCGAACAAGGACCCTAAAGACGGCGCTTTAGGTCTGAACTGGGAAGGACTCTATCAGATCGTGGAAATTTTGCGTGAGGGAACTTTCAAGTTAGCTCGACTTAGTGGAGAAACAGTCCCACGGACCTGGAACGCAATGTACTTAATGAATTATTATCAATAGTATTACCAACCATCTATGTAAGGCTTAATTATAAAAGCCATTTAATTAAATAATGAGGGATTGTTATATAGTTTTTCTTGTTCGTATGGTTTTAAATATTTTTCCTTTATAAGGTTATTTATAAATTAGTTCGTGTATTAATATTTGTAAAAGCAACCAAGAAAGTCTTCACATTCTGGTTACTTAGGGGGCATATAACCCGAGGTGAATCAGAGCAAGGTTGCAGATTTAATAAATACAATCCTAGATACAACCAGGTACAAAAATATCCTGGATATAACCAGGTCAAAACTTAGAAGCTTGGAAAATTGATTATCCGACGACTTTCCTCAAAGCTCGAGGTGTAAATAAACCTAGCACGGACTAAGTTAAAATTACTTAAAATCCTGGATACAGCTAGGTACAAAAATATCCTGGATATAACCAGGTTAGAAACTTAGAAGCTTGGAAAATTGATTATCCGACAACTTTTTAAGAGCACGAGGTGTCAATAAACCTAGCACGAACTAAGCTCAAATTACTTAAAACCCTAGATACAACTAGGCCCAAAACTTAGAAGTTAACAAAAATTGAATATTCGATGGCTTTCCTAAAAGCTCGAGATGTCAATAAACCTAACGCGAACTAAGTTTAAAATATTTAAAACCTCGAATATAACTGGGTCCAAGGCCTGACACATAACAGGTACGATATAAATAACAACATTAAATTTGGAAATAACCAAACTCAAAATATGTATCCCGATCTAATGATCGATTCCTAAAATCCCGAATGTGAAAGTATAAGAAAGCATAAACATGAGGGATAATCAAGGAAAGGACAAATAGATTAAAAGTTAGATATATGAATTAAAATTCAAGTTGTCCTGAGGAGAAAAACCTCGAACTAAGCCCAAGGGAAATTGTTTACAAACACATATAAAAAAAAGGAAAGAGAAATAAAGAAGGCTTCATCAAGCCCCTCCAGGGTGTTCAGAGGACGTGACCTCCTCAATCTACTGCTCGCCCGAAGTGGAAGCATCCCCTGTCTTCGACGACTCTTGCAAGATCCGAGCTTTGAATTTCTCGAGGTATGGATCCCACAGCTCGGGAGCCATGAAAGAGAAGTTGCCATCCTGGTTAAATGCCCAGCAATGATACAACATGTCTTCCATGGCAGACAGTGAGGCCGCTTTCTCTTCTTTAACCACAGCCTCAGCATCTAGCTGCTTTGCTTTGGCCCCAGCAACCTCGACCTAAAGAGTAGCCAAGGCCATCTTTGCGGCCTGCTCGCTTTCTTGAGACGATGCAAGGGCGAACTTGACATCATGCTCGCTCTTTTGAGTAGCTGCAAAGGCAGCTTTGGCGACCTACTCGCCTTCTTGAGCAGTAGCCAGGGCGGTCTTGGCGGCTTGGAGCTCAGCTTGGAGTTCATCATTCCTAGTCCTAGCTCGGGCTATACTGCGGTGCTGAGCCAGAGCCGATTGCAAAATAAAGAGACAAGTTAGATGCATACTTGGGTAAAATGAAAAGAGGAAATTCACTAAGGAACGATATCTTACTGTGAGGGTCATCCCCAAGGCTGACTCCAGGACGTTCTCCGGGCTCTGTTCTTCTATCGTCCTTAGATCCCTTGGGTTGGCTTTGTAAACATGCTCCACCATGTGGTTCGCCGTCTCGTAAAGGGTCCCCCGAAAAGTATTGGGGATCTTCTCCAGATCCTAAGGATCGACTGGAATGCGTACAGTAGCGGTAGGGACAAAAGGAGCTGGGGGATAAACTTGTATTACCTAATCCTGAGCAGGCGTGAACCGAGGAGGAGGAGGTGGAGGAGGAATCCTTTTCTCCGTCACGGTGGAAGCCGGAGTTGCTAAGCTCATACCTTTCCCCTTAGTAGGGGATTTAGAGGCGTTTCCTGTTGTAGGAGGTGTTTTCTTCGTAAATCGGGGCTTCTTTGTGACAGGACTCGAGCTGGACTTTCCACCCTGGAAAGTGGTACAGAGGTTAGGATCTCCGGATCGATCCATTTCTTCGTTTGAAAAAAATAAGAAGAGAATTAATACACAAGTAAAGTCAGAAATTTACATAAAAGAAATAGATAAAAGTCCTACCCTCCGGGCTGGGGGAGGAGTCTATTATCATGACCTCCGGCCTTGGGAATACTGGAGGAGAAGAGGAGTCTAAGTCTAGAATTTCGTGGATTATGGGAGGTTCGGGCTTAGGTTCTACCTCGGGGCTAAACTCGTCTACATATTGCCTAAAGCTAGGGGCAAAGACGCCCTGGAGAAAAGAGGGCCACGACCTACAATTGGTCCCATACTCCTAAAAAATGGCTTACCTAAAAGTTGAGGTGTTATCTACAACAATAGTACCTCTAGGGTAACTCGTATCATGGCACAACACTAAGTGATCCACGCACTGGAGCAAGGTAATGTTATGATCTGGATTGGTAGGGTGGTGGTGGACGAGCAGGTTTGGGTTAAATCTAACTAGCCTAAAGTTAGCAACAACCCTATTGAATTCCCTATAGGGGTATGGGTTACCTTGGCCGGAGGGGCTATCTGCTGTCCCCGATGCAGCTCATTCTAGGTCAGGACCCCGAGCAGCATCGGGAGCCCGCCTCTTTCACACAAGAGGAACTTCATCTTCTTCTTGTTTCTCGCATTTGGTGGCCTCAGAGTCTCCTTCTGGGGGAGGTGGGAGCTCGTGGACTACTGGAAGGTTAGCCCGTGTCCTTCTTAAGGCCAAAGTCTGGCCTTCACCGATCAATTGGCACACCAGCATCGTGACATCATTCATGAGCTGGCGATAATCCTTCTCGCTGGGTGGGAGCCCAAACAATGTGTCATACTGACCCCCGAGGGTCGCAAACTTCTCCGTCCTCACGAATACAAAAAATGGTAAACTCAATTAATATAAACACAAGGAGTATATCTATTAAAAAGAGAGAATGACTTCTCGAGCTTGGAAAAGAAAGAAGACTTACGAGGACAATTGAAATATCGATGCTCACAGTTGCAGAACCCGTTCGACATAAAGAATTGATCCTTATAGTCGTTGGGGTGGCTGGGAGCTCGATAACCGAGGTTGATTTCGAGAATCTGGTGAGGTAGTAGAATTCGTCACCTTGCCCTCTTTGCTCTGGGTTGGTCTTAAGGCAGAAGAAGTAGAGGATATTTGCCGGAGTGGGGACCTCCCACTGATGCTTTAAAAAGAGGTATTTCAGTCCCGCCAGAAGTCGGTATGAATTTGGGGGGAGCTGAAACGGTACCAATTTTACGTAGTTGAGGAAATCAGCAAAATATTGGTCTAGGGGAAGGAAGGCCCCTACCTTTAAGTGCTTGCCATTAAAGGCTGCGAAGTCATCCTAGAGGGGTGCACAGCTCCATTCCCCTACAAATGGAGGTCGGGGAAGGAGGACCCCAGAACCGAACTCTATGTTGTGGCTTAGCATTATTTTATTGACCCTTCCTTGGGTCGTGATCTTGGAGACAATCGTCTCTGCCTCGAAGAACGCATTGGCGTTAATCACAATCTCCCTCTCTACCACAGGGTCGAAATGAGGAAGAGGAGATTCGGAGGCGATCTCTTTTCCCTTGTTGGTTTGTTGAGCCGACGAGCCAGGTGCATTTTTCTTGGGTACACTCTTCTTGGGTACGCTCTTCTTGGGTGCCATTAGATCGCCTAACGAACAAGAATGACGAGTCACTTAGTAGGCGACCTAAGATTTTGCAAAGGTTATGACATGGATGTACGGGAGCGAATGATATCTATGATATACGAGCTGAGTTAGTCTTAGCCCATTGCATGATCCCACGCGCTACCCTACGCTATGCGCCTCGGTTTCCCAATAGATCCCTGACGTTTAGGGATTCGTGTGTCAGAAAATCCGGCCACTACTGTCCTTGGGGGGCGGTTTAGAGAAAAAAAAACCACCCAAGAAACGTGTTCCCTAAGCAATCTGATTTTTGCACCCTAACCTTTCATCTTCTATAACCCGAATGGGTATTTCCTAAAATTTTCCATAAATTACCCAAATCTACCAAGAAAATACCCAGTTTCATGAATGTTATAGTTTTAGGAGATACTCTAAACCTTCTTAGTAAACCTTAAGTTGAAGCCTATGTGCCAAAAACATTGAGAAAACAACCTAATATTAACTACGGTGAAGCATGGGTGAGCATGGTAAATAAAATGCAGAAATCAATAAAGAAAGAATTTATTTGAAGCGACAAGACTTACAACGTGTTCGTCGGTAGAAGTAGATTTCGCAAGGCCTGGAAGACCCACTCCTGAGTAATTGAGCAACTGGGCTTCGGAGAGATTGTGTAACAAAAGGTTTTTTGGGTCTCTTTTCTCTGGGAAGGAAGAAGGGTTTGACAACACAGAAGAAAGAAAATGAAGAAAGATTTTGAATAAAAGGTGATGAACTATGGAAATTGTCAACCCTATTTATACGTAAACAACATAAATCAATTTGAACCATCCGATTTGGTCAGTAAAAGATCCGAGGGCTGTGTTTCTAAGGACAAAACGACGACAAAAAGTTGACAAGACAATTATTGCAGTCCTCGAAACCCCCATACGCCAATTGTAGTGTTCCACGTGTCCAATACTCAAGTAATGGGTAGGCATGGTTTATTGCTATAGAAGTCTAAGAGTCTCTACTGTGTAGGTCAGAAGATGACGTCATAAACCACGAGCAGAGACTTGGGGGAAAATGTGTATCCCAATTTCAGCACAGGTCTTTCACTTAGATCATGTGCAGCTGGCAAATAAATATATGGAAGAAATAGCCAAGGAGTCCATGTACTTTCAATATAGACAACACGATTTTCATGATGGTTGTACGAGCTAGGGATGCATAAATTGATAAGCGTGAGCTTACTCTATTTATAAGACATGGCCTCATGCTACGAGCTTGGCGGTGTATTCAGCTCGGGGTGAATTGAATATATGGCATGTCCATGGATCCCCGAAGACCCGGATACTTTATACGATCATTTATGGCCAGCCTGTGATAGTTAATGCCCCAGATATTAGGAGTCTATTTATTTCATGATCAAATCATATCCTAGTATAAATGAGAATATTCCATAATAAATGTAATAAATACACAATTCCGTGATTGACTCACGAGGTTACCCAAACCTACCCAATGAATTTCTCTATAAATACTGAGAATATTGGACAGGAAAAGGGACGATTATTCTGTAATACCGAAACTTTGTCAAAATAGAGAGAGAAAATCAGTAATAATATAGACTAGTGGACTAGGTGGATTTTAACCACTGAACCACGTAAAAAGACCAATGTTCTTGAGAGTTATTTTCTTACTTCGGTTTACCATCAAGCACTAATTCAACCTTGTTATTTTCTTAATTCACTATTGGCAAAAAACTGAGTCAACAATAGTGTTATCACAAAAAATGGTTAAAGTTTTCAAATTAAACCCATAATCTTCCATCATTTGTTTCATCCATAACAATTGGGTACAACAGCTACTCGCATCAATATATTTAGCCTCTGCAGTTGACAGAACGATACAGTTTTGCTTCTTTCTATGCCATGAAACAAGATTGTTTCCAAGATAGAAACATCCACCACTAGTACTTTTTCTATCATCTGCATTTCCTGCCCAATCATCATCACTAAAGCACACAAAATTAAAGTTAGTGTCTTTTGAAAACCAAATCCCAAAATCAACAGTGCTATTGACATAGCGAATGATTCGTTTCACAGCAGAAATATGAGATTCCATGGGATTTCCTTGATAACGAGCACAAACACCAACACTATAACAGATATCAGGACGACTAGCAGTAAGATAAAGTAAACTACCAATCATGCTTCGGTACAAAGTAGGATCTACCTTCACTCCTTGTTCATCTTTGGATAATTTCAAAGTTGTGCTCATAGGAGTATTAGTATGTTTGGCGTTTTCAAGCCCAAACTTCTTCACCAAGTTTTTTGCATACTTACTTTGTGAAAAAAATGTGCCATCATCAGGTTGTTTCACCTGAAGACCCAAAAAATAGGCGAGTTCACCTACCATGCTCATTTCAAGTTCCTATTGCATTTGTTGGACAAATACCTACACTTCAGAGTTAGAAGTAGATCCAAACACAATATCATCAACATATATTTGAGCAACAATAACATCAGATTTAATGTTTTTGATAAACAGTGTTTTATCTACATTTCCTCTTCTATAACCATGAGAGATTAAAAACTCAGTTAGACGTTCATACTAAGCATGAGGAACTTGTTTCAAACCATATAACGCATTGTCTAACCTATATACATGATCAGGAAAATGAGGATCCTCAAATCCTTTAGGTTGCTCAACAAAAGCTTCTTCTTTCAAAAAACCATTAAAAAAAAGAAAATTTAACATCCATTTAGTACAATTTAAAGCAAATAATACAAGCAATGGAAAGAAGTAACCTGATGGACTCAAGTCTTACTACTGGAGCAAAAGTTTCATCAAAATCAATACCCTCAACTTGAGTATAACCTTGGTCAACCAATCGTGCCTTGTTTCAAATGATGGTACCAAACTCATCACTTTTGTTTTTGAAAATCCACTTTGTTCCTATGACATTAGCACAACTTGGTCTAGGAACAAGTGTCCATACTTTATTGCGAATGAATTGATCCAGCTCTTCTTGCATTGCCTGAATCCATGCCTCACCCATCAAGGCTTCCTTCACATTTTTAGGCTCTAAAGAAGAGACAAAGCACACAAATTGAATCAAATTAGCATACCTTCTTCTAGTAACCATGCTCTCATCCATGTTTCCAAGTATGAGATCGGTAGGATGATTCTTCTTGACTTTGGAGGATGGTTCTCTTTGAATTGGATCAGTGATTATGTTTGGTGGTTGCTCAGTTTCTTTCTCCGTTGAAGTTTCTGGAAAATCATCAGTTGTAGCTACAGAATCTTGAGGTGTAGCCTCAGAAGAAGATTCTGTGATTGCAGCCAAATCATTTGCCAATTCAGGAGACTTTTCCAGTAAACTTTCAATCTGTTCTTCTGTGGAAAACCCAGAGAAATCTTTTAGATCATCAACAACAACATTAGCAGATTCCATCACAGTTTGGATTCTCATAGTATAAACACGATAAGCCTTACAGTTAATAGAATATCCTATAAACACACCAACATCAATTTTTGCATCAAATTTACCAGATAGTGTCTATTGTGAACGTGTTCATAAGGATCTTCTGGAGAGGATTCTATCTAAGTCTCACTTCGGGAGGAAGTGTGCACTCGCTATTCTTTGAAGGGAGTTCAAGAGAATCAGCGTTTCATCAAACCAGATTCGTAGAGAAGAGTACAACAAGATTGCGACAATAGTTTAAGAGGGAGTCTTACATTGTTTAAGTCAATGCTTTTGTACACTTTGTTTCTTTACTAATTGGTTTATTCTCTGGGCGTGGCCCCAAGGAGTAGGTTATCCGAAAGGGTTTCTGAACCTTGTAAAAATTCGCTGTGTTCTTTAATTTTTGCACTGTCTATTTATTGTGTTAAGTTCTGTCGTGACAAGTTCGGATTCTGTTCCGACAGAACTGCTTTATGTGTAAACAATTAATTACCATTCCGCATTTTAATTAATTCATGGTTTAATTAATTTGGTAATTACTAAAAACGGAATTTCAATTGGTCTCAGAGCGAGTCACTAAACTCTTAGTGCGATCTTGTATTTTTCCGTTTGTTTTGTGCCTTGTGAAATGTATTTCTTTGCAGAAGGTGGATCTATAACTCGCCCTCCATTGCTGAATGATACAAATTATCCATACTGGAAAGTAAGGATGAAAGCTTTTATCAAATCCCTTGATGAAAGGGCTTGGAGATCTATATTGACCGGTTGGACACCACCTGTCGAGAGAGATTTGAAATCCGGTAAGACATAGGTAAAATCTGAACTTGAATGGTCTAATGAAGAAGATAAATTGTCAATTTATAATAATAAAGCTTTACATGAAATTTTTAATGGTGTTGGTGAGAGTTATATAAAATTGATTTCATCTTGTGAGTCTGCCAAAGATGCTTGGGAAATCCTTCAAACTCAATTTGAAGGAACCACTGATGTTAAGCGATCTAGGCTTGTAATGTTGACCACAAGATTTGAAAACCTTCGCATGTCTGAAAAAGAAACCCTCACTGAGTTTTATAAGGAATTGTCTGACATTGCTAATGAATATTTTGCTTTAGGAGAAAAGTTGTCTGACTCTGTTTTGGTTAGGAAAATATATAGATCTCTTCTTGACAGGTTTCAATCCAAGATCACAGCCATTGAGGAGGTAAAGAACCTTGACACCTTGAAAGTTGAGGAATTGATGGGATCTCTTCGAACTTAATCAAAAGATTCGCCAAGAGAAACCACTTGCTGTGAAGGAGAAATCGATTGCCTTGAAATCTTCCAAAGAGAAAATGGAAAGCTCAGATGAGGAAGATGATGATGAAATGATCTTGTTATCGAAAAAATTTAAGAAGTTTATGAAAAAGATTGGTAACAAGAAAAACATGTCTAAATCCTCCAAAGGTAATAATTTTTCAAAACCTTTTGAATCTACTAATAAAAAGGGTATTCAATGCAGGGAGTGTGAAGGTTTTGGACATATTCAAGCTGAATGTGCCAATACCTTAAAGAAAAATAAGAAGGTCATGGCAGTCACTTGGAGTGACCAAGACTCTGAAAGTAGTGATGAGGAAGAAAATTCTAATCTTGCCTTAACTTCTATTTTTTCTTGCTTACCTCTTTCTGTGCAGGTGAATGAGAACCTTGTTTGTTTAAATAATACTATTTCAACAGATGAGGGTTCCCATGGTGATTCAGATGAATGCGATTTGGATGAGGATTCTTTGAAAGAATCATACAAAAACATGTATGATCAATGGTTGAAAGTATGTTCAGATAATCGTTTGATGGGAAACAATAACAAAGTTCTCAAGAAGATAAATGAAGAACTTGACTCTCTTGTTAAAAAATATGAAATTGAGATTGTTGCTAAAGATTCTGAAATCAATCGTTTGTCTAACGAAGTTGATAAAATTGTGAAAGGTGTCAAATTGCTTAATCAAAGATCTATGGTTTTGGATGATGTTCTGTTTGCAGGTCAAAAAGCTTGTGATTTTTCTAGGTTAGGATCAAATGGATCTAAACCTAAAGGAAAAACAATTTATATTTCTAGAAATCTTCCTTTTGTTTCGACAACTGACCCTTTTGCAGGAACAACTCAAACTCATCTGGCATCATCTTTTCAATCTGTCACATCACATGAGAAACAGACCAGAAATTTCGAGAATAAAAAATCTGGTCATTTTATTCCAATTTGCAATTTCTTTGGAGTGAAAGGTCATATTCGACCTAAATGTGTTACCTTGATGAATTTTCTTCACAAAAATTACTTTAATCATCATGGTAATTTGAGACAAATGCCATTGAAGAAAAGGACTCCACCTAAGAAAGTTTGGGTGAAGAAAAATAAATTCAAATGTCTTGCTGCCTTTACTTGTCTTACAACATGTGCTTCTAATTCTTGGTTTTTTGATAGTGGTTGTTCTAGGCATATGACAGGTAACAAAAGCATACTCACTGACTTCAAGACTTTGAAAAATGGGGAAGTCACATTTGGAGATGGTAAGTCTTGTAAGGTACTTGGTAGTGGCACTCTAAATTCTGAAGGACTACCAAAGTTGCAAAATGTTCTTTTGGTTGATGGACTTAATACTAATCTAATTAGTATAAGTCAAATTTGTGACCAAGACTTATTTGTAAATTTTTCTCTTGATAATTGTTTTGTGCTTGACCAAGATGGAAATTGTGTTTTGAAGGGTTATAAATCTGTCGATAATTGTTACACATTATCTCAATCACACAATTGTCACACAATTACAAGGAGTGATACTAATTTGTGTCATGAAAAACATGATCATGTGGATTGTGAAAATTTGAGAAAAATTGGAAGTATGAGTCATGTTCATGATTTACCGATTTTAAGTAAATATTCTTTTGGTAAATGTGAACCAGGTCGATTGGGAAAACATTTGAAAATTTCTCATGAAAAATGTTTTTGTGTTGATGATGTGTCTCGACACACTGAGGATCTTGTTGAAAATAAAACTTTGGTCTTAGAATATATTGAGTGTGACAAACAAATTGCACATATTTTCACAAAAGCCCTTGATACGGTCAGGTTTTATTCCCTCAGGAAATCCTTGGGGGCTTGTACTAATTAAATATTGTTTGTGTTGTGCCATATCCATGTGCTAGAAAGAGTTGCTTGATGTCTTCTTGTTCTTGTCGAAATAGAAAGTCTCAAACATTATAACAAAATGTATTTTTACTACTTGTTAGAATTTATAGTTAATATATATCATGCACATTTTAAAAAAAAAAATCAAAAATCAAAATAAATAGTCCTTCCAATTAATATTCTTCCAAATCAATCTGTGTTTGTAGTGTATGAACATTTGATCCTTAAAAGTATTTTCAGGCTCCATCTTAGAATAAAGCTACCTACACTGTTGTGTAAAATGCTATCTTTAAGTAAGTTGGAACTATGTAACTAAAAATTATGTAGAAGATACTCTACCACTGATAAATGCAGCCTTCAGTATAGTGTGAAAGCATCTAATTTGGGTACTCTTTGAGGAAAAAGCTAAAAATTGCCACATAGGGCAATGACCCTGAAAAAGGCTAAAATTGCCATACAGGGCAATGATCTTTGCTTTCACAATCACACACAAATTCTTAAGATATACTGTTGGAAAAATTTGTAAGACTCATTCACACTTATTAATTTGGATAAAATATTTTGTGTCAGGAGTACATATTTTGTGATTTTTTTTTTTAAAAAAGCATGATTTATATTAATTATATTTTCTAAACTTATAGAAAAAATATGTTAAGAATTAATGTTTGTTACTTTCTCCAAGGACAAGGCACGAAGACATTGGGTACAATCAGAATAGGATATTTTTGGTACTTTTGTTTATATATTATATTATATAAAAAAAAGACTTGACCGTGGCTATCAAGAAAGGGAAACTGTGGTAATATGTTGTTTTTTATTTCATCACTTATTATATTATTTGACATCAAAAGTTTCTATTTTTGTTGACTGTGCAAAGTTTTTTTTTCTCTGGGATATCAATTCATTAATTTGCTCTTGAAAAGGAATAAAATCAAATCCCTGAGTGCCATTTCTTCTCTTTATAATCGGTCAAAGAGAGACTCATTTCCTCATTCTTTCAAAAAAAAAAAAAATTTCTCTTTGTTTTTGTTTGTTGCAACTATGGTGAAAACTCGAGGCATTGGAGTACATGCATTTCCCATTGGTAACAGCCGTCTCAGTCACCATAAAGAAGGCTTGAAAAATTGTGTTGTCATTGCCTTTTGTTTTTTGTTTTTTTTTTATAGACAAAGAGGGGAGTAGTATTTTGACTCTTTGGATCGTTTTTTGTTTTTGGTTACTCCTTTGGCTTATTGCTAGACAACAAGGGGAGTAAACGATTCATTTTGTTCAATTTATCTTGTTTTATGCTGTTGATCCTTGTTACATTTGAGATGCTTTTCGCAGGGGGAGTCATGCTATAATTTTTTGATCCTTGTTACATTTGAGATGATTTTCGCAGGGGGAGTAATCTATTGCTATTTGCTCTAACCTGTTTTGTCTTTGCAGGATCTTTCAAAATGAACACTTAAAATATTCTTGTCTATCAAGTTGCCAAAGGGGGAGATTGTAAAATCCTTTTTTGGCTAAACTTTAATTTAGACAAAATATTTTAAATGTTTAAAGAAAAATTAGTAGCATATCTCCATATTGATTTTCGGATTTGTTGACGCGGTTCTTCGCCAACAGATAATTAAGAAGATAAGAGAAAGGGATTAGTGCTTATGTTGAACCGAAATAGATGAATGATCTTGGAAATGGAATGGTGACACAAAATACGTTTTTTTAGGTGGTTCAAAGGTTAAAATCATTCTACTCCACCAGTCAATATTATTGCTATATGCTTGGTATTCTTTTACAGGGTATTTTTTACATAATAGAATCCAACCCTTTGTAACTCCCAGAGTCTCCATATTTATAGGAGAAGGCACCTGGGAGTTGGTAAGAAGGTCATCCTGTGACCTTCTTACCTATCATGTCAACTCTGTGACATTCATGATTAATTCCTAAACCTGACACATAAGTGTGGTCAAATCAATAGGTAAGGGGATAATGGGCCGCACGGCCCAACCCAGTCGTGGGTGTCTGAATACGCACGTTCATACTGCGTGTCCGAGAAGTCAGGAATATATCAGACATGTGATGTCTGATATATACACGTTTACCTTGCGTGGTTGACTTTATATAAGGTCACAGCCTCCAACCCTAGCTCGTACCACGAGTTGGATGCTTCCCTCGACCTGCGGCCTTCAGAGTCCAGACTCAATCCTTAAGCAATCTTGGAGAACCCTTAGGTTACCTCGAGCTAAGGAGGTAAGACCATACGATGCAGCTCCGGTCTTGGGGATGTCCATGTGGTAGTCAAGATTAGGCCGTATCCCAGCTCGCTAACAACCCGTGGGAAAATCAAGGCGTACATCTGCCCCCTAAGCCTCTGCTCGTGGTACATGACGTCGTGTAGGGCCATAGTAGGGGCTTTTAGGCTTCCCCATGGACTCTTCATATCCCACATTCTACGCAGGCGCAGAATACGTGGAACATCTTGGTTGGTGACGGTACGTCTTCCGAGAACCGCATTTAATGGCCTAGCCTATACTCAGCCGTCGTTTCGTCTTTTGAGTGGAGGGCCTTGGATCCCACATCAGGGCAATCCAATGGTCCTCCTCACGTGGCCCTTCACGTATATAAAAGGGGTGGCCACCTTATGCATGGGCCACCCGTTCATTTGAAAATTTCCAGAGTTTTCTCTTCTTCTTGCTCTCAAAAATCCCCCATTTTTCCTTCCGGTTACCATCTTCGGCGTCCCAGAAATTTAGGTGCAAGGGTTCCTTTGAAGCTTCGGAATCAACTACCCCGACGAAGTCCCTACCTAGGCGATCCCTTCATCCTCTTCTCAACCAACACATACTGTAAGTCTCCTGACTATACAAGTTTTGAAATAATTTTTCACTGTAGCTTAGGTAGATATTTACTGTAGCCACATGCAGGGTTTTGTTGGTTTTTTGTGGGAACGAAGGGTAAAAGCCTTTTAGGTTAGGGTATCATTTGTGGTAGGAAATCCTTTGAGAACACGGTTTATAGGGTGCGTTTTCTGGGGAAATTTTCTTGGTAGGACTTTTGGTAGGCTTGTTCAAAATATCCAGTATTTTGGGTGCAAAACCGGGTAGCTTAGGGGACACGCTTCATAGGCGGTTTTGCCTCTCTTGCCTACTGGAACTTTCCCTCCAAGGCAAAATTCTACCCTGACCCTCCTGACACACGAATTCCGAGTAATTGGGGATTTTTTTGGGAGCATAGGCGCGTGTTCATAGAACCGCGTGGTCTCACTCTCCACGGGCTGGGCTTACCTCAGCTTGTGTCAAGGAAACACAGATTTTTCTCCATTTTTAGGTCGCCTTCTTCTAAAATTTCTTCTTTTTGTTTGCTAGGCGACCAGATGGGACCCAAGAAGAATGCTCCCAAGAAGTCTGTAGGCAGCTCGTCATCCCAACAAAACAAGGGAAATGAGGTGATGGCTGAATCCCCGATTCCCAACTTCGGGCCAGCAGTGGAACAGGAGCTCGAGGTGGCTCCCGACGCGTTCTTTGAGGTGGAGAGGAACGTCTCAAAGATTACTGACCAGGCGAGGGTAAAAAGAATATTCCTCTCCCACAACATTGAGTTGGGGAGAGGATCCGTGATTGCCCGACCTCCTGCAGAAGGCGAGCAGAGCTGCGCGCCGCTTGATGAGGCGTTCTCGGCTTGGAGCGACGAACATTTCAAGGCGGGGGCCTTCCTCCCGCTGGATCAGTACTTCGTTGATTTCCTCAATTACGTGAGGTTGGCCCCATTCCAGCTCCCCCCCAACTCTTATCGTTTGTTGGCCGGGTTAAGATACTTGTTCTTGAAACAGGAGTGGGAGGTCCCCACTCCTGCGGACATTCTTTATTTCTTTTGCCTCAAGGCCAGCCCGGAGCAGCGGGGGCGAGGTGATGGGTTTTATTACTTAACCCAGTTCCCCAACACGGCCGCGGTCATCGAGCTGCCCAGCCACCCCAATGACTTTAAAGATCAATTCTTTATGTCGACGGGGTTCTGAAACTGCGAGCTGCACTACTTCAACTGTCCTCGTAAGTGCCTTTCAATCTTAGCTCGTAAGTTAAGTACCATTTAGCTCCTCCTGTATCCCTTTCTGACTTAGATTAATTCTGCAGCTATCTTTGCGAGGACAGAGAAGTCTGTGGTCGTCGGGAACCAGTACGAGACACTGGCGGGCTTGCCCCCCAGTGAAAAGGACTATCGTCAGTTCGTGACGGACGAGACGATGCTGGCCTATAAGCTGATCTCCCCAGGCCAGACTCTGAACCTGAGGAGGCTCCGGGCGCTTCCCCCAGCTCGCAATACCAGACCTATCATCGTGGAGGAGGTCGCGGGGGATGAAGATGAGGAGGACGAGGAGGAAGAGGTGCCTCTTGTGAGGACGAAGAAGTGGGCGTTGGAGGTCGCCCAAAGAACGGACGAGGAGAGGATCCGGTCCGGAGCAACTGCGGGTCCTTCTGGCCAAGGTAACCCATACATGTTTAGGAGCTTAGATAGGGCCATTGCCGACCCCCGGCTAGCTAGGTACAATCCCAAACAGATCGTCAAACGCCATCGAAGTGACCCAGACTTAGATGAAACCCTGCTCCACTGCGTCGACCAGCTCGTGCTGGATTACGAAAGCAGCCGCCCTAGGGGGACCATAGTTGTAGATAATGTTGGAAAAAACTTATACAGGATCTTTATTTATTTTCATGTATATCTAATATTAAAAAAATTAATACGAGATAGCCTAAAACATGTTTCTAAAATTGAATTCAAAGAGAAACAAATAATATAATACTTACAGTATACGCAGCGGAATTAAGAGTCATTCCTTCAGTTTCTCTAACTCTTGTATCCTCTCTGTCGCAGAGTATTATCAAGAAACTGAACCGATCTTCTATTTTCTTCACGATCTTCCAATGTATCCTTAGAACCACCTAGACTAGTGTGGGCAATTCTCAACACATGAGATAGATATAGAGAGAAGAAGAGAAAATAACAAAGTGGCTTAGAAAAGGACTTGTGTTTAGAGAGAATATAAAACTATCAGAAAATCTGACTTATGACTTATCTGCCGTCGTTTAAAATCTTCTCTCTAAGCACTCCTTTTATAGACTCAATTAGGCCATTTAATTTAATTAAAAAATCAATAAAATAGCAGCCATTTTGAAGCCCTAGGTCGAAATTATCATGGGCTATAGGCCCGTGAAATTTCCCATTTGATTATAAGCCCATTGGACTTAAAATCAAGGCCTGTGTTATTTTCTATTGATTTAATTAATTAAATAACTATTTAAATCCTTTATCAAATTAATTATTTATAATTTGAACCTTGATTTAAATTTATTTATTAATTTAGATACCAATTTATCTTAATTAATAAATCTGCCATAATTTCTCTTTTCTTCTCAAAATTACACAACTCTGTGAAACTATCCAAAATTGACCTGGTCAACTTTGATAATTCTAATTGATGATTAAATCAATTAATTGAGACTATCTAGATGATTTTATCCAAGGTAAAATGGGGACCATGGGCCTATGAAATCAAGCTCCAATAAGTTATCATAAATCTAACAAATAAATTTACTAACTTATTAATTCCTCGTGACTCCACTATAGACTTGGAATTGCACTCTTGAATTCATAGAACGCTCTATAACAAATATAGATACGCTATTAATTATCCATTGTTACAACCATAATTGTCACTCAATCCTCTATAGACGGTCTACAATGAGATAGGACTAAAATACCGTTTTACCCCTCATTGTATTTTATCCTTAAAACACTTAGTTCCTTGTAAATGATATTTCAGTAAACTAATTTAATTACTGAAATGAGATCTCTATCATTTAACACCTTGAACCAAACTAAAAGGAAACCATCGTTTCACTTCTTCATCAGAAGCTATAGATGTTCATATCTATGATTAACACTCCCACTCAATTATACTACTGAGTTCCCAAGATGTAAGTATGGGCTAGTCCGTAGGGTAAGCTGGTAACGAACAAGTCAAAGAACTCAAATAATACAATCAGTTTGAATACTAACCACTCAGAATTGAGATTGAATTGACCTATGGTCAACTATATGATATGACTAGAATAGATAATAACGGTATGTTTACTTATCTTATCAACTGTCAATATCGGTCCTGTCCGATGTAACAAATACATCCGATCTTATCTACTTTGCTAATGTTCTGGAAAGAACATAACACTGTAATGTGTAAGTAGATCATATCGTAGATTGGCAAGTCAGTGTAAATCCGGTGCACTGACTAATCTTAGGACTAACTTATTTTTGAACATATAATCATATTTATATTCCACTGTGATTACGTCACTATAAATAAGATTAGCTATATGCTCAGGATTTAATAGAAGTTTATATTAAATAAATAATCATGAAAATAAAACATGTGAGCAAAGTGATTGACCAAGTCAAAAAATGATTTCTATTCTTTTATTGATAATAAAATGAGATTACAAAGAATTTGGGTTTTAATTAGGGCATAAAACCCCAACAGATAACACCCTAGCTTTTAGGTCGGTCCTATTCGAGGAGTATGGGACTAACCTTCGGTCATGGCCATCACTCCGGGAGGGTACCGTAGCTCTAGGACTTAGGCAATATGTAGAAGAGTCTAGTCCTGAGCCGACCTCGGATCCAGAACCCGCGCCAGCTTGAGAAGTGATTGTCTTAGATTCCCCCGAAGAGGCTCCGGGGCCGATGGTCGTAACCGTAGACTCTTCCTCTAGCTCGGGGGGTAGGATTCCCTTTAGTACATATATATACTTGAATTTCACATTCTTTCCTTTTTTTTTGTATGACTGCTAACTTCTGTACTGACCATATCTTTGTTTTGACAGAAGAGATGTCTCAGCCCGGAGGAAAGAGTCTGCGAGCTGCGTTCACTTGGGGGAACTCCCCAGCTGGGGCCTCTGGGCCCAAAATGAAGAAGCCCTGGACGCTGAAGAAAACCGCCAGGACCCCAACTAAGTCTCCTGCAAAGGAGAAAGAGCAGCCCCCAGCCGCCCAGGTCGTGGGAATTGTTCCTCCTGCTGCAGGGGGAGCAGCATGCCCCCACCCCCTCTGCGAGCTCCAGCCTTCGTCTGGGACACATGGGCAAAGCCCGGGACTTCGGCAATTGCACCTTCCGAGGTGCGCATCCCGGTTGATCCCCAGGACCTGGAGAAGATTCCAGAGGCCTTCCAGGGGACGGTGTATGAGACGGTGAACTACGCCGTCAGCCACATCTACAAATTCAACGAGAAGGAGATCAGGGCCATCGAAACAAGGAGCCCGGTGGGCGTTCTGGAATCTTCATTGGGCATGGCCCTAACGGTAAGCTGACCTTACCCTTTTATGGTTTTTAATTATCATGCCTTGCCCTATTTTTCCTTTCTCCCTTCTCTTTTATTTTTCTAAGGCATTTGCCTCTCCGTTTTCACAGAGCGCCGTTGCCCTTCATCGGAGCATAGCCAGGACCAAGGCCCAGCTCGAGGATATGAGGAGCGAGCACTAGGCGGTCGTGGCCACTCACCAAACTTCCTTGCAGATGACCAAGGACGCCCTGGCGGCCGCGCAGGCCGAGCTGGAAGAGGCCCGTCCCAAGCTACAAGAGCCCGAGACCACCAAAGCCGCCCTGGCCGCTGCTCGAGCAGACCTAGATACTGCGAAGGCTGAGGCCAAGGCCGCCCTGGAGGCCGAGCAGGCAACTTCAAGCACCGCCATGGAGGACATGTTCTACCATTGCTGTGCCTATAATCCGGACGCCGACTTCTCCTTCTTGGCCGCGGACATCTGGGAGCCCTTGCTGGAGGGATTTAAAGCTCGCCTCGAGAAAGAAGCACCTTCCGAGGCTGGGGAAGCCTCCGGTGCAGCTGAGCAGGGTGAGACGGTGACCTCCAAGGGGCCAACTGGTGGAGCCTAGGGCCTTTCCATCTTGCTCCCACTCTTTTATTATTCTTATTTTTTGTTGTAACTTTTGCATGAGGTGTTTCCACCTCGAGACAATTAATTTTTATTTTAAATTGGTTTACTCCCTTTTGCCTTCATGCATTTCAGTTAAATTTTTTGAAAAACTTAGTTCGCGTTAATTTTTATCAATATCTCGTGCTTTTTAAGAAAAACAACGATCAATCGATTTAAATTAACTTCTAAGTTTTATGACCCGGTTATATCCAGGAACTTAATTTGAAAACATAGTTCGTGTTAATTTTTATCAATATCTCGTGCTCTTTAAGAAGAACAACGATCAATCGATTTAAATTAACTTCTAAGTTTTATGACCCGGTTATATTCAGGAACTTAATTTGAAAACTTAGTTCGTGTTAATTTTTATCAATATCTCGTGCTCTTTAAGAAGAACAACGATCAATCAATTTAAATTAACTTCTAAGTTTTATGACCCGGTTATATCCAGGAACTTAATTTGAAAACTTAGTTCGTGTTAATTTTTATCAATATCTCGTGCTCTTTAAGAAGAACAACGATCAATCGATTTAAATTAACTTCTAAGTTTTATGACCCGGTTATATCAAGGAACTTAATTTGAAAACTTAGTTCGTGTTCATTTTTATCAATATCTCGTGCTCTTTAAGAAGAACAACGATCAATCGACTTAAATTAACTTCTAAGTTTTAAAGGCGACCTGGTTAAATCCAGGATAGGACTTAGTTCGCGTTAATCCCTTGTCAAAATCTCGCGTTTTTTAAGAAAAACAACGATCAATAGATTTGAATTAACTTCTAAGTCTTTAAGGCGACCTGGTTATATCCAGGTACCATATGCCCCCCAAGTAACTGGGAAAGGGTCTTTCGTGGTTACTTTAGATTACACTTGTAAATATGTACAATCATAAACGAAAAGTTAATTCTCATTGCGTAATACATAAAAAATGGCCTTTTAGGCCTTACAAGGAAATCATTGATAATATCTCTTCAAATGGATGGCGTTCCAAGTTCGTGGGACTGCCCCTCCATCTAGCCGAGCTAATTTGTAAGTTCCCTCTTTAATGACCTCGATGACTTGATATGGTCCTTCCCAGTTCGGTCCCAATACTCCCTCTTTGGGATCCTTACTGGCCAAGAAAACTCTCCTGAGGACCAAGTCGCCAACGCTAAAGGCGTGCTTTTTGACTTTTGAGTTGAAATAGCGAGTGATTTTTTACTGATAATGGGCGAGTCGGAGCTACGAATCTTCTCGTCTTTCATCAATCAAGTCTAGGGAAGTGCAAAGTAGCTCGTGGTTGCGATCCTGGTCGTATGCCTGAAACCTATGCGAAAGTACCTTAATCTCCACGGGGAGGACCGCCTCACTCCCAAAAGTCAGAGAGAAAGGAGTACGACCCGTAGGAGTCTGGTGTAAGGTCCGGTATGCCTAGAGAACCTAGGGGAGCTGTTCTGGCCAGACCCCCTTGGCTTCATCTAGTCTTTTCTTGAGGCTCGCCTTTAACGTCTTGTTGATGGCCTCGACTTGGCCATTCGCCTGAGGATAGGCCACTGAGGAGAAACTTTTTACAATTCCGTACCTTTCGCAAAATTCGGTGAAGTGGTCGCTGTCGAACTGAGTCCCATTGTCGGAAACGATTTTCTTAGGCAGTCCGAATCGACAGATAAATCTCTTAACCACGAAGTCGAGGACCTTTTTGGAAGTTATCGTTGCCAAAGGTTCTGCCTCAGCCCACTTCGTAAAGTAGTCGATGGCCACCATGGCATAGCGGACCCCGCCTTTCCCAATAGGGAGGGCGCCAACTAAGTCGATTCCCTAAACTGCAAACGACCATAGGGAAGAGATCATCTTCAGCTCGGCTGGGGGAGCTCGGGAAACTAAGGCGAACCGCTGGCACTTGTCGCATTTTTTGACATAAGAGATCGAATCCTTGGACATAGTGGGCCATTAATATCCTTGCCTCAGGACCTTTAGGGCTAAGCTTTGCCCCCCAGTGTGATCCCTGCAAAAACCCTCATGCACTTCCTACAGGATGGCCTTTGCTTCGCCTGGAAGAACACATCGTAGGAGAGGTAGGGAGTGCCCACGTCGGTATAGCACCCCGTCCACCATCGTGTACCTGGGAGCTTGATACAGAACTCGCCGCGCATCATTACGCCCTTCAGGTAGCTTTCCCTTGACGAGATACTCAAGGATGGGGGTCATCCAGGTCAGCCTAGTGTCGATCATCTCGACCTCCGCCCGGGCTTCTTCTATACTTGGTTTATCCAAGAACTCTACCGGAACTAACCCTAGAGCTTCCGTATCTCCGGAAGTGGCCAGCTTGGCAAGAGCGTCTGCGTTAGCGTTTTGCTCCCGAGGTATCTGCTCGATCGAGCCTCGCTCAAACGCGGACAGTTCCATTTTTACCTTTGCTAGGTAGGGAGCCATCTTGGGTCCTCGTGCTTGATATTCACCCAGAACCTGGTTTACCACGAGCTGGGAGTAGCTGAAACACTGACGGAGCTCGCCCTCAGCTTCTGGGCTATCCTCAACCCGGCCAGCAAAGCTTCGTATTCGGCCTCGTTGTTGGAGGCTTAGAATCTGAATCTCAGCGCCGAGTGGAATCTATGTCCCTCAGGGGATATCAAAATGATTCTAGCCCCGGAGCCGTTCTCGTTGGATGAACCATCCACGAAGATCCTCCACGACGCCTGGGCCGAGGTGACCTGGGGTGAGTCTTCTGCAGGATCCTCCCGGAATCTTGCGCACTCTGCTACAAAATTGGCCAGGGCCTGACTTTTTATGGCAGTTCGTGGGGTGTACAAAATCTCGAACTGACTGAGTTCGATGGCCCACTTTAACAAACGTCCCGATGCTTCAGGTTTTTGCAAAACCTGCCTTAAAGGCTGATCGGTCATGACGTGTATTGAGTGGGACTAGAAGTACGGCCTGAGCTTTCCCGAGGTCGTGATAAGGTAGAACACCAATTTCTCCATCAACGAGTATCGGGATTCAGCTCCGAGAAGTCTCTTGCTGATGTAGTAGACTGGTTTCTGAACCCGGTCTTCTTCCCAGACTAATACGGCACTGGCTGCATCCTCCGTGACAGCTAGGTAGAGAAAAAGAGGTTCTCCTGCTTTTGGTTTGGATAATACGGGTGGCTCGGCCAGATGTGCCTTCAGGTCGAGGAAAGCGCTTTCGCACTCTTCTGTCCACTCGAACTTCTTGTTTCCTCGGAGTAGGTTGTAGAATGGCAAGCACTTATCGGTGGATTTTGAAATAAACCGATTTAGGGCTGCCACCCTTCCTGTCCGGCCTTGGACATCTTTGCGCGACCTAGGTGAGGGAAGCTCGAGCAATGATCTGATCTTGTCGGGGTTTGCCTCGATTCCTCGGGTATTGACGATGAAACCTAGGAATTTTCTAGAGGCGACCCCAAAAGTGCACTTTTGCGGATTAAGCCTCATGCCATACTCTCGTAGTATCTTGAAGCATTCCTCCAGGTCGGAAACATGGTTATCGGCAGTCTTTGACTTGACTAGCATGTCATCAACGTACACTTCCATGTTTTTCACGATCTGGTTTGCGAACATTCTATTTACTAACCTTTGGTACGTAGCACCGGCGTTCTTCAGCCCGAATGGCATGACCTTGTAACAATAAACGTTAGTTGGGATCATGAAGCTGGTGTGCTCCTGGTCCGCCAGATTCATGGAGATCTGATTGTAGCCTGAGTATGCATCCATAAAGGACATGAGCTCATGCCCCGCCGTGGCATCCACCAATTGGTTAATCCTTGGCAATGGAAAACAATCCTTCGGGCAGGCTTTATTCAGGTCGGAGAAGTCGATGCAGGTCCGCCACTTCCCGTTGGGATTTGGGACCAGCACGGGGTTGGCGACCAAAATCGGAAACTTGGCTTCACAGATAAAGCCGCATTTCTTGAGCTGGGCTACTTCTTCCTCTAAGGCTTCAGCCCGGGTTATTCCTAGGCGTCTTTGCTTCTGGGACTTTGCAGGAACACTTTTATCCAGATGAAGGGTGTGCATGATGACACTCGGGCTGATTCCCACCATGTCCTCGTGTGACCACGCAAACACATCCTGGTTGTCATGCAGAAACTTAGTCAGCTCCGCCTTCCTCTTGCTACAGAGGTTTTTCCCAAGCTTGACCATCCGTGAAGGATTCTGCGGATCGATGTTTATTTCCTCGAGCTCCTCAATAGCCTGGAGCTCGGACCTGTCCTCGCCTATTCGGGGGTCAATATCCTCACTTAAGACGATATTTTCCCCTTCGGCGCTCTGAGGTTTTTCAATCTCAGGATCAGCTAAGGGCTCCCGAGATTCCTCTCCACCACCTTGGATGGCCATTGCTAACTGCCCGGGTTTTGATTTTCTCTTCATGGAAATCCTGTAGCATTCCCTGGCAGCGAGCTGATCGCCATGGATAGTGCATATTCCCGTGGAAGTAGGGAATTTCATCGCGAGGTGACGAATGGAAGTGACGACCTCAAAGGCTATGAGTGTGGGTGATCACCATACAGCATCATGGAGGTCGTCTTCAGCTCGGCGACAGTCAAACCCATCTTCTCCAGCGTGGATCGGAATAGAAGGTTGACCGAGCTCCCATTATCGACCAGCACCCTCCTAACCCTCCGGTTAGCGAGCTGAATTGCTACGACCAGAGGGTCGTTATGAGGGAACTGGACATGGTTCGCATATTCTTCTGTAAAAATGATCGGCTGTTTCTCCAATCGTTGTTGCTTTGGCAGGCGCTGCTCTGGGACGAACTCTACTCCATTATGTGCCTTGAGTTCGTTTACGTACCTCTTCTGGGCACCCCTGCTCGTGCCAGCCATATGCGGACCTCCAGATATCGTGGAAATATCTCCTATCACGGGAGGAGGGACGTCCTGATCTACCCGAGACCCAGGCTGACTGACCGGGACTTCCGGAGTAGGTCGACTTGCTGGAACCCTGTTCTGCGCGTACTGGGCCAAGGGGCCAGCTTGGATGAGAGTCTCTATCTCATATTTCAAATGCCTACAATCATCGGTATTGTGGCCAACATCATTGTGAAAACGGCAAAAATTGGAGGTATCTCTCTTCTCCTTCTGGTGCTTCAACGGCTCCGGCCTCTTCCAGGGGAGACGAGTAGAATTAGCTAGGAAGATGTTCTCCCTAGAGTGGGTGAGTTCCGCATAGGTCGCGTAGACGGGCTTAAACTTGTCTACGGGCTTATTCTTCTTTGGGCCGTGCTGGCTGCCCTCGCCGTTCCCCTTTCTTTTGCCTCCACCGAGCTGGTTGTTCTGTGTGACGTTTTGGGTCGCTGCCATGACCTTCGTCCCCACTCCAGCGGGCTGCTCAGGGACCTGACTGGTTCCTGCAGCTGAGGCTTCGGCCTCCTCCAAGTTGATCCATTCCTGGGTCCTATTAAGGAATTCGTTCACTGAGCTAATTCACTTTCTTTGTATATCTTTCCAGAGTTCCCCTCCGACGAGGATTCCAGTTCTCAGAGCCATGAGCTTGGAGCTGTCATCCGCATCTCTGGCCCGAGCAGCGACGTTTGCGAACCTGCTCAGGTAGGCCTTCAGAGTCTCGTCGGGCTGCTGCCTCACGTTGGCCAGAGAGTCGGCCTTGACGCGGGCAGCCTGGGAGGCTCGGAATGCCCTTTTGAAATCAGCCGAGAAAGTTTTCCAGGAGCTGATTGACTATCGTTTGCTTTGCTTGAACCACTGCCTGGCTGGTCCAGTCAGTGCGGAGGGAAATATTAAACACCTCAGCTCGGGGCCAATGTTGTGGGCCATCATCAGGGTGTTGAACATTCCTAGATGATCCGACGGATCTCCGTCTCCATTGAACTTGGACAGGTGCATCATACGGAAACCGGGTGGGTAAGCCGTTGCTGCTATGCTGGGTGTGAAGAGCTCCATCTTGTCCCCCGAATCATATTCATCTTTCTCCTTTTCCGACAGGAGCTTCCTCATCACCTCCTCCATCTGAGCCAGGCGCTCGAGGGTTTTGTCCTGATTTCCTTGGTTATTTCGGGGCTGCTCAACAGCTCCGGATCCATTGTACATATTTGGTGGGTAGTTGCCCCTCCTATCTTGAGATAGGTTATTTGGGGCATTCCCATCGTTACGTACTTCGGACAGGTCTCCCCCTGAATGAGCATGGCTACCACCTCCTACTGGCTCTCCTCTGTGAGAGTTAAGGCGATCTTGAAGGTCGCCCCCTTGGGTGGCTTGAGGACTTTGTGCCGAGCTTAAATGCTGGCGCAGGTCTCCGCCAGAGAGGTTGCTCCGGTGACTGCTGGTCCAGTAGCTCCCGTTAGAGAGGCTCAGAGTCCGCCTTTGGTGGTGAAGATCCGAGCTTCCTCTCGGCGCCCTGCTACGTCGGGAAGGCCCTGAAGATGGCGGGTTTCTCCTGCTACTTCCGTAGGCTGGAATATCTCGGATGGGCTGAGGAGGAGATGGATATCTTATTGGTGAGGGAGGATGCCCGACCAGAGACGCGATCTTGGTTCCATCAGGTCGGATCAAGTTAGGTGGGGGCCTCGCGGCCCTGCCAACCTGCGGGTCCTGCGCTTGGCGATCTGGACGAGGCGCGGGACGGCTAGTGGGGACGGGATGATGCTGCGAGCCCTCCCCGGATCTCCTTCTGGAACTTCCTCGAGCTCTCCTGGGTGCGCTTGAGGCTGGTTGGGAGCTGGGAGTTGAAGTTCGGACCGAACGGCTGTACTGTTGTCGTTCGACTCTAGGCATTTCTTCAAAGTTTGCCTCTCGTCGATCTGATGAGGGAATGAAGTTGGCTGTCAGAGGTCTGTCCGAATGGCTATGTCTGGACCGATTACCCTGGCGGGACTTACGAGTCTCGCCTTGCCTCTTTCCGACGTTAGCGTCGGTTGTAAGAGGGGATAGTCGGGCCAACACATCCTTGATCTGCTGATTAGCTGTTGCTAGCTGACTCCTCAGCTGAGCATTCTCCATCTCCATCGCCGTGTAATAACCTGGGTTCGGATTAGGTGGCTGGGGTGCCAAACTTCTAGTGTCATCTTGGCCCATCGGCTGCTTGCCCGGCTGCTGTTGGACCTCAGGAATTTGTTCGCCGGGGATGGTAGTATGATGAGCCTCCTGCCCATCATGTTTTTTTGCCTCGTTATCGTGTCTGGATCGAGTGGTCACCATAGTTGGGTGTTTGCGACAACACCAATCTAATTAGCTCTCAATGAAAGCACCAAACTGTTGACGCGGTTCTTTGCCAACAAATAATTAAGAAGATAAGAGAAAGGGATTAGTGCTTATGTTGAACCGAAATAGATGAATGATCTTGGAAATGGAATGGTGACACAAAATACGTTTTTTTAGGTGGTTCAAATGTTAAAATCTTTCTACTCCACCAGTCGATATTATTGCTATATGCTTGGTATTCTTTTACAGGGTATTTTTTACATAATAGAATCCAACCCTTTGTAACTCCCAGGGTCTCCATATTTATAGGAGAAGGCACCTGGGAGTTGGTAAGAAGGTCATCCCGTCACCTTCTTACCTATCATGTCAACTCTGTGACATTCATGATTAATTCCTAAACCTAACACATAAGTGTGGTCAAATCAATAGGTAAGAGGATAATGGGCCGCACGGCCCAACCCAGTCGTGGGTGTCTGAATACGCACGGTCATGCTGCGTGTCCAAGAAGTCAGGGATATATCAGACATGTGATGTCTGATATATGCATGTTTACCTTGCGTGGTTGACTTTATATAAGATCACAGCCTCCAACCCTAGCTCGTACCATGAGCTGGATGCTTCCCTCGACCTGCGGCCTTCAGAGTCCAGACTCAGTCCTTAAGCAATCTTGGTGAACCCTTAGGTTACCTCGAGCTAAGGAGGTAGGACCATATGATGCAGCTCCGGTCTTGGGGATGTCCACGTGGTAGTCAAGATTAGGCCGTATCCCAGCTCGCTAACAACCCATGGGAAAATCAGGGCGTATAGGATTAAATTAGCAATATTTTCAGCTGATTTTGTAATGTGAAAATATCTTTAAGTGTGAATATATTTGTTGCCTTATTTATCTCAAATAATTAATTTTTGGTAAAAATATATTGTGCAAATATCTTGAGATTATTTTTAGGGATTATGTGAGATTATGTCTTTTCTGGAATAAAGAAGGTATCGAAAATGAACATGGTCAAAAGAAATGACCATGTTCGTTCTGCCAGATAACACTAATTTCGCTGCTGACTCATCATTTTCCTTTTCTGTCGACACAGAACGCATCTGGCTGGCTGATTTCCTAAATCAAAGGAATTTGCAAATTGATTTCAAAGATCCCAGAAAATGATGGCCTTGGACGATTTCCCTGCCTATAAATATCTTGCCAAGGCCTTTGGAATTTTCACCTCTTCCATTTGGAATATTTGTAAACATTATGTTATTTTGAAGAGTGTGTTTATTTGTAGAGATTAAGTTTGTTCATCTTAATCTTTGTGAGAGTGCCGAGTGTACTTGTGGATATCTATCTTGTCCATTGTAATCAGATAGTGTCTATTGTGAACGTGTTCATAAGGATCTTCGGGAGAGGATTCTATCTAAGTCTCACTTCGGGAGGAAGTGTGCACTCGCTATTCTTTGAAGGGAGTTCAAGAGAATCAGCATTTCATCAAACCAGATTCCTAGAGAAGAGTACAACAAGATTGCGGCAATAGTTTAAGAGGGAGTCTTACATTGTTTAAGTCAATGCTTTTGTACACTTTGTTTCTTTACTAATTGGTTTATTCTCTGGGCGTGGCCCCAAGGAGTAGGTTATTCGAAAGGGTTTATGAACTTTGTAAAAATTCGCTGTGTTCTTTAATTTTTGCACTGTCTATTTATTGTGTTCAGTTCTGTCGTGACAAGTTCGGATTCTGTTCCGACAGAACTGCTTTTTTGTGTAAACAATTAATTACCATTCCACATTTTAATTAATTTGATAATTACTAAAAATGGAATTTCAAAACTTATCAAAATCTTTGCATCTTTGAGTTTTATTCTATTTGTGTGCACAAACACATATACTTTAATATCCTCGAGGTGTTGCAAAAATAATTTTTGAAAACTGATTCACATAACACTTTTTGCACCTTAAAATCGAATAAATCGTTGCCATCTGCAGCCAACCGGCTCGCTTATTTGTGCAAACCAGCTCGCCAGTTTGCATCAGGGAATGGTTACAAGTTCTATGTGTCAGTTACAAATTTATTACTTTTTAATTACGAAAATAACACTTTTTCTTAATCGTTTTAGCAAACTTATTTCCAAAAAATATAATGTTATTTAAAAATTGGGAAATAATTTATGAAAACATTTTAAGACATTTTAACACTTCATTTCATTCTTAAAACATATTTTAATCCTCTAGACAAAAGTGGGCAACGGATGGTGCCTATAATGTCTCAAATGCATGGTTACATTAATTAATTCTCATATTTCTATGCATTTGAACATTAATATAAGTCCTAAATAAGCTATCAAGGTATACGTTTTTTCTTTCAAATGCATTCATTTATGTGTTTCACTTGCAAAATCAAATGTTAAAAAATGGATTGTATTACATGGACTTGTTTTGATTGTTTGGATTTGCTGCACTATTTGACATGTTGAACCTTTTTGCTCATATCTTTTACATGCAAACTAGCACTTCCAAGTTCCATCCATCCCTAAGTCTTTTTGATAAAATCGAAGGGAGAGAAATATGTATAGATTATTTGAACATTCTTAATCAATAGTGCTCTAAGGGAAAGTTTGTTTTATTTTATGATTAAGGGAGAGAGTATACAAAATAAAAATAATCTAATGCATATTTTGAGGGGGGAGCTCATGTTAAATTATATGAATTTATTTTTATTCCATTTTAAATGATTAAATATTTGCTATCATAAAAAAAGGAGAGATTGTTGACTCAAACTCATCATCACTCTTGTTTTGATGATATACAATATTTGATTATTTATGTCACTAACTTCTTGATTTTTAACAAATCATTTATCTTGTTTATCTAGAAAAAGTACAAATCAAGATGATAGAATTAAAGCTTCAAGACCATCAAAATAAGTTCCAAGATGACATCAAAGAGCCAAAGAAGTCAAGACTAGGTGTATTCAATAGCTTATATATTTATTAGTCCGTGATTTGCATGCATAGCTTTTGCATTTAAGCACTAATTTGGCTCACTAACTTGTGCAACAAGTTATTTCACAAAAATAAATATTTTCCAATTTTTTTTATATACATACTATAATACTTATTGAAGGGTTTATCACTTTGAACCATAGCAAAATCGCTTTTAGAAATTGGAGTTAAAATTATTCAAAGTTCAAAAAACCAGAGGAATCGGCTCGCCTATTGTGGTCAGATTTTCAAAACCCAAAATTCCTTTTATATCTCAAATGGCTCTATTTTTATTTTGTATATATAAATAGCATTTAGTGAGCTTAATAAACAACCAATATCTGCATTATATCAAAGTAATAAGTTATTACAAGTGTTCTAAGCATTCTTACTCAAAAGCACTTTCTACACACACTTGAGCTAAAACTGTGTATTTTTCATTAGTGTGCTTGCATCCCTCTATAGATTCTTATACTGTATTTCATAATCTAAGATAGAATTTTCTTTGTTGTTACACATTCAAAAATCCTTTCATTGTATTGAGGTGAGTTTGGAACCGATATTGTAAACAATCCGGTATAGGTGAGATTGACATTTTAACAATTCGAGTAGGGTTGATAGTTGCTTGAAATCTATTATAAGAGGTTTGGGTAAGACCTTGTGAAAATTCTCCAGTTGTAAACAACTTAGTAAAGATCATAACTTGGCTTGTTATTAGAACTCAAAGCTAGGTTTAGCTTTGAAGACCAAGGAAGTAGGTGACTTTAGCTCTACCGAACCTTGTAAAATTGAGAGTTTGATATTTCTATCCCTTAACTCTTTAATTTCAAATATCTATCTTAACTTTACTTGTGCTTATCTATATATTTTCACTAATCTCAATATTTGCATAAATAAGTTGTTTGGAGTTTTAAATTTCTGCATTAGCTTTAAACTTCCAATATTGGGCTAGCAAATATTACCCTCCAACACGAAAATCACCATTAACCAAGTTGTATAGAAAACATAGGCCCAATGGTAAAAGCCTAATCAAGATAGCATTTGTGGTTCCTTGCTTCAAGTTCAATGTTGTAAATTTGGCGGTTTATACTTTAAAATGTGGAAATCAAAATATCGCAAAAATAATTACGAATAACCACTAACTTGACCTACAAAATAGATAAACAAGAAATTTTAAAAATATGATTTTTAAATAACACATTTCAATAAATATAAGAGTAACGACCCTCAAAACATACAAGACCAAAACATGCGGAAATAAAAACTTTTACTTTAAATCATTGTACCAAAAATCCATATAAAAACAAACTTTTAGTTTAGCAACCAGAAATACCACTTCTCTTCCACAGAGTTATAACAAAACAATTATCCCAAAATAAATAACAAACTTCTACTTTTTTCTTTTCAAAATGGTGATCCATCAAGTCGGGCCATATGTACATATCCACAAGCAGACTCCGGCGCTCACTGCTCCACTTTGCTTTTGCACTTACCTACAACATGAAACAACTAGGTAAGCGAAAACGCTTAGTAAGAATAGTCTTGCACATAGATATACTAACCAAGTAACGAGTTTCCCTAAGGTAGTTATCACTACCGATCATTAAGGTATTGGATAAATTCCAACCCTATCATACAATTCTCAAACAATAACCAATTCAAAATCAAATACGTTGATTGTACCTAACAAACAACGTTACACATATCATGATAACCTACACGTAGAATGTAATGCCCCGAATTCTCCGAAGTGGTTTAGTGGCGGGATTAGTAGGCCGAGAGGGCCATACTTGTTTAAATATTCCATTAAATGATAATATGCATGTATATGTGAATTATATTATAATATGATGTTAAATGCATGCATGTGGGTCCACGTTTTTAATTACAGGGGTGAGATGGTAATTTGGCCCATTGAGGGTATAATTGTATATTTGTATGCATGTCGGTGATATATGTTGAGACCACATTATAATGTGGGTTTGTTCGAGCTCTTCGGCATGAGATGATCTTGGAATATTGATTAGCGGTCTAGTCACAACAGGTTTAAGTTCGGGGCTCGGGATGAGTCTCAGGGTGATTTTATTGATTAGAACATTGCCGGGAATTAAAGAGTAACGAGATATGAATTATTAGTGTTTGAGATTATCGAGAATAGCAGGAATTGAAGAGCATTAATTATGATTAACGAGATAGGTGGAAAATACCAATTTTTCCATTGGGAGTTTTTAGAAACTTTAAATTGACCTAGGGGTATAATGGTCATTTCACCCCTAGGATAGATATAACCATTTTTGGCTGTGAAAGAAGAGAGAAAACAAAGTATATTCAAGAGCCTTCCCGTACCATCCTTTCTTCAGCTTTCTTTGGGATTTTTGAGCTATTCTTGAGGATTCAAGCTTGGGAAGCAAGCCTTGGGAGTTTGGGAGAGTGTTCCTCCATTGAAGAGAATCATAAGCTGAGCTTTAGGTAAGTTTCTAACCATTGAAATCCCTGGTTTGCCCTGTTTTAGTTCTATTTTACAGTTGAGATTTCTAGGTTGAATACTTGGTTTTGTTGGGAGTTTTGGCTAGGGTTCTTATGGTTGTGATGTTTGGGGTGTGTTAGGATGGTTTTTGGGTTGATTTGGCACCAAAAAGGGGATTTGGAAGCATTAGAAACATGTTAGAATCGAAGGAGATGAAGAAGGAGGTTTCAGGGGGTTTCTGGTCTGGAGGTAGCGCTATAGCGCCTACCTAAGGGCGCTACACCACTACTCAGGGGGCATTTGGGCGTGTTGGGGGCTATGAGATTATCGCTGGGGCGCTAGGGGTCAGTGCTGTAGCGCTACTCTGTTCCTTCAAAGTCCCGTTTTGAGTAATTTTAAGGGTTTTTGACTTGGGGTTTCAATCCTTAAGGCCCGGGATCGAATCTATTCACCGTGTGGGCATGTTTCGAGGTCCCGAGAGTTGTGCTTAGGTTAAGACCCTATCCATGTTGATTTTCATTAATGGAGGTTATAATTGGTTGTGATTAGGTAACCGTTAAGGAACCAAAAGATCGATCGTTCTTATAATATTTCTCGCTCGAACCTGAGGAAATAAAACTGCACCCCGTGTTATGACATGTATGATAGTTGTTGAGGCATGCTGGTTGATAAATGTGGACATGGATTGCATATTAAATGCTAGTGAATATTGTTTACTTGTATATGGCACTGACTAGTCAGGGACACTGACCTAAGAGTCAGAAATGACATAAATGTCCTGAACGCAAGGCCGAGTGAAGATTAGATCTAATCGATAGCAGCGTTGAATGACTCTAAGGCATTAACGCTGGACCGACCCTAAGGTTGATGAATCTTATAAGCACTTGACTAGTCTAAGGCTAGTTACTCAGAGCCAGGGCTTAAGGCCCAGGTGATCATTTGTCACATGGCTAGGGAACGATGTTCTAGGGTTATGACTCTATGGTCATGAGGAAGGTTATGTTGGTGACCAGTCACCATGCACCTATCCTGTTTAAGCTAGTGAAAGGTTCACTTATCTGTAAAGCCCGGTGGCCCTATCGTCACATGGCTTAAGGGAGCTATACCCAACTTAGTGACTTTTGCGACTGTCACCTATCTGTTTTGGACTGATAGTCCTGCATGATTATTATGATCATTGTTGATATTATATCATGCTATATTGTGTTTTCTTGCTGGGCCTTGGCTCATGGGTGCTATGTGGTGCAGGTAAAGGGAAAGAAATGCTCACCCAACCTTGAGTGGAGAGCTTAGGTGGTGATGTGTACATATGCGCCCGCTTGACCACCATGACCAAGGAGTTCTCAGAGGAACTAGGGGGTTTACCCTATATTTGTCGCTTAGGTCGACGGGGTTGTAAATTAAAAAGCAGCAGCAACCTTTTTATATTGTAAATAACGTGTAAATGTTTTGATGAGCTCATGAACAGTTTTAATAAAATATATCCTTTCCTTTTTATTGGTTTTCCACCTTAGCCTGTTAATAACACTTAGAGCACGTTTTTAATCAAAAGACTCGGGTAGCGGGTCAAATTTCCGGTTCACCGATCACCATAACTGTTCTGGGCTAACCAGGGCGTTACATAGAAAATCCCAGAACATTCATGATATATAACACATATCATAACTAATCATTATATTAATAGCAAGGGATTCGGGCCTAAACCCGGTTCGATCATTTATGTCCTGGCTCCTACCCGGACTATATTACCATTGTCCTGGCTCCAACCCGGACTATATATTTTACCATGTCCTGGCTCCAACCCAGACCATATTACCATGGCCCTGGCTCCAACCCGGACTATATTACCATTGTCCTGGCTTCAACCCATACTATATACTTAACATGTCCTGGCTCCAACCCATACTATTTTACGTTAGAGTTATCGCTCCAACCCGAACCTACTTACCATTTAGCCGCAGTATGCAAAAGCATTGCAAGAGTAGGCATTAAGCATACCCTAGTCTTAATGACCCATACAAAATTACTGTAATCTACTACTACAAGCACACACTAGTATATTCATGTTGTAGGCAAAAAAGAGAAATGCTAAGGAGTCCTTAGCTCCCAGCTGGATCTTTAACACCGCTATTCGTTTTCCCTTTTGCGATTACTGTAATTAATATAGTGTACTTGGATTAAACTATGACATACTCTTATAGCTAATATTATATGATAGCTACATGCAATAACGTTCTCTTAGAGACTCTATACTATAGCCTTTTATACACCTTACAATGTATAAGGCCGAATTTCGTTTCAGTCTTTACACTATCATGAGAAAATCGGCATCACCGCAACACGCTCGCCGTGCCGTGCATCTTAATATTCTTTAACTAGAGAACTATCTTATTAGATAACTCGTATTTTGATTTTTTTTGAAAAAGGAGTTCTACTCAAATCCTATCTTTAGAAAAAATAACAACTTGTCGTCCTCTTACGAAAGTTTACCGTTTTCTATCATTTACCAAAATATCAGTTTTTGACCATTTACAAATAACATATAAAAATGTTATCCTATTCTCTTAAAGATTCTATAAAAATCCAACTCCTATTCTTACCATTTTTTTTATCCATAACCTAGGATCTCTTTTTACGTTATTTTTTTAAAAGAAGGGCAATTGGACCTTTATTTTAAAAATGGTAAAAAATCAACTTTTAATTTAACTCAAACTGATTTGGGACTGGTTAAGTCTCCAAATCCTTAGTTATCTTTGAAAATGATTGTTTCTTCTCATTTCCAAAACTTTACATCCACTATTTAATTTAAAGTGGTAAAGTTTCATTTTTAAGATTTTTCCCTAAGTTGAGTTTTGGGCAAAAACTATTAAACCATTGTTCACGTATTCTGTGTCATAAGGACAGGAACTAGGCGAAAGCCTCACGTCAAAACTTATTTTAGGTTAAGAGAACTAACCGGCCAAAAATCATTTTTCGTGAAGGTTCGAAATTACTACTTTTCAGTTTTTAGGGAAAACTTAGAAAAATAATTTCTCTTAAATCTTGAAAAAAATTTCTATTAAATTTTAAAGGAGCCTTTAAACACATCTTAACTAATTCCCTTCAAAATTTCATAATTTTTGGGATAGAAAAACCCATAAAAATATTTAAAGCAATCTGGGCAGTGCCTGCTGCCCATAAATTTTTTCCAGATTTAAAGGTGATTTTGAAAATTTACTTCTCTTACACCATAGCTCAGTTATTTCTAAAATTTTACAGGAAACTTTATAAATATCTAAGTTATCTTCCTAAAAACTTTCATAATTTTTGAAATTATAAAACGTAACAAAATGTTTAAAACCATCTGAGCAGTGCTTGCGACCCAGAAGTTTTGTTTCCAGATTCTAAAGCAAACTTTGAAAATTCATATCTCTTATAACTTAACAAATTTTCCTCTAGAATTTTACAGTGACCCTTATACATGTTTAGAATAACACCCTACCAAATTTCATAGTTTTTTTAATTTGTAAAACCCGTTCAAAAGTCAAAACAATGTAGGCAGTGCATGCTGCCAAGAAATTTTCCAGATTTACATCAAAATACCAAAACGTTCATAACTTGGGTTTAAAAATACCTTTTTACGATTTTACAAAACCTATCATCAAGTACTTACAAGGAAATATGAAACCACACAAATAATTTTTACAGACAGAGGCAGTAGAGTGCAATCTGACCCGTTGGTACCAGACCACAAAATTTTGGCAACATGCATTTTTACACAACCTAACATCAATAAGCATTTCTAGCATAACCCTAGTCACATGCATGCATGCATGAAATCATCCTACCACACATAAATCTCAACCTTAAGCATAAAATAAGCTCAAAATATATTGAAACACCCTATACAACTAAATCTACAAGAATCACCACAAAATATAAAGAACTTAACTATAGATTCAACCTTTCGAAGCCCTAGCTTGGAGATGTGTTCCTTAGCTCTTCAAGACCTTCCCTTAGTGCTCTAAACTCTCAAAACCAAGCCCCAAGTTCCACATGCAGACTTTTAAGAAAAGGATTAGGGTAGAAAACTTAGATGAGGAAGAAAACATGCAAACTACCAAACTTTCTTACCTTGCTTCCACTATATCACCAAAGTGCTAACTCCTTGAGGTACTATACGTACAAGTCTTTCTTGAACTCTAGAACACAAGATCAAAGCCATGCATGGATATTAGATCAAATGCATGCAACATAAACCCTTAGGGTTTTGGGTTTGAAGAGGAAGAGAGGAGAAAAATAGAGTAGGGTTACTCTTCCCTAGTGTGCTCTTGAGCTTCTCCCTCCTTCAATGGGAAAATGAGTGCTCTTGGCTCATGGAGAGAAAAATGACAGTAATGGAGGGTAGAGAGAGACTAAGGCTTCGGTTTTGGGGAGAGAGAATGGAGAGAGTTATTTTCTTGAGGAAAAAGAAAATTTAAAAAAAAAATGATTAGAAGTGTAAGAGGGAAATGATTGGGGTTTAGCCAATGAGTGGGGTGAGACTCTTACTATTCTAGGGGAGGTGTCCTAGGCTCTTGAGAGCCCTAGGTCCTAGCCTTACTACCCACTCCTCTCTCTCTCTCCTCCCTTGGAAAAGACCTCTATGCCCTTTCTCTTCATCTATTTGCTTAGACACTCAAGAGCCCTTTGGTAATTTTACTTATCTAAAATTTCCTACATTTTACCATATAGTTTTTAAATATCTTGAAGCTTAATTAATTAAATTAAATGTGACCCAAAAATAAAATTCGTCACATATCACATAATTTTGGTAATTTTATCAAATTGACCAAAATGCCCTTAGAGGCCCAAGCAAGAAATTCTCATTCCTAAGCCCGATTGATTGGAATTCAAACCTCAATAAATTTTTCTTAAACTTATTGGCTCGACTATAAAGTCCTAGTTGTCAGAAAAAATTAATTTTTTATGCCATAGTATTTCCTATTTTATTTAGTCTGAGTTTTTTCGCACATTAGGGTTTACCCCTTGGTCCGAGACCAATCTTTCTTTGCATAAAGTTAGATCCTTTACCAGAGAAGGACAACGGCTATAAAATTCACTAATAATCGCAAATTCATATAATATAATTTATCAAAATAATATTTAACATAATTCTTCACCGGCTTCAACCGGTTACTAACGAGTGTTCAAAACACGAGATGTTACAATACCTACAATTTATAAAAGTTTCGTCCCCGAAACTCAAAACAGATGGGGATACCACTCCCGCATCTCGTCTTCCATCTCCTAGGACGCATTTCAATTCCATGGTTACATCACTACACCATTACCAAAGGTATTGTTTTGTTTCTTAACACCTTGTCTTTCCGATCTAGAATCGCGACCGATTTTTCCTTATAGCTTAGCTAAGGATCTATGCTAAGTTCATCGTAACTTAGCACATGAGTGGGGTTATTCACGTACTTCCTTAAGGTTGACACATGGAATACATTGTGAATTTTAGAGAATGCGGGCGGAAGGGCTAGTCGGTAAGCCGCCTTTCCAATGTGTTCCAAAACCTCAAACGGTCCTATGTACCTAGGGCTGAACTTGCCATTTTTCTCGAACCTCATAGCTCCTCTTAGTGGAGCTATCTTTAATAGTACCTTGTCCCTAACTTCAAATTCTAAAGGTCACCGTCGATGATCGACATACTTGCATTGGCGATCTATAGAGGTCTGTAGCCTCTGACGAATCAACCTAATGTCCTCCGTTGCTTGATCCACCTCTTCTAATCCTAAGAATTTCCTCTCACCAGTCTCATGCCAGTGGATTGGAGATAGGCACTGTAACGACCCAAATTCACTAATAAGGCTTAAGGGCCTTGATTAGTGTGCCGGGAGGGCATGATGAGAATTACGTGTGATGATTATGATTTTAAGCATGTTATATGACTATGTGAATTATATTATGTGATAATTATGGTGTGTGAATCGTACCACGTGGGTGCTGTGATACTAGTGTGATGCACGTGCCGGGACGGTCCTAGAAAGCTAGATAATGGTAACTGGTGATTTGGTAACCCGTGTAACTGTTAGTAACCATAGAGAGTAACAGGTTTTATGGGGAAAGTGGTAGAATTGCAAAGCTGGTGAAAAGACAAGTATGGCCTTGAGGTTTAGTTAGGAAGGGGTATTAGTGGAAGGGTAGAACAGTCATTTGGTGGGATAAATGATTATTAGCTGAAGGGAAAATATGATATACGTATAACATTTGGAGAAAGGGGCTTTATGCTGAATGTTGGAGACCTAGAGGAGCAAAACTCAGATGGAAGGGAGAAGCTGAATTTATCTCTTGGAAGGAGAATTAAGGAGTGATTGAAGATGGCAAGCAAGCTTAGACCAAGAATATTCAGAGGTAAGATCTTGATTATGATATATCCAAGTTTTAGGTCTGAAATTTTAGATAATGAATGTGAATTGAGGCAAGTTGGTGGCTGGTTTTATGTAATTTCAGAATTGGGAAATCAAGGGGGAAGGAGGTTTAGAGCTGGAGGTTGGACTCATCACTCAAGGTAAGGTCTCTGTATGTTTATTAGGCTTGTTTTTGTTAAGGTATAGAGAGTTTGGAGTGTGGTTTGAGTTTGGGTTCAAGCTGTTCTTAATTTTCTGGTTTGAGTTGTTAAGTGTGAAATTCAAGAGTGGATTTTAGGATTGAAGGTGTGAGTGAGCTTGGGCATGATGTTTTTGGGTTGTTGTGAGGTTTATTAACGGTTTAGAGTTGGTTTTGGGACTTAGGATGGAGTTTGAGGTGATTTGGAGAGGTTGGAGCTCGGGAAAATGTGAGGGAAAAACCCAGAATTCTGGGCTGCGAAGGCGTGCCGCGGCACGGGTTTTGTGTGCCGCGGCTTGGAGTCTCTGACTGGTGGGTGCCGCGGCACAAGGATAATTTCAGGGTGTCACATTTGGCAATTTTTGGCCTTTGCTCCGGGGGTTCGGGAGATGTCTCCGGGGTGTTGTTCTAAGGTTTTGGGGGTTCCGAGAGTGTGGATTGGGTTCCGGGAAGGTAGTCTTGGATTGGTTAATGACAAAGAATATTGTATTTGTGTTGTGATTAGGACTTTGGAGAGGCTCGAGGTAGAGGACCGTGCTCGCGGCTTCGTGGCATCGGAAACCATTGAATTGAAAGGTAAGAAAGATGCACCTGAGTATGTGGTTAGGTTGGGACTAAGTGTTCCCTATGTTGGTATGTATTGTTATGTAAATGTGATTAACCATGTGGTCATGATGGGACTAAGTGTTCCCAATATTTGTATATCATGTCGTGAGATGGTGTTATTATGCCATGGGACATGCGATTATCGGCCTAAGGGTGTCGGAATCATTATTTGCGCACTGGGGCGCGACTCAGCCACTGGGAGCTGAGGCAGCTTGTTTATCACTGAGCTTGGTTAAGCTGGCCAGAGTCAGTGAGTATTACACTGGGGGCGGCTCTATTGAGCCGAAGACAGTGTGCCAAATAGAGGGTGCGACTAAGGGCGCCAACCCTGAATGTTATTTGATGGGTATGACAATCTATTGGTTATGAATGTGAATGTTGTGCTATGAACATAGTTGATTGACTGTCTGGACGACAACTGTTATTACTGATTGGATAAATGTATGAAATGTTGAATTCTTGGTTGAGCATTGTGAAATATTTGTTAAGTGTTGCTGATCTTATTATGTTATCATGCTTTCTTGCTGGGCCTTGGCTCACGGGTGCTACGTGGTGCAGGTTAAGGCAAGGGCAGGCTGGACCAAGCCCGAGATGGAGAGCTCCAAGGTGAAATGTACATAGCTAGCTGTTCGATCACCACGATCGAGGAGTGGACCAGGACAGGGACTACCTAACTGCTCGTTTTTGCCTTAGTATGGCCAGTCAGTGTATTTAAACTTTGTAACTTTTGTAAATGGCTTTTAAACTGTCATTTTTGGGATCCCATGTAAATAAACAATGCTTAGTAATGAAAATATAACTTTTGAGACCAAAACACTTTTAACCCTAGTTCCCCTACTGTTTCAGTAACACGATTTTACGTAAATAACTTGATTAGCAAGTCTGGCACCTTATAAACACACAGTGTAACGGTCTTGGCTATCTAGGGCGTTACAGGCACTTTCTTCCATATAGTGCATCATACGTAGCCATTTTTATTGAGTCATGATAGCTATTGTTGTAGACGAACTCAATTAATGGAAATTTTACACTCCCCGAACCTTGAAAATCCAGCACACAAGCTCTTAACATATCTTCCAAGGTCTGAATTGTGCGTTCTCTCTGGCCATCTGTCTATGGGTGGAAAGCAGTACTAAACTCCCAATCCCATTTGCATTCTCTTCCAGAACGCGGAGGTAAATCGCCCGTCTTGACCGGACACTATAGATATGGGAACCCCATGTAATCACACTATCTAAGCAATGTACAAGTTTATCAACTTATCCACATTGTCTATTTAATTAATGGGTAAGAAATGAGCGGATTTTGTCAGTCTATCCATAATGACCCATATTGCATCATGCCCATTCAGAGTGTGTGGTAACCTGGTAACAAAGTCCATGGTGACCATTTCACATTTTCAGTCTGGGATCTCTAGCGACTGCAATAACCCTGCAGGTTGCTGATGCTTCGCCTTGGTTTGTTGACATGTCAAAGAGTGTGCCACGTACTCCGCTACATCTCTCTTCATTCCTACCCACCAAAAGTATCTTTTGACATCCTGATACATCTTTGTGGTTCCCGGGTGCATAGCGTAAGGAGTATTATGAACCTCATAAAATATTTGTTTCTTGATCTCCTCATCATCAGGCACACATAACCTACCCTTGAAAGTCAACACCCCATCCTCCGAGATGTGAAACCCTGGTCGCATATCTTTCGTAGTCTCATGCACCAGTCGTTGGATCCATGGATCTGCGAGTTTCCCCCTTTGGATTGCTTCCATGATCGTGGGTTGCACGGATAGCTTTGCCAATCTTCCCACTACTATCTCCAAATCCAATTTGGAGATATCAGTTTGTAGTTCTTGGGATATTTCCTTCACTGAAATTACATAAGCCATTGGCTGTCGAATCAATGTGTCAACTACTTTATTAGCCTTGCCTGGGTGGTACATTATATTGCAATCGTAATCATTGAACAATTCTAACCACCTTCGTTGTCTCATGTTTAACTATTTCTGGGTGAAGAAATATTTTAGACTCTTGTGATCCATGTATATGTCGCAGTGGATCCCATAGAGATAGTGTCTCCAGATCTTCAATGCAAACACTACCGCTGTTAACTCCAAGTTTTGAGTTCAATTTTTCTCGTTATTTTTCAGTTGTTAGGAGGTGTATGCGATCACCTTCCCGTGTTCCATTAATATGACTCTGATTCCCTGACCTGATGCATCACTGCAAATGACATAACCCTCTGTGCCTTTTGGGATAGTGAGCACTAGAGCAGTTGTTAATCTGGTTTTTAACTCTTGAAACTCTGTTCGCACTTGTTTGTCCATTCAAAATTGATGTTCTTCCGGGTTAGTGCGGTCATAGGCGTCGCTATTTTGTAGAAAACCTCCAAAAATCGCCTATAATACCCTGCCACGCCCAAGAAACTACAAACTTCTTGTGCATTCTTCGGGGCCTTCCATTGCTTTACTGCTTCGATTTTGGTTGGATCAACTGCAATTCTATCTTCTGACACCACATGCCCTAGTAAACTTACTTGAGTCAGCCAAAATTTGCACTTGGAGAGTTTGGCGTACAACTTTTTCTCGCGTAATCGTTGTAATATCAGCTCCAGGTGCTTGGCATGTTCTTCTTGGTTTTGTGAGTATACGAGTATATCGTCTATAAACACGATCACGAATTTGTCTAGATACTCACCCAATACCCTATGCATAAGATCATGAATGTCGCGGGCGCATTGGTGTCCAAAAGACATCACCACAAACTCATAGTGGCCATATCGAGTTCGGAATGCGGTCTTGGGAATATCTAATTCCTTGACCTTCAACTGGTGGTACCCGGATCTCAAGTCAATCTTTGAGAATACCGATGCTCCCTGCAGTTGATCGAATAGATCATCAATTCTGGGCAATGGGTATCGGTTCTTAATTGAGTTCATGGTAGTCTATACACATTCTCATGGAGCTGTCTTTCTTTTTCATGAACAATACCGGGGCTCCCCATGGAGAATGACTTGGTTGTATAAATCTTTTATCCAGGTAGTCTTGTAATTGCGCTTGCAGTTCTTTAAGCTCTGTCGGTGGCATTCAGTATGGTGCCTTTAAAAAAAGGTGCGGTGCCTGGAATCAACTCGATCTCGAAATCGACTTCTAAGTCCGAGGGTATCCTTAGAAGATCCTTAGGAAACACGTCCGGGAATTTGCACACCACTGCTACCTCGGTTGGTTGTAGCTTAGTCTCTCTATAACGCCCTGAATAACCAAGACCATTACATTGTGTGTTTATAATTGTGCATGACTTGCTAATCAAGTCATTTAGTTGAGAATGTGATCCCTAAAGTCATAAATAATTTAGGTTTAAAATATTTTGGTCATAAACGGATAATTTTCATTAACACAAATATTTAGTACATGAGATCCCAAAAACAAGGTTTAAAGGGAAGATTTACAAAATTTCCAAAAGTTATATACAAGCAAGGCCACTCTAATGGAAAAATACACATTTTAGGTTCCGCCCCTGTACAATCCCTCGACCGTGGCAGACGAGAACCTGACAATGTACACCTCTCCCCCAGAGCTCTCCAACTCATGGTTGAACCGTCTTACCCTTGCCTTCACCTGCACCACATAACATCCGTGAGCCGAGGCCCAACAAGAAAACCATAACATATTCAATAACAAGAATCAAATAATTCATAAGATATTAACCATATATTCAGTAGGCCATAATAGGCACAAATCAGCGACGACAAACAAGGAATCAACAGTCCATCATCTAGATATTCAACAAGCCATAAGCATCAGATTAATAACAGTAAACATATTCTTAATCAACAGTTTATCACAATCATCATACAATACTCAGGGTCGATGCCCTTAGGCCGCATCCTCTGTTTAACCCACTGGCTCCGGCTCTCTTAGGCCGAGCCCAGTGCTTAACCCACTGACTCAGGCTCGCTTAGGCCGAGCTCAGTGATTATTTAACTAACCTTAGCTACCAAGGGCCGAGCCGCGTCCTGTGTGCAAATATAAATTCTAGAACTCTTAGGTCGTTTACTTCATGCTCACATGGCATATCATAATCATACAAAAATTGTATTCAGATATAGGGAGCCCTTAGTCCCATCACAGCCACACAAAAGGGTACAGTTTTCTTACCTTTAATTTTTGAACGAAGAAGGTGAATTGGTTCCGAGCACAATCCTTAGCTCTGAGCCTTGGTGATAAACCTAGTCACAATCCATAAATGGTACTTCGATGAGTTTAAATTCCAAAGAACAATCTCGGGACCAAACTCGCGCTCTCGGGACCTCTAATTCCACCAAACGAAGTGGTGAAACTGTCCCCCGAGCCCCCGAGAAAAAACCCTAAAAAGTATCCAAAAACAAAGTTTTGGAAGCTGAGTAGCACTACAGCGCTACCTACTGGGCGCTACAGCGCTAGAATCAGGGACTCTAGCCCCACAAACTCGCAACTTAGCACTGTAGCGCTCCCAACCTAGCGCTACAGCCCTGCAACCAGAAATGCAATTTTCTGGGTTTCTCCCTTCGAATCTCCCCGAGCCAAAGCTCCAAAAAGCCTCCCCAATCATCATCCAAACTCAAAATTGAGCCCATAAACTACTATAGCTCACTCAAAACAACATACTAACATCAAAGCTTAGCTAGAAGCCTCACCAAACACAGAAATCAAAACTGAGCTTTGAAGCTCAAGAACACTGACTAAAACTAGAAAACTCAAAATAATTAAGGGCCAAAAATCATTACCTTAGTTGGATGACTCCAACCCTAGCCTCTAGATGGTCCCTAACAGCACCCAATTCTTCCTTTCCCTCTAGCAACGACTAAAAATTAAACCTATTTTCCCTAGAACCCAAACCCAAGCTAAAAAATGGTTGAGTTCTCTCAAATTCTTCAGCTGGATTCTTTGGTTGGGTAGCCTTAAATACACAAGCCTTCCCTTCAATTTTACCCAAGCTTATGCCCCCTTTATTCACCTTAGTCCTCAAGTTCTCACTTCCTTTCTCAGCTCAAGAGCTCAATCACTCAAAGAGAGAGAAAAGAGCAAACCGTGAGAGAGAGATGAGTGAGCTGAGTATGTGTTTTCTGTTTCTTTCTGTCCTTCAATATTTCTACATCTTTCTCTTATAACCTAAACAAAATCAGGTTATATCCTCTAATAACCAAAAGACCTTTTTGCCCTCCCAAATAAAACTAAGCTTTTACTCAATCTAGGGGTATAATTGTCATTTTGTTCCCAATTCCCGCTAATTCCTCGAGTGTCCCTAATATTTACCACTTAAATCCCATCATCCAATTAATCACGAGTTATTTACCTAATGTCTAATATTCCCCAATATATATTCTAAATTCCCAAAAATACCCCTAGGCACCCCCAAGCCGGGTATTAATCCCCACCGTGACTATTTCGCCAATCCACTCACTAGGACCGTCTCGAGCCAAATCCTGCGAATATATCCACATAATAATGTGATCTCATCAATTTATCACATATAATTATATTTATGCCCTCAACGAGCCAAAATTACAAATATGCCCTTACAAGCTAAACAGGGACCACATGCATATTTAATACTAAAAACACATGCATTTAATCATATCCATATAATCATACATTCATGCATGCCACAAAATCATGCATTTAATCATTTATTCACATATATACCAATTATGCCCTCCCGCACACTAATTAATGCCCTTAAGCCTTAATAGAAATTTTGGGTTGTCACAACTCTCCCCTCCTTATTACAATTTCGTCCTCGAAATTTATTCGAACACATCAGGTAATAAATCTCATACATCTGACCATAACTTCAGAGTCCAATTCTTTACCTTTTATCATTCAATAACACTCTTACTAGAGTAACAATCTTGTTCCATAAGAACTTATCTTATAACTATAATTTCATTAGCCTTTCCTTGCACAATAACTCTGCTGAAATCCTAGGGTCTGCTTATCTCATCAGCAATCATTTTTAGTCTTGTCATTAGCAACAGTGATACTCATAAGCCACCACCCACACCAGGGTAAGGCTAAATTGTAGGCCCTTGGCCTAATCCTTGGTACAATCTCGGGATTCTTCTTAAATCAGAAATCCCAAAATAAATCCTTCTTTCTTTCTCAAGGTATCATACTCTTCCTTGTCTGCAATGTTTGGAGAAATAAAAATCTCCCATCCTGGAACTTCATGTTTCGATACTTGAAACTTGCGAACTCTTACATCCTTTCAGATAGGCAGATACTTCTGCCCTAATAATTCTAACAATTTCAATGGTTTCCCCCCGAACCAATATTGAATCATGATACTCACTATCTTTCATATCCTTACTTAGAACCAGTACTTCTTGCTTTCTATCTCACCACATCTTATGTCGAGTCACCTTAGCTGTAATCCAGTATTCATCACTGTGACTGTTCATCAAGGGACTATACTTTTCTTAATATCCCAAACACTTGCACATTCAATGCGTAATTCTTTCAAATAACCATTAGTTCTTCAGGTTGCCATTCTATCTGTAGATAGTCAATAATTCTAGGTTCCAGCCTTATTCCCTTCGTTCTCTATTTCCTTTCTAGAACTTGGAAAATTTAAGGGTCTCAACCCAACATTATCAATTATCATGCTATGTCACCCATTCACACGAACCAAAGTGTGTTAATTCAATCTTCTGAGTTGCAACCTTCCATATCCAATCATCTTACTTGTAGTCAAATGTAGTCCCTTCCTACGATCCACCACTATACCATTCTACCTATCAATGTACAAATTTTAAATCTCATCATCCATTTAAACTTCCTGGTCACAATATGCTTAAGGAGGTAGTACAATATTCATTTAGGATTTCCATCACAACTCCAGATTCCATCGGATCACTCGTCCAATCTTTAGGTCTTAATTCATAATACAATGGTAGGATTCTTAACCATTTTCATAAGATCCTTTTTCTAAATTTCATTATCCATAGAAATATATATATTTATCCACAACCAATCACAGGTGCTATATCAATCTCAATTGTTACCTTGTCTGACCTTATTGTAATTCGTGGTGTCCTATCAAACCGGCACATACCTTCCCAAGTAAGAGATCAACTTCCCAAATTAATTTTCCCCTTGTACAGTCAAGGGTTTTCTAACATGAATCACCCCTTGAATCTCATCGGATCTTGATCACAGGGTTATTCCTTTACAAATGACTTGCACTCAAATCCCTTACGCTATGCATTCACCGTTAACTAGGTGTTCCATGTATACTGACCATGATCCCATTCTTTCACCTACCACGAGGCTCAAAGCATCATCTCTTCAGTCTATATCTGGGCGTGTCTCAGACTTTGATGCACCGCTTATAGTTTCATGTTTTAAACAAAGACAAGGTCCTTCACATTACCCTTCCATATCCATCCATTACACATGGATTCCTATACCACGGAGTGTTAACCAATCCTTATTCTGTCTTCTAAAAATTTGATACAAAATTATCCATTCAGTCTAAGTTTAAGGTCCTCTGCCATCCTAACTTCTAGTATAGCTGTCTTCGAAGATACTCCAGGTAGTAAATGACATGTCCACCAATCTCATTGTGCTTCTTATCTGTAACGCCCTGGATAGCCAAGACTGCTACACTGTGTACTTATAAAGGTGCAGGACTTGCTAATCAAGTCATTTAGTGAGAAATGTGATACAGAAACCACTAATGAACTAGGGTTAAAAGGTTTTGGTCTCAAAATGTGCATTTCATATAACTAAATATTTTTACGTATGGGATCCCAAAAAGGAACAGCGTTCAAAAGTTAGTTTACAAAATTTCCGGAGTTCAAACAACCATTAGCCACTCTAAGGGAAAAACATACATTTTTGGTTCTCCTGTTCTTGTCTCCCTCTCAACTGTGGCGGCTGAGCAGCTGATCATGTACATTCTGCTCTTAGAGCTCTCCAAATCAGGGCTGATTAAGCTTGCCCTTGCCTTTACCTGCACCACGAAGCACCCGTGAGCGAAGGCCCAACAAGAAAACATATCATATTATATAACTAGCAACAATAACATTTGAATAACCCCTTAAGCATGTTTATACACTTAACATACCACAATAATCACAAAGCATGAAGATTCAACCAAAGATTCAGCTAATCAACACCCAGCTATACAACACAATAATCCACCAATCAATAATAACAATCAAATCACACGGTAATCAAGGTCGACTCCTTAGGTCGCACCCTCTGTTTATCCCAATGACTCCGGCCCGCTTAAACCGAGCTCAGTGCATAATAAGCTGTCCTCATCTACCAGTGACCGAGCCACGCCCTGTGCGCTAGTGTAAACTTCGGCACTCTTAGGCCGTTTGTTTACTATTTACATGGAATAATACCATCCTTCACAAAGTATACAAAGTAGGGAACCCTTAGTCCCATTATAAATCCACAACCGGGTGCAGTTTTCTTACCTTTAGTTTCGAAATGTACTAGTTACGCGAGATGCCTCTTAAGCACGATCCGTTTCCCAAGCCCCTAGCTTATACCTAGTCACAACCAAGACAAGGGATACCATTAATAATTGTAAAAGGGCTTCTAGGTAAGGTTCTAGTCTTCAGAACATCGAATTCCACCAATCACGGTAGTAGATTCGATCCCGAGCACCCTCGGTTAAATTCCCATGCTTAAAATCCCAAAATCCCAAATTCCCTTAAGGGTCGCGACTAAAGCCTCCCATGCCACGACATGGCCCCAACCAGAGACTCCCCCACGCCCAAAACCAGACACGGGCTGCGGCCCTACAAGCCCCATGTTGCGGCCCGCCCTCCTTCCTCAGCATGCATCAGCTTCAGAGGGCCGCGGCTCACCAAGAACCATGCCGCGAACCAACCCCTTCAAACCCAGAAAACCTCCATTTTTAACTCTTAAACCTCACTCAAAACAATCCTAATTATATAACTTAATTATCACAAGACTTCTGTTGACGGTGAGAACTCGTCAACGAAGTTAAGTTGGAAAAATTATCAAATTGAAATCGCTAATTAGAAAGCTATGAAAACTTGAACAATGACTCAAGAACAATGGAATAACAACAATGGAGAATTCAGTATCTCATTCACACTAATGTCTCTGCTACAGTAAAATTTCCAACCCCCCTACAGGTGGCCTTGGAATTCAATTTATAGTAGGCTCTAACGGCCTTAGGTACATAGTGGTCCAGGGGACCAAACGGTACAAACGTACTGTACTAGGGGAGTGGTTTCAGAGGTTGTGGCTGTACATCCCGTACAGGAGCAGGTGTCAGGGGGATGTCTCCACTACTTGTCTGTACTCCTTCTTGAGGCGTGGTAGCAGGCGTGGTGGCACAGGAGGTAGTGGTGTCGGCTCTGACCCATGGCCGTAGACGTACGGACCACGATCCTCGCTGGCACTGGCATCCGTACCTAGTACCCGGTCGTACAAATATGTCTCATTCGACTCGTTCTGGATCTACTAAGCATAGGGACTTTGAGGTTGTGAAAAAGGGGATCTTTGGTGTCCGTATTGGCCGTGGCGTTGAATAGGGGTCTTGGGCCCATGCGCATCAAGTCACGGTGTGTCGACCTCCTGAGAAGATGGTGGGCTGGTGGACCTCCCGGGGCGCGCGCGCGTGGGACCTTGCACGGCCTTGCGCAGGGGGTGCCATTGGCGGCCTCGCAGCCTCCCTCGGCCCCGTGCATGGGCATGGTAGGAGTGGCCCAAGGGCCTCGCTGAATAGGGCGCCTCGCCCTATGATGGCCTCGCTGAACAAGGCACCTTGGCCCTATGGTGGCCTCGCTAAATAAGGCACCTCGCCCCTATGGTCTCGCGGATCAGGAGGGCCTCGCCATATGACGATCTCGCGGATCAGGAGGGCCTCGCCATAGGACGGTCTCACGGATCAGGAGGGCCTCGCCACTTGGTGGCCTCGCGGAAGGCGACTCGGTGGCCTCGCGGAAGAGCATCCTCGCGAGACGGGGCGGTCTCGCGGATCAGGGGGGCCTCGCCACTTGGTGGCCTCGCGGAAGGCGACTCGGTGGCCTCGCGGAAGAGCATCCTCGCGAGACGGGGCGGTCTCGCGGATCAGGGGGGCCTCGCCACTTGGTGGCCTCGCGGAAGATTGTCCTCGCGAGACGGGGCGGTCTCGCGGATCAGGGGGGCTTCGCCACTTGGTGGCCTCGCGGAAGGCGACTCGGTGGCCTCGCGGAAGAGCGTCCTCGCGAGACGGGGCGATCTCGCGGATCAGGGGGGGGAGTACGCCCAGGTGACTACCTTGCATTTCCCCTTGATGAGATTATGAGCATCAACACTTGCCCCCCTAGTCTAGGAGAGGGCCTTAAGGTGCTCTTGTAGACTATTCATCTTGGTTCCTATAAATAGGCCTTCATGCATGGCTTAATATTTACATCTTACCTCCTTGGCTTAGTGGTGGTTAGACCCTTGCTCCTTTCAAGAGGTAAAGGGTTCAATCCCCCACAACCACACTTTCTCTATTATTTCATCACTTTTCCATTTTTTCATCGTCATCATTTTTTTTTTTTTTTTTTTAGCTAGTTCCTTGGTGTGTATATTTTTGGACTAACACACATTTCTGATTAATTCTTGCAGACGCGCATTTTCAACGCTCTGGTGCTTTTCGCCTTCCAACCTTCCTTGGACTCCGACTTCGTTCTTTCAATTGCTTGAGGTATATTTTCTTTTCTTCTCCCGTTTATTTACTTATTTTATCGGATTCACACCAACAACACTTGGGATGGGGTACGTTAGCCCGAGCTTGTTTTGACCATACGCGCGCCCCTCATCTTTCTTGTTATACATATACCTTGTAGTAGTCCATTTAGGGCGTTTGCACCTAGGGGTATTAAGCCTGTTCCTTTGTGTTTTGTAGTCTTCCCCTTGTTTAAACGTGACCCCCTTTTTTCTGTTGGGACGCGGTTTCATGGCCAGTGAGGGCCCGTCCGACATACCCTCGAGGGCTGAGTTTATCGACCTGTCTTCAGATCCCGAGTCCCCTGAGGGCAGCCCTTACCAGGACTATGATTCTTTGAGGTAGGCCCGCATTCGCCACCTCGAGTGCATGGCTGATCTTAGGCATAAAATTTGGGTGGTAGAGAGCGAAATCGACTCGGTGTCGAGGGGAGACGGAGGACCTTCACCCCCGGGCCTTAGTGACCATATAGCGTGTCTTAGGACGGCTCTTTTTGAATTGCGGTGGGAGTTAGAGTTTATGGAGGGACACATTCCGCCAGAACCTCCCACTCCCCCTTCGCCTGATGACGATCACGGGGCTATTAACTCCTCTCCTCAGCCCCTAATCTCCGTTGATCCTGGCTTAGTGCTTCCGCCATCGCTCCCTCGATGGAAAACCCTTGCTAGGAAGAGAAAATGGAGGGTTAAGTGCTCTGCCTCTTCCTCACATGTTTCTTTTGATTTTGCAGATATGTCGAAGGTACGCAGACAGGTGTCCGTCCAGGAAGAAGACGACGCCCCCTACTGGCGTCCAGCCTAGTGTCCCATATGTCTTCGAACAAACTGAAGACCATCGTGAAGCGCTACCGAACTCCTCCAGAATACGCCCTGCATGTTCCTCAGGAGACCTGCCGGGCCGACCGCCCTGAGAAGGGCTTTGTGGCTTTGAGTGAGCAGATTATGAAGGCGGGTGGCACCATTCCTCTACACCCGTTCTTTGTGGCGGTTCTCAACTATTTTGATTTGGCCCCTCTCCAACTGTCGCCCAACAGTTGGTTGACTTTAAGTTGCCTCTTTCTTTGGTTCAAGGATAATGAGCAACGCGCCCCGACGGCGCAAGAGGTGCATTCCTTGTACAACCTTATTGGGGTGTACAATTCCAAGGGCTTCTATTACTTGCAGAAGGCCAATAGTGAGCTTCCCTTGATAGATGGCTCAGTGTCTAACCCAGGGTCCTAGAAACAAGAGTTTTTCTGGGTACAGGGGCCTCTTTCAGTTCGTGAAGGCTTTCGCGCTGAACCTAGTAAGTATCCAAGTCTTTTTCTTTTTCTTATTAGAACTCACCGTTTTGCACTCTTGCTTGTACTGATATTGGTGCGGTTCTTGCAGGGCAATTTGCTGATCCCTCGGTCATCGGGTCGGAGGCGGAGGCGATAAACAGACTCATTGCAGCAGACCCCGCCCTGAAGAAGGCAGCAGTCCTATTTACCATGACGAATCTCAATCGCCACCAATTGTCTCCGGTCTCTAAACCCAAGTTCCTATGGTCAATCACCGGGTCTAAGAAGGTTGTGGCTACGCCGGCTGGGCCATCACTGCACGAAGATGAGGCTGAGGTGGAGATGGAGGATGCCCCCCTGTCCCCCAGGGGACATCCTCCTCATGACTCCCATGACCAAGACATGGCCTTTCACCCTCTAGGCCCGCAGGCCGCGGCAGGATGTTACGCCTCTCCTGGCCATGGTGGCGGCGATGCCTTCCCTCCAATTCCTCATGATCTCGGCATACCGGATGCTGATTTCGTCGGGCTCGCGGAGCTCCCTGCCGATGCACCAGAGTCTCAATTTTTCTCTTCTGCTGCGCCTCCTCCTGCCTCGGCGAGTGGGTCGTCTGTCCCAGTCCAACCAGATGCTCCTAGCGTGGAGGCAGAGGCTTGGGTGACCAGGATGGCCTCAGTTTATGGGCAGCGTTTCGTTCCAATAGCTGAGAGTCTCCCTGTCTCCGATTGGAGGGGCCTGGGGAACGTGACTCAATCAGACCTCGGGGAGATGCTAAGGCGTGCTGCGGCCTGGGTGAGGCTTTTCACTTTGCGTTGATTAGTATTATGCATAGATGCACCTGTGTTCTTCTTTTTGTTACTTATTGCTGATGCCATTGGTTTTCTTGTGCAGGTCTATATCGTGTCTCTTCGACATGCTGACTCAACTGGCATCCTTTCCGCATCTACCACTGAGAGGGACGGCCTCATAGTCCAGGTCCAGGAGCTCGAAAATGAGCTTAGCGCAACCAAGGTCCAATTGTCAAAAGCCCGGACTAAGTACACCAAGTCGGACTCGAAGAATGAGCAGCTGAAAGCTAAGATCAAGGTGTTGAAGGGCAAGGCTAAATGTTTGGAGCGCGAGCTCAAGGAGGCCAAGGCCGCTGCATCCGGGTCGCATGAGATGGTTGTTCGACAGGGGACTGAAGTTGAGGCCCTTAGGACTGAACTACAGTCGGCTCAGGAGAAAGTCGCTTCCTTGGAGGCGGAGAAGGCTGTAATCGAGCGCAAGTCTATAGACCGGGCTCTTTACAATGTGTGGAGGCAGGATCCCAACTTCGACTTCTCCTCTTTTGGCGAGCAAGCTGTTGCCCGAGCGGCCTGGTGGAGTGCCCACTACAGGAGGCCTTGAACTAGTTTCGCTCCTTTTTTGTTTTTTTATTTTGTAACGTCATTACTAGTGCTACTTTTCTGTTAGTAACCCTTGTATTGTCTTGAGAACTCCTTTCTTTTTTATGTATGAATACATGTGATGTTGTTGTTTATTTCTTGTTCTACTGCATTTGAGGCCCTTTTATGCCTGTATGACGCGGTTTGGTTGGTTCCCTTCTTTTATTTGTCAGGCTGGAGGTCCTTTGGATCCCATGTGAGAGGGTTCACTGGGACCTCTTTTGGTGCCTCTTGGCGGTTTTTGTAAGGATATTTTGACCCCTTGGGTCTTAGCTATCCTTTTGGGTTTTTCTTGCGCGCGCTTATTATTTCTTTGCGAGAGGCGTCCCTCTCGTCCTTTTGCATAGTACTATTTCGGCAAGGGTCTCTTTTGGGACCCTTTTTGGCTAGGCGGCTTGGTGGCCGCTCTAGACTTATTAGTGTTGTCACTATATATATATTTTTCTTTCGTAAGGCCTTTTGGCCTCCTTGATGTTCACGAGGGTAGCTAATCCTCGTAAACTCAGGGGAGGCCTTGCAAGGTCTTTTTACTACTTTCTATGTTTAGGAACTTCGTCTAGGGCCCCGATATAAGGGGTCCTTCTAGGACCTCCCATTGAACGGTCCTTTTTAGGGCTATGGTCCTTCTCGGGTCCTCCTGATGCATAGGGGGTCGTTTTTAGGCTACTCCTAATTGAGGGCCCTTTTCAAGATCCCTTATCAGAGGGTCTTTTTTAGGAGCCTCTTTTTTAGGAGGGCGAGGGGTCCTTTCTAAGACCCTCCGTTAGAGGGTCCTTTTCAGGCCTCCCTTGCTAGCTGTGTTATCGCCCCCTGTCCTGCCCCCCAAGTGTTTGGTGAAATTTATTTCGGCGGACACTTTGGCTGATGCCCTGGTATTGAAGAAAAAATAACACACGAAGAGGCTAACAGTTTTACTTATAATACGTGGTTTCATTCATTATATTCGTAACATAATGGTTTCATACACATAGTTGCAACGGTACACAGGTGATTTTCACATAAAACAAAATAAAATGGCTCACGCCTACTGAGGAGGTTATCTAGGTAACCTCTTTGATTTCTTCCTACCATATCAAGGCAGCGTGCTACACTTGTGCTTTTATCCGTGGGCATGGGCGTCTTACTGGTAGTACTTCCTCAGGTGTTCCGCGTTCCATGCCCGGGGTACGATGGTGTCGTCCATGCGCGCCAGCTTGTAAGTGTTTGGGGGGATGCACTGAGCGACTTGGTAGGGTCCCTCCCAATTTGCCCCCAGCACTCCTGCACCTGGGTCTCGTGTGTTTGGGAGCACCTTCCTCAGCACCAGGTCGCCGACTCTGAAAGTTCTCTCTCGCACCCTCGAATTGTAGTACCTTGCGGCGCGTTGCTGGTATACTGCCACCCTCATCTGGGCTTTTTCTCTCTTTTCCTCCAGGAGGTCTAAGCTTTCGGTCAGGGCTGTGTGGTTGGCTTCGTCTTCATACTCCTGCACCCTGTGGGATATGACTCGCATTTCGACTGGGAGCACAGCCTCGCATCCATAGGCCAAGGAGAATGGGGACTCCCCAGTCGTCGTGCGTGGGGTGGTTCTGTAAGCCCACAGCACATTTGGTAGCTCATCTGCCCAGGCTCCTTTCATCTTCTCCAGCTTTGTCTTTAGGTTCTTCTTTAGGACCCTGTTGATGGCCTCCACTTGCCCATTGCCCTGGGGGTGTACCACTGCGGAGAAGCTCCTCCTTATACCTCTTTTCTTACAATATTCATCGAAGGCTCCTCCTTCAAATTGGGTACCATTGTCGGAAATAATTTTGTAGGGTACCCCATACCGGCACACAATGAATTTGTTGACAAAAGAGGTGATGTGCTTAGCGGTTATTTTCACAAGGGGTTCCGCTTCTACCCACTTGGTGAAATAATCTACTGCCACCACCGCGTACTTTGCTCCACCTCTACCTGTAGGAAGAGCGCCGATTAGGTCTATCCCCCAGATGGCGAAGGGCCAGGGGCTGGGCATGCTGGTCAGTTCGCTTGGGGGTCTTCGAGGGTAATTGGAGTGCCTCTGGCACTTGTCGCATTTCGTGGCAAAGTCCTGCGCGTCTTTCTCCATGGAAGGCCAGTAGTATCCTTGTCTTACGGCCTTCCTAGCCGTGGAGGGTCCACTTTCGTGGTTGCCGCACTCTCCCTCATGGATCTCTTGTAACACCTTCAACGCCTCCTCTCCTTCTACACACTGCAGGAGAGGCATGGAGAATCCTCTTTTGTAAAGGACCCCATCTACTAAGGCGTACCTCGCGGCCTTGTACACCAACCTCCGAGATTCGTTTTTATCCGCAGGCAAGACTCCTTCCTCCAGGTACTTCTTGATTGGCTCGGTCCATGATTTCTTTGGGACGCTGATCATGTGCACATCTACGCCTCCGATGCTGGGCTTTGGCAAGTACTCCACGGGTATTGATTCCAAGACGTCACCATCCTTGGTGGATGCCAGCTTTGCAAGTGCATCGGCATGGGTGTTCTTTTCTCTGGGGATTTGCTCTATAGTATATGCCACCATTCGCCCCAGGTAGCCCTTCACCTTCTCTAAATATGCTGCCATCTTGGGCCCCCTTGCCTGGTACTCCCCCTTTATTTGGCATACCACCAATTGCGAGTCACTGAAAATATGGAGGCGCGTTACTTTCAATTCCTGGGCTAGGCGCAGGCCAGCTAAGAGCGCCTCGTACTCCGCCTCATTATTGGAGGCCTCGAACCCAAACCGGATTGCGCAGTACATTCTGTGTCCCTCGGGCCCAGTCATCATGATGCCCGCTCCTGATCCTCCTTCATTTGACGCCCCATCAACATGAAAACTCCACTTCTCTACATTTCCTAGTTCATCCTCCACAACAGGTTGCGCCCCTCCTTCACTCTGTCCTTCATTCGGCTGATGGGTGAATTCTACTATGAAATCTGCCAGCACCTGTCCATTGATGGAGGCCCTTGGGGTGTAGAAAATATCAAACTGACTTAGCTCAATCGACCATTTCATTAGCCTCCCTGAGGTCTCTGGCTTATGTAGGACTTGTCTCAAAGGACTATCCGTTAAGACATCAATCGTATGCGCATGGAAGTAAGGCTTCAACTTCCTCGACGCCACTACTAGCGCATAGGCCAGTTTTTCGATCTCTGGATACCGGCTCTCTGCGTCCACCAGACGCTTGCTGATATAGTATACGGGCTGTTGTTGCTTCTTCTCTCCCTTAACTAAGGCTGCGCTGATGGCATGCTCCGACACCGCCAAGTATAGGTACAGCTTCTCGCCCTTCTCTGGCTTTGCTAACAGGGGCGGCTTCCCCAGGTGCTCTTTCAACCTGACAAAGGCTTCCTCACATCTTTCATCCCAAGCGAACTTTTTGCTCCCTTTGAGGATGTCAAAGAATGGGAGGCACTTGTCGGTGGACCTTGAGATGAACCTGTTAAGGGCCGCCACCCTTCCTGTTAGGCATTGTACCTCCTTCTTATTCTTCGGCGGGCTCATTTCTATGAGCGCCTTTATCTTGTCAGGGTTGGCCTCGATTCCTCTGGAGTTGACCATGAAGCCCAAGAATTTTCCCGAGGATACCCCGAAGGTGCATTTGGCTGGGTTCAGTTTCATCCGATATTTCCTGAGCGTGTCAAACATCTCACCAAGGTCTTTGTTGAGTTCTGCTGCTACTTTGGTCTTCACTAGCATGTCATCCACATACACTTCCATATTCCTCCCTATCTGATTTGCGAACATTTTATTCACCAGCCTTTGATAGGTGGCTCTCGCGTTTTTGAGCCCGAAGGGCATCACCTTATAACAGTAGAGCCCTTTGTCTGTAATGAATGACGTGTGTTCCTCATCTGCAGGGTTCATTGGGATTTGGTTGTATCCCGAGTAGGCGTCCATAAAACTTAGTAACTCATGCCCCGCTGTTGCGTCTACTAACTGATCTATCCTGGGGAGTGGGAAGCTGTCCTTAGGACAAGCTTTATTCAAATTCGTGAAATCGACGCAAGTCCTCCACTTCCCGTTTGGCTTCGGCACGAGTACTGGGTTTGATACCCACACAGGATAGAAAGACTCATGGATGAACCCGTTGGCCTTCAATTTGTCAACCTCTTCCTTTAACGCTGCGTACCTTGTTGGATCGAGCGCCCGCCTCTTCTGCCTGACGGGCCTTGCTCCTGGGGAGATGTTCAGGTGGTGGCACATTACGCTGGGGTCTATGCCCACCATGTCCTCATGACTCCATGCAAACACGTCCAGATTATCCTTCAAAAATCTTATCAATTCTTCCTTCACGCCACCTTGTAGGCTTCTCCCTATCTTCAATTTCCTTAAAGGCTCTTCCGTCACCGTAGCCTCCTCTACTTCTTCTACCGGTTCTGCTCTTGCCTCATCCACGACCCGAGGGTCCAGCTCCTGCGGACCCCCTGTGGGCATGCTTATCGCCTCGTGTACCACCATGGCCATCGGCTCACGTGGCTTTGCAGGCGTGCGGAGTGAGGTGTTGTAACACTCCCCTGCTTCCTTCTGTTCTCCTTTCATACTCGCGATCCCTCCTGGAGTCGGGAACTTGACAACTAAGTGATATATTGAAGTTATGGCTTTCAATTCTCTCAGGGAGGGCCTCCCTAATACCGCGTTGAAAGCTGATGCGCAATCTACAACAACAAAGTTAGACATAATTGTGGTTTGGCGGGGCTGCTCCCCCATGGTAAGTGTCAACTCAATCATCCCAAGGGGTTGCACTGAATCCCCTGTGAATCCGTATAGTGACGACTGGCAAGGCTTTAGGTGACGAATGCCCAGTCCCATTTTTTCCAAAGCCGGGCGATATAGGATGTCCACTGAGCTCCCGTTGTCCACCAGGACTCGATGCACACGCATATTTTCCAACTGGACTGTCAGCACCAGCGGATCATTGTGGGGGAAGTGTACCCCCCGTGCATCTTCCTCAGTGAACGTTATTGAGTCGTTTTCCCCCTTGAAACTCTTCGGGGGTCGCTGTTCTAAACTCATGACGCAGGGGGGCGGACTTCGTCGAGCCTCCCTTGCATATTTATCTCGTCCCTTCCGAGAATCTCCTCCAAATCCTGGGCCTCCAAAAATGGTGCGGACCTCCCCTTGTATCTCTGGGGCTCGCTCCTGTGCCTGGGGCGCTCTGGGCTCATTTTCTGGCCTTTGCCTTTCTTTCTTGACATAACGGCCTAAGTGCCCCCGGCGGATGAGCTCCTCAATTTCCTCTTTCAAGTGGATACACTCCGCCGTGGTGTGTCCAATGTCTTTGTGGTATTGGCAGTATTTACTGGGGTCCCTCTTGGACCGATCCTTTCTCATTGGTGGGGGCTTCTTGAAGGGCACTCGATCTTCGTTGGTGACGTAAATATGCTCCCTGGTGTCAGTGAGGTTCGAATAGTAAGTATAGGCCGCTGGCCTATGATCACCCCCTCGCTTGGTTTTCCTCTGCTGGTCATCTCTCGACCCCTCATACGCCCTCTTCTTCTTAGCTATACTCGGCCCGTCGTTAATTGGGGACTTTGCGTGGGACTCCTCCTTTCCGGCCTTCAGGTTTGCGTGGCCATCCTCCACACGGATGTACTTCTGTGCTCTTTCATAGAAGTCGTCCAAGTCAGTGACTTCCCTCTTCAGCATGTTGTCCCACAACTTGCTCCCTGGGAGTACCCCAGCAGTAATGGCCATTTTTAACTCCCGGCGCGTCAGGCTCCCCACTTTTGCGGCCTCCATATTGAACCGGTGAATGTAGCTTTTTAGGCTCTCCTTTTCCCCTTGCTTCACGTTGGCTAAGCTGGTGCCTGGCATCGTATAGTCCCGCACGGCATGGTGCTGCTGGAGGAACTCGTCAGAGAACTGCTGCCAGGACCTGATGGACCCCGGCCTTAGCCTTTTGAACCATTTGTAGGCGGGTCCTTTCAGAGTAACAGCGAAGCAATGGCACCTGGCACCACTTCCAATCCCCCTCAATTTCATGAGATCGTTAAACGCATCCAAGTGGTACTTTGGATCCGTGCTCCCTTCGTAAGGGGTCATGTTGGGCTCCTTAAAATTGGCAGGGAGCCGGATTGCCTGAATTTCTCGCACGAAGGGTGACTCATGGTCGAATTCTTCCTCAAAGGCCTGGCCACCCGACGCGGTGACAATCTTGCTCCGCAAGCTCCGCATCTCTGTGTCTAAGTCTTGCCTCCTTTTGCTGAGGGAGTCTCTTAGAGTGGACGGGCTAAGATCTGCCTTTTCCTTGCCTTCTCGAGGCGCCTCAGGGGGTGTGGTCCCTTTGCCTGCCCTTTTCCTGTTGATCTCCTCCCACAAGTCTGGGGGCGTTCTTTTGGAGGTGACCTCATCCTCGCGTCGAGGGGCAGCGGTGGTTCTTGGCGTTGGCCTTTGGGCCTGCTTAGGCGGTTCGGGGTGATCACGTTGCTTCGTGCGGGGGGTGTTGCTAGTTGAGTGTCGGGTTCTTCCATCATCTATTGGCACAGTGGTCTCCACCCCACCCTTGCCTTTCTCCTTTCCCTTGGGCAAGGTTATGCTGGATTTACCCTGCAGTAGGCCGTTAAGGACCTCTTGCATGTTCTCCAAGGTAGTTTCTAACCTTTGGTTTTTACGGTGGAGCTCACGTATCTCCTCTTCGTAAAATCGGGACTTTGAACTCGAGCTCACGGAGTGGACCGGGGGGTGTTTGTCCGGCCTATGGGTAGAAGGGCCCGGGTCTTGGCGGCCGGAGTTCGGTGCCCGCGGCGGTTTTGGAGGAGGGAACTCATCAGCGTGCACCGGTGGTGCTCTGGGAGGACTCCCTCCAGGTGGAGCGGCCGGCGATGAGGCCACCCTGTCTCCTCCGTGAACCTCAGGGTCTTTCGGGGGCTCCACGTCCTTGGGTGGAGGAGCGTCCTTCATGGAGGCCTTCAGTTGGACTCCGCTCAAGTGAACCTCTACCTGCCGCGTCTCCCTCAGTCGTTTTGAGCGTCTTGGCATCTTCTTCTTGTCGGAAACAATGGTGGAATAGTAGCTTGAAACTAACGTTCCCACAGACGACGCCAAACTGTTGACGGTGAGAACTCGTCAACGAAGTTAAGTTGGAAAAATTATCAAATTGAAATCGCTAATTAGAAAGCTATGAAAACTTGAACAATGACTCAAGAACAATGGAATAACAACAATGGAGAATTCAGTATCTCATTCACACTAATGTCTCTGCTACAGTAAAATTTCCAACCCCCCTACAGGTGGCCTTGGAATTCAATTTATAGTAGGCTCTAACGGCCTTAGGTACATAGTGGTCCAGGGGACCAAACGGTACAAACGTACTGTACTAGGGGAGTGGTTTCAGAGGTTGTGGCTGTACATCCCGTACAGGAGCAGGTGTCAGGGGGATGTCTCCACTACTTGTCTGTACTCCTTCTTGAGGCGTGGTAGCAGGCGTGGTGGCACAGGAGGTAGTGGTGTCGGCTCTGACCCATGGCCGTAGACGTACGGACCACGATCCTCGCTGGCACTGGCATCCGTACCTAGTACCCGGTCGTACAAATATGTCTCATTCGACTCGTTCTGGATCTACTAAGCATAGGGACTTTGAGGTTGTGAAAAAGGGGATCTTTGGTGTCCGTATTGGCCGTGGCGTTGAATAGGGGTCTTGGGCCCATGCGCATCAAGTCACGGTGTGTCGGCCTCCTGAGAAGATGGTGGGTTGGTGGACCTCCCGGGGCGCGCGCGCGTGGGACCTTGCGAGGCCTTGCGCACGGGGTGCCATTGGCGGCCTCGCAGCCTCCCTCGGCGCCGCGCATGGGCATGGTAGGAGTGGCCCAAGGGCCTCGCTGAATAGGGCGCCTCGCCCTATGATGGCCTCGCTGAACAAGGCACCTTGGCCCTATGGTGGCCTCGCTAAATAAGGCACCTCGCCCCTATGGTCTCGCGGATCAGGAGGGCCTCGCCATATGACGATCTCGCGGATCAGGAGGGCCTCGCCATAGGACGGTCTCGCGGATTAGGAGGGCCTCGCCACTTGGTGGCCTCGCGGAAGGCGACTCGGTGGCCTCGCGGAAGAGCATCCTCGCGAGACGGGGCGGTCTCGCGGATCAGGGGGGCCTCGCCACTTGGTGGCCTCGCGGAAGGCGACTCGGTGGCCTCGCGGAAGAGCATCCTCGCGAGACGGGGCGGTCTCGCGGATCAGGGGGGCCTCGCCACTTGGTGGCCTCGCAGAAGGCGACTCGGTGGCCTCGCGGAAGAGCGTCCTCGCGAGACGGGGCGGTCTCGCGGATCAGGGGGGCCTCGCCACTTGGTGTCCTCGCGGAAGGCGACTCGGTGGCCTCGCGGAAGAGCGTCCTCGCGAGACGGGGCGGTCTCGCGGATCAGGGGGGGGAGTACGCCCAGGTGACTACCTTGCATTTCCCCTTGATGAGATTATGAGCATCAACAACTTCTAACATGATTCCAGCAACATAATCCAGTGAAAACCTAGCCTAAAAACTCATCAAAATCCCATTTCAATCTCTGAAACCCAAAAGCTCAAGAACACTAAAACCAGCCAAGAAAACATCAAAATTCAAGTATTAAATAATAAATTCAAGCTTACCTTCACTGTAGAATCAATTCTCTAAGAAATTTTTGAGCTAACTCCCAAGTTCCTAGCTTCAATTCAGTCTCAGTCCTGGTTGAATCCCTTTGCTAAAACTGAGCTAATCCCTCAAAACTCTAGCTCAAATCACAGAGTTTCTAGCTAAATTTCCCTTAGATTCTAATGGTTTCCTTTGAGAGATAAAGAGGAAAGGAGAGAAGGTCAGTTCCTAATGTTCCACCGAATTCTGTGTTTTACTTAGTCTATTCTTAGGCAATTAAGTTAATCCCGGGGCTCGGGGTGCTAGAAACGTCCCCGAGGGCAAAATGATAAAATTCCCCAGTATTCCCACCTAGACTTCCTATCCTCAAATATATCTCCAATTATTTATTTCCATAAACCGATAACCTAAATAACTATCCAATACCTGAAATACCCCTTGACTTGCCCAGAGTCAAGTATTAAGCCCCGTTGTGACTTTCCCGCTAACTAGCTCCCTAGGATCGCCTCAAATCGCATGTTGCAGTTTTACCCACATAATAATCTGGTTCTCACAAATATAGCATATAATCACATTTACATTTATATAAGCATACTAGCATGCTTATCATATAATCATGCAAATAAGTTAATAAATTCACACATAAACCAATTATGCCCTCCCGGCACACTAATCAAGGCCCTTAAGCCATATTAGTGATTTTGGGTCGTTACATTATCCCTCAGACGTTCTTCAATAATTTCTTTGTGGCTTCTGATTGAATCTTTTCATACTTGATCCCTTCTCTTGCTGTAACGTGACCTTAAATACCCTTGGAGACATCGAAGCTAACACCTTCTGGAGCCTTACCTGTGAGCCTGCTTCTTCAGTCTTAGTATCATCAGTGTAGTAGTCGTTCGAATTTTGCTTCTAACAGGGAAGTAATTCAACACATCCTTGACAAACCTGGATGTGACTCGTTCATATCGTTCCTGCATTCTCTGCTTGTCGAACTTACCTGTATTGTTGGAGCATAAGTCAGTTAAGAACCTTCACTAATAATCCATCACACCCCACTTGGTACAAGTAATAATTCCTGAAATGTCTCTTTCCTTGATCCTCACATGGTAATAACCATATCGAAGATCAATTCCTGAAGACATTGTCCTGTCTTGTAACCGGGCATTTAAACTCTTCATCCTTAACAGGCGATGTCAACGAATCCCACAATACGATGATCCGTCTAATCCATCCCTAAGTCAGTTACTTCTTCAACTGAACCAGTAATTCTTTTTGCCAAACCAATACCATTCTTCGTAATGCCCCTGATACCGAATTTGTCCATAGCCAAAACCTGAAGCATACCCAACCACTCCTTACATACCCATCTAAATCCTTACTGACCAATTTAACTTCCATTCAGTCCAACTAATATACTACATGTGATGTCCACTACAATCCATGGTTGTCCCTTATCTAACATATTAGCCCTCACTCAGGGCCATAACAAGGCTCTCATATGACAAGCTCTATCACTTTCATTACGAACCCCTTTACTACTTGTATTCCAATTCTTCTATTACAAGTTTCTAATTCATCCCAACAAGTACTAATATTTCAAGCCCCTTGTACAATAACCTTGAGACATATACTTCATATCTGAATCTCTCCTGGGAGATACTCAACATCGAACTCTTTTAGCTCGTTATATAACCAAGAACAAGGACTATCAATTCAATTAGTCACCTCCGAGGAACTAGCCTCGGGCTTCAAATATAAGAAGGCATTCCAATCTTCCATTCTTTAATCTTGGGCAATCCCTAATCTGCCCTAACGTAGTAAACCATTCCATGTAGAAAATGTGCCCTTACCTGGCGTCTTTCCAGATGGTGTCTTTTGCTTCTAGTACATACTAAACAACTTCACTAGGCCTCATCACTGTCCTAACGGCTAACCTATAAACTATACCCCTTCCTGTCAAAACTAGGAGCCATAGATTTGTCAGAGGTTCTTCTTTTCCTATTACTGAGCATCTGTCCATACCCCATATATGGAAATACCGCCATCTGCATTTCTCACCCTACGACATTCGCGCTCCACACCTCATTCCTTGTATCTTAAATAACATGGCTGTAACGACTTGAATTTGCTACTAGGGCTTAGGGCCTTGATTAGTGTGCCTGGAGGGCAATAAATGGATTATTATGTTAATATATGAATTAATGTGAATATATGATAATGATGCATGTTTAGTTGAGTTAAATGTGCATGTGGGCCCCGTCTGGATATTAGGGGCATAAATGTGATAGATGTGATAAATGTGATAAATACTATATATGTGATATGTCTGTGCAGCACGATCCGAGACAGTCCTGGGGAGCGGTTAGCCAGGAAGTCACAACGAGGTCGAGAATCTGACTCGGGGCGAGTCGAGGGGGTAATTTGGGTATTAGAAATATTATGGGGTTATCGGGATATGGAAATAAATATTTGGAGATATATTTGAGGATAGAATGTCTAGGAGGGAATATTGAGGAAATTTACCGTTTTGCCCTCGGGGATGTTTTGGTACCCCGAGCCTTGAGGTAACCACATAGACTAAGTTAAATAAAACAAAGGAAGGAATCATTTAGAAGCTTTAGAAATCGACACTTACTTCCTCCCAGCTGAAGATAGTTCTTATCTCTTTCTCTCTTTCACTCCCTAAGACAAACTCAAGGAAAATTCTGGTGGAAGCTAGTTAAAGCAAGGAATTGGGCAGAGAAATCTTAGGAGCTAAATGCTTGAGGATTAAGGATCAAACTCAGGGACTAAGCTTAGCAAAGGTAAGCTTTAATTATAAGGATTAAGTTTAGAATTGCTGCTGGTTTGTTAGAGTTTGCATGTTAGTTAAGCATGATCTGTTCTTGAGTATTTTAGTTGAGGTTTGGAGCAGGTTTTGATGAATTTTGATGTTGAAGCTGGGCTAGAATATTGGGGTTGATTGTCTAGAACTGTTAGCTTGATTATAGGATGATTTGGTTTGAAGGAAATGCAGGAGAAAGGTGAGGAATTATGGGTTTGGAGGAGAGGGCCGCGGCCCGTGTGCGCGTGCGGCCATGGGAGGCCAAGAAGTTCATGCGTGCCGCGGCACTTAGTGTTTGCGCCACGGCCTGTGTGGGTTTCAGTGAAGTGCTAGCCTCTATTTTGAGGCTAGCCGCGGCGCTTGAGGGTGAGGCCGCGACTCTTAGAGCTAATTTGTGTTTTTAAGGGTGTTTAGGTTTGGGAACTCAATGGTTAAGGCTCAGGATGGATTCTATCACCTGTATTGATAGAATTCAAGGTCCCGAAGGTTAGGGGTATGGTTTAAAGTTATTTAATGAATTAGAACTTGATGGATGGATATTGTTAATGTGTTGTGACTAGGGTTTCAGCGAGGCTCAAGTTAGAGGACTGTGCTCGGGACATCGGTGCTCGGAAAGCTTGGGACTAAGGTAAGAAAACCCTTGTTCCCATAGAGCTTGTATGTAGAGCTGAGCCCAATGTGTTTGAATAGAACTGGTATTCAAGGCTGAGCCCAATGTGTTTGAACTGCAGGGCATAGCCCTTTGACAGAATTTGCTAGAATTCTGTACCTGTTTATTATGCTATGAGTGCAATTTTGTCAATGATCGGCAAGAGCCAGGAACGGTGTAGGCTGGGGTCGGCAAAGGGCCGGGAACGGCATTGGGCACATTGAGTGAAAGGCCGAGTACGGCAAGGGGCCGGGAGCAGCGTTGAGCACGTGGAGTGCAAGTTGCCAGGGCGAGTCCCTAAAGGATACCTGGGATATCCTCACGGTGTGGACCGCGAACCCAGGGCTTGGTAAACGCCTAGGACGTATGTGTTTAGCCCATTGGTGGCCTGTTTGTATGCTTGATATATGTGTTGCATATGTTATCTGTTTGTGGGTTTTCTTGCTGGGCTTCGACTCACAGATGCTCTGTGGTGCAGGTAAGGGTAAGGAGAAAGCCAACCGACCATGAGTGTAGCAGGCATGAGGCGGCGTGTACATGTTGGTCCAGCCTAGCTGCCACAGCCAGAAGATTTTGGGAGATGGTTGTAAATAAACTTAGATTTTTTCGTTTAGTCGACTTAGTTCGATTTATATGATGTAAATGTTTCTAAACTGTATTTTTGGGATCCCAGGTGTCAAACTTTTATGATTTTCAAATAAATGGAATTATTTCTAAAGTTTTCCACTATTTATGGCTTAATTACACTATTTATTCTAAAACCTCGATTAGCGAGTGGAATGCACGTTTTTAAACTCACTTAGTAAAGGATCTAAGGAAGTAGGGCGTTGCAACTTGGTATCAGAGCGAGCCAAGGTTATTGGTTCTGGAGATTGACCGAACATGTACACTCGCTATCAGTGACAAGCTCAACTCAGGGTTGGTTGGTAAGATTGGCTAATATATTTGAATGTGTGTTTGAATGCCCTGTTTGCCTGCTTATCTTATATAGAGCATGATGAATGAGTTAACATATGGATGATGCTAGGGCATGGCCTGTTGTGTGTTATATGTTATATGAGTTATTATTTGTGGATGACTAATGTGTTTGGGAGGTGGTTTTGGATGTTGTTATCATGCCTGATGAGCGGTGTCGTTGGTTGCAGGCATATTTGTTGAGATGCCTCGACAATCAGCTAGACTCTGCGATAGTAGAGTCGAGGATGATAACCAGGGTCAGGACCCTTCACCTGCCCCACAAAATTGGCAAGGGATGTTTGCCGAGATGGAAGCAAGACTGCAGTGGACAGAGGAAGAGTTACGGCAGTTGAGGCAGCAGGCCCCGCCTCAGGTTACTGGGCTGCCAGTGCAGTAGGTTGCAGCGCTAATGCCAGTGCAGTTTGCTATGGAGAATAAGTGGGAACCTTTGTATGAGAGGTTCAGGACGCAGCATCCTCCCACCTTCAAGGGTGGATCAGACCCACTGCGGGCAGAGCAGTGGATGAATATGACTTCCTCAATTCTGGATTTTATGAGAGTTCAGGGAAATGAGAGGGTAGCCTGTGCTAGCTACATGTTTAGAGAGGATGCCCGCATTTGGTGGGACGTGGTGGTTCAGGGAAGGGATGTATCAATTATGACCTGGGAAGAATTCAGAAACTTGTTCAACGAGAAGTATTACAGTGTGGCAGTTTGAGCTACAAAGGTTGATGAGTTTATCAACCTGACCCAGAATCGATCGACAGGGACAGAGTATGCTATAAAGTTTGACAGATTGGCGAAGTTTGCGCTAGATCTAGTGCCGACTGATGCAGCAAGAAGGGATAGGTTCGTGTGGGGGTTGAATGTTATGATTGCCCGCAATGTGAACATTACCTTGGATCCAGAGACTACTACCTATGGCCAGGTTGTGGATAAGGCCCTTACTGCTGAGAGGGCCGAAGATCAGATTTGGAAGGATAGCGCTGTTAGGCGCGATGCCAGGAGGACAGTTCCTCCTTTTGTTGGGTTCAGTCGGGGTGGTGGTTCTAGTGAGCAGAAGAGGAAGGCCCCAGATTCCTTTGTTCCTCCTAGTTCAGATAGGAGGGCACGGGGTGCTTCCACTGGCTGTCCGGGTGGCAGTGACAACTGGAGGAGTTTTCCAGTGTGTCCGCGGTGCAGGCGACGACACCAGGGTGAGTGCAGGATTAGGGCTTGTTTTGTTTGTGGGAGTGCCAGTCATCTGAAGAGGGATTTCCCTCAAGTTAAGAAGGAGGAGCAGAAGCAGAGTGACAGTCTTGCTCCTACTAGGGTGTTCACTTTGACACAGACTGAGGCGGAGGCTAGCCCCTCAGTTGTGACAGGTCAGATCTCTAGTGCTGGTTCTTTGTATACTGCATTGTTTGATTCAGGGGCTACCCATTCATTTGTATCTACTAGAGTGATAGATGAGCTTTGTAGACCTAGTGGCGTGTATGCTAGGGGATTTCAGACTTTGTTGCCAACAGGAGAATTGGTAGTCTCTAGGAAGTGGATTAGAGCATTGCCAGTAGAGGTAGATGGTAGGGAACTGTCTGTTGATCTGATTGAGTTAGATATGGATGATTTTGATATGATTTTGGGAATGGATTGGTTATCAAAGTATGGGGCAATGATTGACTGCAAGCGCAGAATGGTGACTTTTGAACTAGAAGGGGAGGTACCCTTTGTGTTTGTGGGGTCAGTTAGTGGACTGCGTGTACTGATGATTTCAGCATTGAGGGCTAGAGACCTGATGCAGGAAGGTTGCATAGGATTCCTAGCGAGCGTTGTGGATACCTCTAGGGTGGTGTCGGTTGGACTGGGTGAGACTAGATTGGTGTGTGAGTTTCTGGATTTGTTTCCAGCAAATCTGCCAAGGTTGCCACCGCAGTGGGAGATTGACTTCGTTATAGAATTGGTACCAGGAGTGGAGCCAGTATCTAGGACACCTTATAGAATGGCTCAGGCGGAGTTAAAGGAGTTGAAGATTCAATTGCAGGAGTTACTTGATTTGGGATTCATCAGACCGAGTTTCTCACCATGGGGTGCTCCGGTGTTGTTCGTTAAGAAGAAGGATGGATCCCTTAGGATGTGTATTGATTATAGGGAGTTAAACAATTTAACCATTAAGAACAAGTACCCACTGACTAGGATCGACGATTTATTTGATCAGCTACAGGGAAGAACAGTGTTTTCCAAGATAGATCTCCGATCAGGTTACCATCAGTTAAGGATTAAAGAGGAGAACATACCAAAGATTGCTTTCCGAATGAGGTATGGACATTATGAATTCCTGGTTATGTCCTTTGGATTAACCAATGCCCCAACAACTTTTATGGACATGATGAATATGGTTTTCAAGGATTATCTTGACAAGTTTGTGATTGTATTCATCGATGACATCCTAGTGTACTCCCAGTCAGAGACAGAGCACGAGCAGCATCTGCGGTTGGTTTTACAGCTGTTGAGAGAGCATAAGTTATATGCTAAGTTCAGTAAGTGTGAGTTCTGGTTGCCACACTCTACATTTCTGGGCCATATCGTCAGTAAGAAGGGGATTCTGGTTGACCCAAGTAAGATTGAGGCGGTCAGAGATTGGCCTAGACAGAGCAATGTTCCTGAAGTGAGAAGCTTTCTGGGTTTAGCAGGGTATTACCGACGGTTTGTTGAGGGGTTCTCCAGAATAGCTACGCCATTGACAGAACTGACAAAGAAGAAGACAAGGTATGTCTGGGCGGATAGATGTGAGAACAATTTTAAGGAGTTGAAGCGGCGATTGATCACTTTGCCAGTGCTAAGCTTGCCTACAGAGAATGAAAAGTTTGTGGTTTATTGTGATGCATCCAGACAGGGTTTGGGGTGCGTGCTGATGCAAGCTGGTAAAGTGATAGCCTATGTATCGATACAGTTGAAGGAATACGAGCAGAGATATCCTACGCATGACCTGGAGTTGGCAGCGGTGGTGTTTGCACTTAAGATTTGGAGGCATTATCTTTATGGTGAGAAGTGTGAGATATACACCGACCATAAGAACCTAAAGTATTTCTTTACACAAAAGGATCAGAATATGCGCCAGAGGCGGTGGCTAGAGTTGGTTAAGGATTATGATTGTAATATCCTATACCATCCTAGGAAGGCTAATGTAGTGGCTGATGCATAGAGTCGGAAAGGCCCAGGACAGTTGTTGAGTTCGAGGCAGATATCTGACAAGTTAGCTGAGGAGATGACCAGAGTAGGTATAGAATTGGTGGTTGGTCAGTTGGCCAAAATCACTCTTCAGTCTACATTCCTTGAGAGGATCAAGGAAGCACAGGGGAAAGATTCCCAGTTGCGAGGTCATAGGGAGAGTGCCTTAGTCGGAGCGACAAAGGATTTTTCCATCTCAGAGATGGGGTTACTGAAGTACAAGAGCTGGATTTATGTTCCAATGGATTTTGATATCCGGCAAGAGATCTTAGATGAATCGCATACCACTCCCTATTCTTTGCACCCGGGTACGACGAAGATGTACCAGGACTTGAGAGCTCTATATTGGTGGTCAGGCATGAAGAGGGATGTGGTGGATTATGTGGCTAAGTGCTTAACTTGCCAGTAGGTTAAGGCTGAGCACCAGAGGCCAGCCTCTGGGGATCCCAGAATGGAAGTGGGAAGATATTACTATGGACTTTGTGGTTGGTTTACCGAGAACTATGGGACAACATGACTTGGTGTGGGTGATTGTGGATAGGTATACCAAGTTCGCCCACTTTGTGCCTGTTAGGACAACTTATACTGTGGAGTAGTATGCTGAGTTATATGTGAAGGAGATTGTTCGACTTCATGGGGCTCCGAGCTCAATAGTATCTGACAGAGACCCCACCTTCACTTCCAAGTTTTGGGAGAGTCTGCAGAAGGCTATGGGCATGCAGTTACAGTTTAGTACCGCCTATCATCCTCAGACGGATAGGCAGTCTGAGAGGACGATTCAGATATTGGAGGATATGCTGCGAGCCTGTGTGCTTGATTTTGGGGGATCATGGAGTAAGTATCTCCCTTTGATCGAGTTCTCGTACAACAACAGTTATCAGGCGACTATCGGAGTGGTTCTGTACGAGATGCTTTATGGAAGAAAGTGTAGATCACCTATTCATTAGGATGAGACAGGTGAGAGGAGATATCTGGGTCCAGAGATGGTTCAAAGGAACAATGAGGCAATTGAGAAGATTAGAGTGCGTATGCTCGCCTCCCAGAGTCGACAGAAAAGTTATTCAGACCTGAAACGCAGGAGCGTGGAATTTCAGGTTGGTGATCATGTGTTCCTTAGGGTTTCACCCATGAAGGGTGTGAAATGGTTTGGTGTTCGGGGCAAGTTGAGCCCTAGGTTTGTTGGCCCCTTCGAGATTCTGGAACTAGTTGGAGAGGTAGCTTACAGACTAGCGATGCCTCTAGCTTTATCAAGGGTTCATGATGTTTTCCATGTATCCATGCTCCGGAAGTATATGTCAGATTCAACACATGTTCTAAGTTTTGAGAATCTGGAGCTTGATCAGGATTTGTCCTATGAGGAGAAGCCGATTCAGATTTTTGACCGAAAAAATAAAGTCTTGCAGAGCAAGACCATCGCCTTGGTGAAAGTGCTGTGGAGAAATAGCAAAGTTGAGGAGGCGACATGGGAACTTGAGTCAGAGATGAGGGAGCAGTATCCCGAGTTGTTCAAGTAATTTCGAGGACAAAATTACTGTAAGGAGGGGATAATTGTAACGACCCGAATTTGCTAATAGGGCTTAGGGCCTTGATTAGTGTGCCTGGAGGGCAATAAATGGATTATTATGTTAATATATGAATTGATGTGAATAAATGATAATGATGGATGTTTAGTTGAGTTAAATGTACATGTGGGCCCCGTCTGGATATTAGGGGCATAAATGTGATAGATGTGATAAATGCTATATATATGTGATATGTCTGTGCAGCACGATCCGAGACAGTCTTGGGGAGCGGTTAGCCAGGAAGTCACAACGAGGTCGAGAATCCGACTCGAGGCGAGTTGAGGGGGTAATTTGGGTATTAGATATATTATGGGGTTATCGAGATATGGAAATAAATATTTGGAGATATATTTGAGGATAGAATGTCTAGGAGGGAATATTGGGGAAATTTACCATTTTTCCCTCATGGACGTTTTGGTACCCCGAGCCTTGAGGTAACCACATAGACTAAATTAAATAAAACAGAGGAAGGAATCATTTAGAAGCTTTAGAAACCGACACTTACTTCCTCCCAGCTGAAGACAGTTCTTATCTCTTTCTCTCTTTCACTCCCTAAGACAAACTCAAGGAAAACTCTGGTGGAAGCTAGTTAAAGCAAGGAATTGGGCAGAGAAATCTTAGGAGCTAAAAGCTTGAGGATTAAGGATCAAACTCAGGGACTAAGCTCAGCAAAGGTAGGCTTTAATTATAAGGATTAAGTTTAGAATTGCTGCTGGTTTGTTAGATTTTTCATGTTAGTTAAGCATGATCTGTTCTTGAGTATTTTAGTTGAGGTTTGGAGCAGGTTTTGATTTATTTTGATGTTGAAACTAGGCTAGAATATTGGGGTTGATTGTCTAGAACTGTTAGCTTGATTATAGGATGATTTGGTTTGAAGGAAATGCAGGAGAACCAGGAGAAAGGTGAGGAATTCTGGGTTTGAAGGAGAGGGCCGCGACCCTAGGATGGGCGCGCGCGCGGTCCGTGTGCGCGCGCAGCCATGGGAGGCCTAGAAGTTCATGCGCGCCGCGGCCCGTGTGGGTGTTAGTGAAGTGCTAGCCTCTGTTTTGAGGCTAGCCGCGGTGCTTGAGGGTGGGGCTGCGACTCTTAGAGCTAGTTTGTGTTTTAAAGGGTGTTTAGGTTTGGGAACTCAATGATTAAGGCTCGGGATGGATTCTATCACCCGAATTGATAGAATTCAAGGTCCCGGAGGTTAGGGGTATGGTTTAAAGTTATTTAATGAATTAGAACTTGATGGATGGATATTTTTAATGTGTTGTGACTAGCGTTTTGGCGAGGCTCAAGTTAGAGGACTGTGCTCGGGACATCGGTGCTCGAAAAGCTCGGGACTCTGGTAAGAAAACCCTTGTTCCCATAGAGCTTGTCTGCAGGGCTGAGCCCAATGTGTTTGAATAGAAATGGTATGCAGGGCTGAGCCCAATGTGTTTGAACTGCAAGGCGTTGTCCTTTGAATGAATTTGCTAGAATTCTGTACTTGTTTATTATGCTATGAGTGAAATTATGTGAATGATTGGCAAGAGCCGGGAATGGTGTAGGCTGGGGTCGGCAAAGGGTCGGGAACGGCGTTGAGCACGTAGAGTGCGAGTTTCCAGGGCGAGTCCCTAAAGGATACCTGGGATATCCTCACGGTGTGGACCACGAACCCAGGGCTTGGTAAACGCCTGGGACAGCTAGGCCGTATGTGTTTAGCCCATTGGTGGCTTGTGTTGTATACTTGATATATGTGTTGCATATGTTATCTGTTTGTGGGTTTTCTTGCTGGGCTTCGGCTCACAGATGCTCTGTGGTGTAGGTAAGGGTAAGGAGAAAGACAACCGACCATGAGTGTAGCAGGCGTGAGGCGGCGTGTACATGTTGGGCCAGCCTGGCTGCAACAGCCAGAGGATTTTGGGAGATGGTTGTAAATAAACTTAGATTTTGTCGTTTAGTCGACTTGGTTCGATTTATATGATGTAAATTTTTCTAAACTGTATTTTTGGGATCCCAGGTGTCAAACTTTTATGATTTTCAAATAAATGGAATTATTTCTAAAGTTTTTCCTCTGTTTATGGCTTAATTACCCCATTTATTCTAAAACCTCGATTAGCGAGTGGAATGCACGTTTTTAAACTTACTTAGTAACGAATCTAAGGAAGTAGGGCGTTAAAATGGCCCTCCTTGCTGCCCAAGCATAGATGAAAATCTCATGCATTGGAGCGACCTTGTTGCCCTAGACCATCCTAGAGTTTAATCCTTAAATAAATCATCATTTCTGGCTACATCCGCTTGTATCCACTTCCAAAGATGATTGACCAACCCACCAAGCTTGTTGACATATTCTGTCATTATCTTACCATTCTAAACCAAGTTCATAAACTCATTAGTCCTCACAGCTCAAATTATGTTATAATAACCTCTTTTATCAATTCACTGCCTGAATTCCTCCCAACCCATCATGACAACATTTTGGGTCTGAGTACCACTTCTCACCACTTCCGGGCATCCTTCTGCCACAACTACTTAGCACCACCACTCTGTTGCGACCTATCATCTTCTTAATATCAAGGGTGGAATTAGTTATGCCCATCCACTAATCAATTCTCGAGCAAACCCAAATGTTTCTTAAAACTAGAGGATAATGCTTCTAAAGCCTTCCACACAGTAATTCTTATCTGTCTACCCTCAAGTCAACCAACACTGGTACCCCTGCTGTCACACTATACCAAGCAGCTATTTCTCAGCAAAACCCGCTGTTTTACCCATCTAATCTCCTCTATCAGACCTCACTGCCTTACTCACATACCAGCGAATGCATGCTGGGACTTTCAGGGGCAGATGGAGGATTCCAACCCTAGCTATCATCTGCAACCCTCACTAGAATAATACCATGTCCAATTAACCATTTTGAGCACATACCATCTGAATTAATCTGCCATTACTAACTAAACCTCTCAACCCTGATGTTCATATCCAAAACCTTCCCACAGGCAGGTCCAAACAACCACAATAATCATACACACATAAAAGCATATCAAACACCAATCTACATTACTATGCATTAGTTAACAATTTCATTGCTACTAAATACAATCATATTCATCATGCTTTCCATATACCAATAATCAGATAAAGCATGCAAGTTCAATTTAAACAGTTAACCAAATGCAATCAATATGCAAATCATTATCCACATGCGATAGCAATGCTAGTCAGCATGCCTCAATATCATCACACAACAGTAAAAGACCAGGCCCTATCAGAATCTCATGCTCCTCATTAATCATAAAAATTAATGCATTCATATTTCATTCAAGCACTTAAGCATATAATCTCATGTATTCCATTACAAAACCCTGAGTCGAGCTTGTCTTTAGCAGCAAGTGTACATGTCCAGCCAGTCTTTCGGAACCCTTAAACCTAGACCGCTCTGATACTAAGTTGTAACGTCCTGGATAACCAAGACCGTTACACTGTGTGTTTATAATTGTGCAGGAATTGCTAATCAAGTCATTTAGTTGAGAATGTGATCCCTAAAATCATAAACAAGTTAGGTTTAAAATATTTTTCTCATAAACGAATAATTTTCATTAAAACAAATATTTAGAGGATCCAAAAAATAGGGTTTAAAGGGCAGATTTACAAAATTTCCAAAAGTTATATACAATCAAGGCCACCCTAATGGAAAAATACGCATTTTAGGTTCCATCCCTATACAATCCCTTGACTGTGGAGGACGAGCAGCTGACAATGTACACCTTGCCCCTAGAGCTCTCCAACTCATGGTTGAACCGTCTTACCATTGCCTTCACCTGCACCACGTAGCACCTGTGAGTCGAGGCCCAGAAAGAAAACCATAACATCATAACATATTCAATAACAAGAATCAAATAATTCATAAGACATTAACTAGATATTCAACAGGCAATAACAGGCACAAAATCAGTGATGACAAACAAGGAAGCAACAATCCATCATCCAGATATTCAACAAGCCATACACATCAGATTAATAACAGCAAACACATTCATAATCAAAAGTTTATCACAATCATCATACAATACTCAGGGTCGACACCCTTAGGCTGCACCCTCTATTTAACCCACTAGCTCTGACTCTCTTAGGCCGAGCCCGCTGCTTAACCCACTGACTCTGACTCGCTTAGGCCGAGCTCAGTGATTATTTAGCTAACCTCAGCTACCAATGGCCGAGCCGTGTCCTGTGCGCAAATATCAATTCTAACACTCTTAGGTCGTTTACTTCATGCTCACATGGCATATCATAATCATACAACAATTGTATTAAGATATAGGGAGCCCTTAGTCCCATCACAGTAACACAAAATGGTGCAATTTTCTTACCTTTAATTTCCGAACGGAGAAGGTGAAATGGTTCCGAGCACAATCCTTAGCTCTGAGCCTTGGCGATAAACCTAGTCACAATCCATAAATGGTACTTCGATGAGTTTAAATTCCAAAGAACAATCTCGGGACCAAACTCGCGCTCTCGGGACCTCTAATTCCAGCAAACGAAGTGGTGAAACCGTCCCCCGAGCCCCCGAGCAGAAACCCTTAAAAGTACCCAAAAACCAAGTTTTGGAAGCTGAGTAGCGCTACAGTGCTACCTATTGGGCGCTACATCACTAGAGTCAAGGACTCTAGCCCCCCAAACTCGCAACCTAGCGCTGTAGCGCTTCCAACTTAGCGCTACAGCGCTGCAACCAGAAATGCAATTTTCTGGGTTTCTCCCTTCGAATCTCCCCGAGCCAAAGCTCCAAAAATCCTCCCCAATAATCATCCAAACTCAAAATTGAGCCCATAAACTACTTTAGCTCACTCAAAACAACATACTAACATCAAAGCTTAGCTAAAAGCCTCACCAAACACAGAAATCAAAACTGAGCTTTGAAGCTCAAGAACACTGACTAAAACTAGAAAACTTAAAATAATTAAGGGCCAAAAATCATTATCTCAGTTGGATGATTTTGACCCTAGCCTCTGGATGGTCCCTAACAGCCACCAATTCTTCCTTTCCCTCTAGCAACCACCAAAAATTAAACCTCTTTTCCCTAGAACCCAAACCCAAGCTCAAAAATGGCTGAGTTCTCTCAAATTCCTCAGCTGGATTCTTCGGTTGGCTAGCCTTAAATCCACAGGCCTTCCCTTCAGTTTTGCCCAAGCTTATGCCCCCTTTGTTCACCTTAGTCCTCAAGTTCTCACTTCCTTCCTCAGCTCAAAAGCTCAATCACCCAAAGAGAGAGAAAAGAACAAATCGTGAGAGAGAGATGAGTGAGCTGAGTAAGTGTTTTTTGTTTCTTTCTTTCCTTCAATATTTCTATAGCTTTCTCTTATAACCTAAACAAAATCAGGTTATATCCTCTAATAACCAAAAGACCTTTTTGCCCTCCCAAATAAAACTAAGCTTTTACTCAATCTAGGGGTATAATTGTCATTTTGTTCCCAATTCCCGCTAATTCCTCAAGTGTCCCTAATATTTACCACTTAAATCCCATCATCCAATTAATCACTAGTTATTTACCCAATGTCTAATAATCCCCAATATATATTCTAAATTCTCGAAAATACCCCCAGGCTCCCCCAAGCCAGGTATTAATCCCCATCGTGACTATTTCGCCAATCTGTTCACTAGGACCGTCTCGAGCCACATCGTGCGAATATATCTACATAATAATGTGGTCTCACCAATTTATCACATATAATTACATTTATGCCCTCAACGGGCCAAAATTACAAATATGCCCTTACAAGCTAAACAGGGCCCACATGCATATTTAATACTAAAAAATATGCATTTAATCATATCCATATAATCATATATTCATGCGTGCTACAAAATCATGCATTTAATCATTTATTCACATATATACCAATTATGCCCTCCCGACACACTAATCAAGGCCCTTAAGCCTTAATAACAACTTTGGGTCGTTACACTCTCTGTCCTTGTCCACTACGTTTGCCAAGTTCCCGATACATCCATCACCCAATAGCTTCCATGCCTTAAAAGTGGAGATCATAGAAAAATTATTCTCTTGAGCCGTGCCTTGAAACATAAATGGTTCTTCTCCAGGTGGATTAAAAGTCACCTTTCTTCGTTTGCAATTCACCACCTCCCCGTATTTGGTTAGCCAATCCATACCAAAGATAATTTCGTATTCATGTAAATCTAATACTAACAAGTCTACCGTCAACTCTCGGCCTTCTACCCAAACTGGTACGACTCTAACTCAAGACCGTACCATCTTATCCTCCCTCGAAGGTAAGGATACACCACATACATTTGCCATAGGCTCAGGCATCCTATCTATCTTGTCAACATAAGATGCAACAATAAAAGAATGGGATGCACTAGTGTCACTACTACAAATATAGGCTTTCTCTGCGGTTTTTTTTAAACAATAAATAAAAAGCGCAGTGAAAGGGTTTGAAAGAGTCAAAAAAAGCATATTTAATGTCCGCGCCCTATTTTATTGCGGTTTTTAAAAAAAACGCAGTGAAAGGTTTGAACGTGACACTTTTCTCCGCGGTTTTGGGTATAAAACCGCGGAGAAAGGTGGTTTCCACCCACTAAAGCACAAAAACCTATTTTCCCCACTCATTTCTCATCTTCTTCTTTGTTGAAGTCACGGCCGAAGCTCTCTCCCACCACGCCGTCCCTACCCACGGTAAGCCCCACATTGTCTATTTCTTTTTGTTTTTTTTTTCCATTTCCTTGCATATTAAAGCTTGAAATCATGTATATATACTTAATCTTGAGTTATTTTGAAGTTTTAGGGTAAAAATGAAGAAATATTTGTGTGGGTTTAATGGTGGTTTCTATGTATGTTCATATGATTATTTTTTGTAATATTTTTGAAATTTTATATAGGATTGGAGGACATTTTCATTGTTTAAAATGTGTATTGATCACTAAAACTTGATTTCTTTAATGTATATTTCAGTTTAGGGTATTTTTGTATTATTTTATTTAGAATAATGTTGTTTACATAATTTTTTATATTAAAAATTAGTGCTTGCATAATTTTGTATATTATTTAGGTAATGATTTTTTAAAAGTATATTTTTGTTAATTATATTATTTTAGGATAAATTCAATTACCATATATTTACTAATGTTTAACTTTTTATTGTAGGAAATATTTGTTTGAGTGTGAGCTCCCACTCAAGGTTGAAATATTTGTTCGAGGTTGAAATTGGTGAATATTAATTTTTAAGGTAAGTAGTAATTACTGCTTAATTTTTTATATTTACAGACTATTGTTAGAGGAGTTTGAATATATTAGATATTCATCCATAGTGAAGTAGGTTCTGAGATAAAATTGTGTGCTGCAGAGATAACAGAAGGTTGAGAACATGTGTGCCTTAGTGAAGTAGGATCTGTGAATTTTCTGTGTGCTGCGGTGACTTATGGTTGAGAACATGCATGTTGTTTGTTATATGTTTTTTTTGATGTGAATTTGTAGGTAGATAACTTGGGATATGCTATAAATACAGAGGAAACTCCGCCCAATTTTTTTTTGATGATATTAGTTGAACATGTTTTATAAGTTACTATATATAATAATAATGTTTTTGTTTTTGTTGAAATTTTAAATACATATGAATTTTGGATATGTTATAGAAATAAATGAAACTCTGTCCATTTCATTTTATAATTTAATAATTGAACATAATTTTAGAGTATTACTATACTAATTTTCTTTTCATTATCAACTTAGGAATTATGTAGATATTATCATTATGGATAAGTCATGGATTCTTGAGAATAGAGAAACACAACAATTTCAAGACGGATTCAACCAATTTTTAGAATTTTGCCAAACAAATTGTAGTGATCCGGAAAGAATTCATTGTCCATGTATAGATTGTGGTAATGGAACAAAAGGAAATATTACCATGATAAAAAATCATGTATTTTGTCGGGGATTTGATACAAGTTATCGTACATGGTATTGGCATGGGGAATCATTGAAAAATAATAATCCATTTCCATTCGGGAGGCGAGGGGTTGATGATTTGGGTTATAGTGATTTTGACGATCATCCTATGGAATTGCTCGATGAAGCACAAGAAGAGTTTGTTGATGATCCTTCAAAATTTGATAAATTGGTTAGAGATGCAGATAAACCATTATTCAATGGTTGTCTGAAACAAAGATTACCAACGATGGTAAAATTTTACAACATAAAAGCAGAAAATGGAGTTAGTGATAAATGTTTTAGTCAATTTTTAGCTGCTTTTAAAGAGATTTTGCCGTCAGATAATTGCTTCCCTGAGTCTACATATGAAGTGAAGAAAACTTTAAATTGCATAGGCTTGAAGTATGAGAAGATCCATGCATGTCCGAATGATTGTGTGTTATATCGTAAAGAGTATGCAGACATGGACACTTGCCCAGAATGTGATTCACCCCGCTACAAACCTAACAAGAGTAAGGAGATCAGGAAACTTATTCCTCAAAAAGTGATGTGGTACTTGCCTTTGATTCCGCGGCTTAAGCGATTATATCGAAGTGCAGAACACTCTGAAAACTTAATATGGCATGAGACTAGGCGAGTGAAAGATGGTAAACTTCGACATCCTGCAGATTCGCAGGCTTGGAAAAAAGTTAATAACTTAAATCCAGAATTTAAAACTGAAGCAAGACATCTTCGTCTAGGTCTACCTGCCGATGGTGTAAATCCACATAAATCTCTAAGTAGTAGGCATAGTTCATGGCCTGTCTTCCTTGTTATGTACAATCTTCCTCCGTGGTTAGTGATAAGAAGAAAGTTTTTTATGCTCACGTTAATGAGTTCAGGCCCGAAACAACCGGGACACGATATAGATGTTTATTTGGCACCATTAATTGATAATTTGAAAGATTTGTATGAAAATGGTGTTGAGGCATATGACGGTTTTAAGAAAGAAGTCTTTAACTTAAAAGTTGTTTTGTTGTGGAATGTTAATGATTTCCCAGCTTATGGTAATCTATCAGGGTTAAGCACAAAAGGTTACCAGAGATGTCCAATATGTTGCACTAACACAAAGGCTTTTCGTCTGTCTAATGGGCACAAAATTTGTTATATGGGTCATAGACGATATTTGCCCCTAAATCATCATTATAGGGACAAAAAAAAAAGCATTTGATGGTGATAAAGAACAAGGTGTTGCTCCTTTGCCACTTTCGGGGCAATAAATTCTTAAAGAAGTAGAGAAAATTGATTTCAAGTATGGAAAAATGCAGAAAAATAAGAAAGTAAGTGGATGTTTCCAAAGGAAATCAATTTTTTTTCGTCTCCCTTACTGGAAAGATTTATTTGTTCGACATTGTTTGGATGTCATGCATATAGAAAAAAATGTGTGCGAAAGTATTATAGGTACATTACTTGATATTCCCGGTAAAACTAAGGATGGTTTAACTAGTCGTTTAGATCTTGTTGAAATGGGTATACGAACTGATTTAGCACATGAACAGAAAGGTAAACGCACATATTTACCTCCTGCTTGTTTCACGTTGTCCAGAGAAGAGAAAAAAGTTGTATGTAAATCATTTGCAGAGATGAAAGTGCCTGATGGCTATTCATCCAACATTCGAAACTTGGTATCCATGGGAGATTTGAGGCTGATGGGTATGAAATCACATGACTGTCATATGTTGATGCAACAATTACTTCCGATTGCTATTCAGTCAGTATTACTGAAAAAAGTTCGAGATTGTTTAACGAATGTTTGCATATTCTTCAATCATTTATGCGGAAAAGAATTAGAAATGAAAAAATTGGATGCATTGCATTATAAGATAGTGGAAACTCTATGCAACCTTGAAATGTTTTTTCCGCCATCCTTCTTTGACATTATGATTCATTTAATGGTTCATCTAGTAAGGGAAGCCAAGTTGTGTGGACCAGTTTGGGCGAGATGGATGTATCCATTTGAAAGAAGTATGAAGGTGTTGAAAAGTTATGTGCGTAATCATTATCGTCTTGAAGCTAGTATGGTTGAATGTTATATATCGGAAGAGGCAGTAGAATTTTGCTCAGAATACATGAGTGGGGTTGAAGCAATCGGAATCAGCAAACCACGAAATAACTCAGATGGAGTTGATAAAGGACTACGAGGGAATGGAACAGTGACCACCGTGTCTAGGGCAGAATTAGATCAAGCTCAATTAGTTGTGTTGCAAAATAATCCTGAGATTCAATCATATATAATGTAAGTAGAAAATATATTTCAATCATATATATTAGAGTAGTGATTTTCTTTTTGTTGTTTAAACTTTTTGTTATTTCTTTTATGTTTCAGTGATCACATAGAGTTATTACGGTCGATGATTCCAAACAAGATTAAAAATAAACAAAAATGGGTTATAGATGAGCATAATAAAACGTTTTGCCAGTGGCTGAAGAATACAATTTTGACAAAGTTGGGAGAAAAAAATCATGGACTGTCGACTGAGTTGAAGCGCATATCTCTTGGAGCAAGCATTGATGTAATAAAGCATCAAGCTTACATTGTTGAAGGGAAACGATTTCATACTAAGTCAAGAGATGATGCTCGGCTGGTTCAAAATAGTGGAGTAAGTGTAGTCGCAGAAGCTATGCATTTTGCTAGTGCAAAAGATAATAACCCAATTTCAGGCACAATGACATACTACGGGGTTGTTGAAGAAATATGGGAGCTAGATTATTCATTATTTCGTATTCCTCTTCTTAAATGTTCTTGGGTAGACAACAATACTGGAGTTAAAACTGACGAACTTGGATTCACTCTGGTTGATTTAAGCAAGAAGGGAAGCAAGAACGATCCTTTTATCATGGCTTTCCAAGCGAAACAAGTGTTTTACATTCTTGATCCAGTTAATGATAAATGGTCCATTGTTTTATCAGTTCCTGAGCGGAAGTTCTCAAAAAAAGAAGAGTACAATGAAAATTATGATTTATATCATGACTGTTTCATTGTTGGACAACCAATACATGAACAAGTTGAGAATATTCAGGAACATGATAATGAAAGTGATAGCGATGATCGTGATTATCTTAGAACCGACATCGAAGAAGGAATATGGGTCGATTGTGAATCGACCAAAAATAAAATAAGAAAAAGAAGAAAACATGTTTAGTAAGTTATATAATTCATTAATACTTGTGATTATTTATTTGTATAATGCATTAACACTTGTGATTATTTATTTGTATAATGCATTAACACTTGTGATTATTTATTTGTATAATGCATTAACACTTGTAATTTTTGTGATGCAGATGGCGGATAAAAGAGATGACAAAGAGAAACAACAAGGTCGTGGTAAAACAAGAATGAGTTACATGACCCAACAAAAAGCCAAAGGAATCAAGAAAAATCTTCAATGGAACGATTTGGGACAACCAATAGGTGATGTGTATACAAACATGATATCATATCTTGGATCTAGAGTACGAGCCACGATTTCTATCAACTCAGGTGATTGGAGGAAGGTCCCACAAGATTTGAAAGATGGTCTATGGGAGGATATCATTGTAAGAAATTATCATTATGATATTTATTTATTTATTTATGTGTGATATCTAAATTTAATAATTACTTTTCTTAATTATATTCTCAGGGTGGTCACAACATTACTCAAACCTTCAAACGTGAGATTTTGAAAAAAGCTGGTCAAATAATGAGAGATTTTAAAAGTGAACTCACTACCGAGTACATCAAACCTTTGGCTGAAATGGGTATGATGGAAGAACTCAAATTTCCCCCAAAGAGGTATAGCGATATAATTGACGAGAGAGAATGGTTACAATTTGTAACTAGTCGTCTAAGTCCAGAGTTTCAAATAGTGCATCAAGAACAAAAAAAACGTGCATTACTAATGAAGTTAAGGCATCGAACCTCTCGTAGAGGAATGGCTAATATAAGAGAAGAATTGGTAAGTATATTTGATATTATAGTTTAAATAATGGTTGATATTATCACAACATATAACTATAATTATCTTGTACAATGCAGAAAAAAGAACGAAATATTCAAAATCCAGAGAGGTATCAAGTTTGGCTTAGATCGCGTGAAAAAAATAAAGTTCTTGTGACAGAGCTAGACCGACAAATTGCCAAAAAGATAGTAAGTTTTCTAAGGTTTCAGAATCAATATATTGTTTTTATTTATATAAACTAATTTAACCAAATAATATCTTGAGTAGGAGGACGTCAAAGAAAAATTGATTCGTGGCGAAATTATAGCTCAGGGTCGATATGACATCTTAATCAAGCATTAGGGACACCAGAACACCCAGGTCGTGTTCGAGCTGGTGGGTATGATAATTTATAATAGTTGTTTTCTTTTAAGAATTATTTAGATTGGTTTATTGATGGACTTTATTGATTTTTTTTGTAGGTTCACTGCGACCGTTTCCAAAATGTTTGGGAAAAAACATAAAACAATGACTGCAGGAGAGGAGATTGCTCGACTAAAAGCTGAGATTGAAGAGCTAAAAAGACATAAATTTAGCACAGAAGAGGAATTAGCTCAAAATGAAGAATATAATGAGGAAAATGATGAGTGTGGATACTACGATGAAGGGCAATTTGATGAGGGACAATATTATGAGAATACAAGTGATGAAGTCTATCGACCTGCCCCCAACGCAGATGATCATTTTCATCAAACCGAAGACTATCCTTTTGATGAAGATGATGGATCATCAATTTATGAGTCTCTGCCACCACCGAGCTATGAAGTTTATTTGTGTTATGATAATATTGACAATGTGGTGGCTAAGGGTGTACTCATTGTACCAAACATGGGTAGCCAAATTACCGTCCATGGAAATGTACTTGATGATTCAGTTGTGAGGGTTTGGCTTATAGATGTCTTACAAGAAGAAGCTAAGATCCCTATTCCCTTTGGTAACGTACGATATGTTGGGGACGCACGAGACACATTCCTGCCTTGGCCTAAAAATTTAATTGTCGCTTGTCAGGTATAAAATTATTTGCTTAGATATTTAAATTTTATTTTTAAATGGGTACACTATACTGATATGTTTAATGCTATTATGTAGGGTCCATCTTCATCTAATCACAAATCCCTATCACCAAGCCCACATTTATCATCAGTTGGATCTCACGTAGTCATCCCCGCTGAAATAACTCAACCAGAACCTTCAAATTGGTTAACAGATAACCAATGGGACAAAATTGATCTGAGTCTAAAATTTATAGTGAAGGAGTATTATTCCAATAAAGGAATAGATGGGGTTGTACAAGTTCCCGTTGACCCGGAGTTTATAGGAGAACGCGAGGCTATCTTCATCACTTCGGAAGACGTTTATCAAGCAGCCTCCATGGATAATATTGGATCCTCAGCTATGCTGTTTGGTATGAGGTATGTATCAATCCGTTATATCATTACAAACTATTAGAGGAGTTTGAATATATTAGATATTCATCCGTAGTGAAGTAAGTTCTGAGATGAAATTGTGTGCTGTAGAGATAACAGAAGGTTGAGAACATGTGTGTCTTAGTGAAGTAGGTTCTGCGAATTTTGTGTGCTGCGGTGGCTTATGGTTGAGAACATGCATGTTGTTTGTTGTATGCTTTGTCTGAATTGAATTTATAGGTTCTAATAATTTTGGATATGCTATAGAAACAGAGGAAACTCTGCCCAATTTTTTTTTGACGATATTAATTTATTAATTGAAAATGTAATATGAATGATTGATTCTCTACAGATGCATTTGGGAAAGCATGCATCCAAATTCACGACAATTATATAAATTTTTTGACACCGAACATCTTTCTATTGGCAATGATGAAAGTAAAAACTATACGGTGGATCTTATAGCCAAATGGATGATGACTATGGATAGACGAGGCCAAATATATTTCATTCCTTGGATTGTTGAGTAAGAACGAACTACTTAAACATTATCACTACTATGGTTGAATTTTAATTTTAAAATAATCATATTTTATTATTATTTTAGTCGACATTGGATGTTGGTGCTCGTGATGATGTGGGGGATGACCATAATTTTGGACCCTTTAAAAAATTATAAATCTCCACCAATAATTACGGAGGTTATGGAAAAGTAAGTTCTTCAATTGTAATGTATGCATTATTAATTTTTAAAAGTTGAGAGCATAATATGTATTTAATTAATTTTAATTTTTGTAGAGCATACGCACAATGTTTGGAAAATGAATACATCGGCACATTTACAAAATTGGTGAGAGGTTCTTGTCCAAAACAACCTGAAAGTCATGAATGTGGTTATTATGTACTAAGATACATTTATGATCTTGTAAATGCACCGAATCCAACCGAAGTTATCAAGAAGAAAGTATGTTATATTTTAAACTCTTTTTTGCTTAAGAAAAACTAGATATAGTATTTAATTATCTAATCTATATTAACTTTTCAATTTTGCAGTGGTTTGACAAAAAGCAATTCAATGTCAAAGAGGATATACTACCACTACAAAGTGATTGGTTAGCTAGATTAATGCCATTTGTTTATGAAATCTAAATTTTTGTATGTATGTAAGATTAAAGTGCTAACTTATATTGGTTAGAATGATTAAAGTATTTGATTCATTACTAGCCAATTATTTTGTATTAGATATAAAATGTATATATAACAATTTAACAAATTAGTTATACTATTGAAAATAATTATTTATAATTAAAATTAAAAATTAATTATTTTTAGAAGTAAAAATGCTGGGTTATCAACCGAAATTGAATTTTTTTTTTTATTAAGCTCTTTTCTCTGCGGTTGTAGTAAGCCAACCACGGAGAAAAGAGAGCTTTCTCTGCGGTTGTAATAAACAAACCACAGAGAAAGCTCTCTTTTCTCCGCGGTTTGCTTATTACAACCGCAGAGAAAGCTCTCTTTTCTCCGCGGTTTGCTTATTACAACCGCAGAGAAAGCTCTCTTTTCTCCGCGGTTGGCTTACTACAACTGCAGAGAAAAGTGTAGCTTTTCTCCGCGGTTTGCGTAACACTTTTCTCTGCGGTCGAATACACTGCGCTTTTCAATACTCTAAAAAACCGCAGTGTATTGAGTAAAAAAACCGCAGAGAAAGGCCTTTTTTGTAGTAGTGTGTCCATCAATACATATACTGAGTTATTAGCCACAGGAAGCTAACCTGATACCATGTCAGAAGTTCCAGCTCCTTTATCACCTTGGGTGAGTGCATAAACCCCAATTGGCTTTGTTTGGTCTTTCCCCTCATTCTGACCAATATTCGGGCAGTGCCTGGAGAAATTTCCAGGTTTTCGACAAGTGAAGCAATTATCGTTGTTACACTTGCCTGGGTGGCATCAGTTGCATTTATTGCATTACGATCAATAGTTGTTTTCTCCCCTTGGCTACTTATTGAAGTTCAAGCTTCGACTTGGTGGCTCCATTCTTCGTTTATTATTTCCACCATTGGGAAATCTAGAGCTCCCTTGAGTATTGGTCTTCCCCATACTTCGATTGCCTCTGGATGCAAACTTTCTAGAAGGGCTACTCTGGATACTGGAGTACCTTCCCCGGTCATTGGAGACATGTGCTCGTTCTTCAGCCTTGAAGGGCTCTTTCTTCTTTTCTACCAGCCATGACTCTTGGCGAATTGCTCTCTCCATGACTTCATCATAAGTATCAGGTCTGGCTTTCCCGGTATTCGCGAACTAAGCTATCTTTCTTTTCAATCCCGCCATGAATTTGTGTACCCAGTTGGCTTCAGTGTTTACCAGATCCGAAGCAAATCTTGAGAGTTGGCCAAACTTGCGCACGTACTCCTAGACACTAGATGACCCTTGGAATAGGTTGGAGAACTCAACCATCTTCCAACCTATCACTATTTCGTTGTAGTACTTGGCATTGAACAGGGTCAGGAATTCCCCCATTCCATCTGTGCAACATCACGCCTCTTCCTAGCAATATCCCACCAGATGTGGGCGTCCTTCCTCAACATATACACAACACATATTACCTTTTACCTCTTGATAGCTGCCACAAAATCAAAGATTCTCTCCAGCACGCTGACCCATTCTTTTGCCACCAACGGGTCTGAAGTTCATTCGAACACAGGTGGGTTTTACCTGCTAAACCGTTCCAAGATCAGTTTCAGTTGTTCTATTCTAGATGCGTCAGTTGGTGGATTTTCTCCCACCAGTGGGTCTTCTTGTGCTAGGAATTCCTGTTGTTTGGGAATGTCTTCCCGGGGTGCTGGGGGTGCGGGGTTGTGTGGCACTTCCAGAAATCTTGGCATCGATGCCTTAAACATCTGAGCATTTTCTGCATTTTGCTCATGCACAATCCTTCTCATATCATCTATCTGAGTTGCTAGATTTGGTTTTAGCTGTGCTCTTTGTGCTTGACCTCTCCCTCGGCCTCGACCCCTTCCTCTGCCTCGACCATGACCTACCTCTTGGTCAACAGCCGCTCTCTCGGCTACCACTATTCGCAAAGTCTTTACAAAAGTATCAACAAGACTTTTACAGCAAAACCTAAGCTACTCTATCCATCGACATATCTAGCTCTACATCAGAATCCTCGTTCAATTGCTCGGGATCCTCCTTTGGCTCTACTGCTCTTCCTTGAGGTAAGCTATCAACCATGGAGATAGGCCAATACATGTCCCAAATGCTAGCTCGAGCTGCATGCGGAAGTCGTCCCACGTGTCGCGAACCAGCCACCAACGTCTGTGACGAAACCATACCTGGGCCGTACCTCTTAGACAAGTTCTTGGCATATCGCACTCTCTATCCCTCGGGTGTGTTGGTCCTATCAAAGACTTTTTCGTGTAATGCGTCCATTGCCAAATGACACACCAATGCCGTTCATTGTACTCGAAGCGTTGCATATTCTCATTGTTAGTGTCTATAGTAATCGATCCTAGGGGTAGGGATCATGGGTAGGTTTCCTATAACAAGGTCAACTTTCTCAGGTATATCGTCCATAACCTACAATTTATAGAATTGAGGTAAATAAAAGAAATCAAAGGAAACAGATATGAAAAGACAATACTTACAATGAGTGTCGGTGTATCTTGCAGAATGTACATGCGGGTTTGTCTACAGAATTGTCTCAACTCGAGCTCTGATACAACTTGTAACGACCCTCAAAACATACAAGACCAAAACATGCAAAAGCCTAAACTTTTACTTTAAATCATTGTACCAAAAATCCATATAAAAAACTTTTAAAAAGGTCGTGTGCGCACATGTATATATCCACAAGAAGACTTTGGCGTTCACTACCCCACTTTGCTTTTGCACTTACCTACAACATGAAACCACTAGGTAAGCAAAAATGCTTAGTAAGAATAGCCTTGCACACAAATATACTAACCCAGTAATGGATTGCCCTAAGGTAGTTATCATTACCGATCATTAGGGTATTGGATAAATCCCAACCGTATCATACAATTCTCAAACAATAGCCAAATTAGAATCAAATACTTTGATTGTACCTAACAAGCAACGTTACACATATCATGATAACCTGCACCTAGAAAATCCTAGAACATTCATGATATATAACACATATCATAGCTAATCATTGAATTAACAGTAAGGGATCCGGGCCTAAACCCGGTTCCAACATTTATGTCCTGGCTCCAACCCGGACTATATTTTTACCATGTCCTAGCTCCAACCAGGACCACATTACCATTGCCTTGGCTCCAACCTGGACTATATTACCATTGTCCTGGCTTCAACCCGGACTATATACTTACCATGTCTTGGCTCCAACCCAGACTATTTTACGTTAGGGTTCTGGCTCCAACCCGAACCTACTTACCATTTAGCCGCAGAATGCAAAAGCATTGCAAGAGTAGGCATTAAGCATACCTTGGTATTAATGACCCAAACAAAACTAGTGTAATCTACTACTACAAGCATAGACTAGTATATTCATGTTGTAGCCAAGAAAGAGAAAGGCTAACTTACTTGGAGTCCTTAGCTCCCAGCTGGATCTTTAACACCACAATTCGTTTTCCCTTTCGTGGTAACTGTAATTAATACAGTGTACTCGCATTAAACTATGACATACTCTTATAGCTAATATTCTATGATAGCGACATGCAATAATGTTCTCTTAGAGACTCTATAATATAGCCTTTTATACACCTTACAGTGTATAAGGCTGGATTTCGTTTCAATCTCTACACTATCATGAGGAACTCGACCTCACCGCAACATTCTCTCTGTGCTGTGCATCTTAATATTCTTTAACTAGAGAACTATCTTATTAGATAACTCGTATTTTTGTTTTTGTAAAAGGGAGTTCTACTCAACTCCTATCTTTAGACAAAATACCAATTTGTCATCCTCTTACGAAAGTTTACCGTTTTCTATCAATTAGCAAAATACCCATTTTTTACCCTTTACAAATAATATATGACAATGTTATCCCGTTCTTTTAAAGATTCTACAAAAACTCAACTCCCATTCTTACCATTTTTTTATCCATAACCTAGGATCTCTTTTTACGTTATTTTTTAAAAGAAGGGCAATTTTGACCCTTAACTTAAAAATTGTAAAAATCAATTTTTAATTTAACTCAAACTGTTTGGGATTGATTAAGTCTCCAAACCCTTAGTTATCTTTGAAATGATCATTTCTTCTCATTTCCAAAACTTTACTTCCATTATTTAATTTAAAGTGCTAAAGTCTCCTTTTTAAACTTTTGCCCTAAGTTGAGTTTTGGGAAAAAACAATTAAACTATCGTTCACGTATTCTGTGTCATAAGGATGGGAACTAGGAAAAATTCTCGCGTCAAAACTTGTTTTGGTTAAGAGAACTAACCTCCCAAAAATCATTTTTCGTGAAGGTTCAAAATTACTACTTTTCAGTTTTTAGGGAAAAGTTAGAAAAATAATTTCTCTTAAACCATGAAATATTTTTCTATTAACTTTTACAGGAGCCCTTATACATATCTTAACTAATTTCCTTCAAAATTTCATAATTTTTGGAATGGAAAAACCCATTCAAATTTTTAAAGCAATCTGGGCAGTGCCTGCTGCCCCGAAGTTTTTCCCAGATTTTAAGGTAACTTTAAAAATTTACTTCTCTTACATCATAGCCCAGTTCTTTCTATACTTTTACAAGGGTCTTTATAAATGTCTAAATTAGCATCCTAAAAAATTTCACAATTTTTACAATTATAAAACTCAACAAAATGTTTAAAGCAACCTGGGCAGTGCTTGCTACCCAGAAGTTTTGTTTCCAGATTCTAGAGCAAATTTTGAAAAATCATATCTCATATAAATTAACACATTTTACTCTAAAATTTTACAGTGACCCTTATACATATTTAAAATAACATCCTATCAAATTCATAGTTTTTTTATTTGTAAAACCCATTTAAAAGTAAAAACAATCTGGGCAGTGCATGTTGCTCAGAAATTTTCCAGATTTATATCAAAATGTCAAAATGTTCATAACTTGGGTTTAAAAATACTTTTTTAGGATTTTACAAGGCCTATCATCAAGCACTCACAAGGAACTATGCAACTACACAAATAGTTTTCGTAGATAAAGGCAGTAGAGTGCGATCTGACCCATTGGAAGCCAGACCACGAAAATTTTAGCAGCATGTATTTTTACACAATCACATCAATAAGCATTTCTAGCATAACCCTAGCCACATGTATGCATGCATGCAAATCACCCTACCACATATAAATCTCAAACTTAAGTATAAAATAAGCTCAAAAACTATTCAAACACCCTATACAACCAAATCTACAAGAATCACCACAAAATATAAAGAACTCAACTATAGATTCTACCTTTCGAAGCCCTAGCTTGGAGATGTGTTCCTTAGCTCTTCAAGACCTTCTCTTGGTACTCTAAACTCTCAAAACCGAGCCCCAAGTTACACATGCATATTTTTAAGAAAATGATTAGGGTAGAAAACATAGATGAGGAAGAAAACATGCAAACTACCAATCTTTCTTACATTGCTTCCACTAGATCACCAAACTGCTATCTCCTTGAGGTACTATCCGTACAAGTCACTATTGAACCCTAGAATACAAGATCAAAGCCATGCATGGATATTAGATCACATGCATGCAACATATACCCTTAGGGTTTCGGGTTTGAAGAGGAAGAGAGGAGAAAAATAGAGTAGGATTCGAAACATACTCTTCCCAAGTGTGCTCTTGAGCTTCTCCCTCCTTCATTGGGGAAATGAGTGCTCTTGGCTCATGGAGAGAAAAATGGCAGCAATGGAGGGTAGAGAGATACTAGGGCTTCGGTTTTGAGGAGAGAGAATGGAGAGAGTTATTTTCTTGAGGAAAAAGTAAATTTAAAAAGAAAATGATTAGATGTGTAAGAAGGAAATGATTGGGGTTTAGCCAATGAGTGGGGTGAGGCTCTTAATATTCCTAGGGTAGGTTTTCTAGGCTCTTGAGAGCCCTAGGTCCTAGCCTTGCTGCCCACGCCTCTCTCTTTCCTCCCTTTGAAAAGACCTTTATGCCCTTGCTCTTCTTTACCTATCTCCTTAGACACTCAAGGGCCCTTTGGTAATTTTACTTTTCTAAAATTTCCTAAATTTTACCCTATAGTTTTTAAATATATCAAAGCTTACTTAATTAAATTAAATGTGATCCAAAAATAAAATTTGTCACATATCACATAATTTTGAGAATTTTATCAAATTGACCAAAATGCCCTTAGAGGCTCGAGCAAGAAATTCTCATTCCTAATAAGCCTGGTTGATTAGAATTCAAACCTCAATCAATTTTTCTTAAACTTATTGGTTCGACTATAAAGTCTCAGTTTTCAGATAAAATTAATATTTTTATGCCAAAGTATTTCCTATTTTATTTAATCTGAGATTTTTTTCCCATTAGGGTTTACTCCTTGGTCACAGACCAATCTTTCTTTGCATAAAGCTAGATCCTTTACTGGATCAGTACATCGACTATAAAAATCACTAATCATCGCAAATTCATATAATATCATTTATCAAAATAATATTTCACATAATTCTTCACTGGCTACTAACGGGTGTTCAAAACACAGGAAGTTACAATAAGATTATCAGGTGTAAAATTTTTGCATCACTTATTTTCAAGAAGTCATTATATGTTTTTTTAATTAAGTTTTAGAAAAGGAAAATATTGTTTTGGTTCTATTATTTTGTCATATTACCCATTTTGACCCCTGTTTTGAAAAATGTACTTTTGGATCTTGTGTTTTATAAAATAGATTAAAATAGTCCTTTAGACCTAATTTTGGTCAATTTTGTTTTAATATGACAAAATACTATCAATTTAAAGTATTTTAAAAATATTTAATAACTAAATAATATATTCAATTTTAAATATAAAAGAAAACAAAAGTTAATTAAAGAATAAAAAGCATAAATCGCCCCTTGATATTACCCTTTCCTGCCAATCACCCTCATCAACTAGAGTAACCTAGAAAAATTAATACTTACAAAATATATAACTTCACCAGAAAACTTCAGTTTCATCATGCATTGTATAAAATTTCAAAAGTGGCAAATATATCCAGGATCCTACCAGAAACTGTGACGACATAGAGGGTCCAATATTTTTCTAATTATAATGGGCTATGGTATTTTTGTAAATAAAGTAAGAGTTGTAAATTTTCCTAGTATTAAAGCTAGGAATCCAAAAATCTCAAGATTAGCAGCTAGCCTAGCAAATTGAAGAGCAGGAAAATGTTTGTGATGCTTGTTGCCTAGGGATAACCATGTTGTTGGGGTTTTATGCTATTGTAAAATCATAATTTTTATGTAACATTTATTATTATCAATAAAAGAAGAAGAAATCATTTTTTTGTTTGTTTATCATTTGCATTGCTTATGTATTTTATTATATGCTTATTTAATACAAACATCTATAAAATCACAAACATTTACATAATCATATTTATAGTGACTAGGTCACAGTAGATTATAATTGTAATTATATGTTCAAAAGAATTAGTCCTAACATTAAATCAGTGCATATGAATTTTAATGACTTGGTAATCTACGATATGATGTAGGGGTGTTCGTTGGTCGAGTTAGTCAGTTTGGAGGGATTTTTTTATCCATCAAATCTCAAAATTGGGTTGGAACATATAAAACCTAACTCGTCCCATTAACCAAAAATTAGTATTTAACCTGTCCAATGTTTAGGGCGGTTTGGGCGGGTTAACCCAATAATCCGCTTTAATTTTTTCTTTTTTATAAAAAAAATCTAAATTTCTAATTAAATTATTTTGATGTTCAAATTCACTAATGTATCTTTGAAGATATTAAAGAGTAATTAAAAGACTTGGAAATAAATTTTAAAAAAGAAAAGTTATATTTCTTCAATAAATAGTTTAGATTTATTATAAAAAAAATGGAATATTGGCCACATAAATACTTAAGTTCATGCAAGTGTTGCACTTAAATACCTAACTTATTTTTTTGACGGCTTAAATACCTAACGTTTATTTTTTGTTGCAACGGTTACTTTTTCTCATTAAGTGGCAATTACCAAACTTTTTAAATAAGGATATTGACGGCATAAATACGTAAGTTTATGTAATTGTTGCACTTAAATACCTAACTTTTAATTTTTGTAGCATAAATAATAAAAAAAAAGTATAGTTTTAGAAAAGAAAATATTTAAATCCTAAATTTAATTAGTACAAAATTAACCCCAAAACATTAAATTAAAAATTAAAAATTAATTTTTATATTTAAATGTTACACCCAGATTTCGAGCATGAGAAGTTATGATCCCGAAATCTAGGCTCGTTAGGTGTAAGCTCGAAATATGCACGGTCGTCATATGACCCTTCAGTCAGACCGTGTTGCTGTAAATAACAACCTCGAAAGCTTGAAGAGTATGTAGCCTCGAATATGCTCTGAGCTTGCAATAGCCATGGTTTGACACATGTATATATTCCCTGATGCATCTCTTGCCTTTAGACGAGATGGCTCGAGCTCGGGAAGTGTAAGCTTGAATGTGATGACTTCATCAATGGATACATTCTATAAACATAGGCAACATAAGATGACAAGCTCGTGATTGACGGATAGTCTCGGAGATGTAATGAACTCCACATCTGAGCTAATCGGTTACATATGAATGTATTTATTGTTGTAAAATCCCAATGTTTAAGGGATATTATATAATTTGTTATCCAATCCCACATTTTATGGGATGTTTCCATGTACGTAGGAAATAATGCATTAAATGGCATTATATTATTTGATTTACAGAATATCTTCCCGAAATATGTGGGAATGAATTCTGAAACCTTCTCTATAAATAGAGAAGGAAACTCCATTTGTAAGGGACCGAAATTCTAAGATCTTGAGGAAAACTCTAGGCAACTATTCCCTGAAAAGTTTCTAGAATACTCCCAAGTACTTATAACACAGACTCGTGGACTAGGCAGATTTAACTGCTGAACCACGTAAAAAATATCTTGTTTTCATCTTTTTTCATTTCCTCGGATATATCTTTGTTTAATTGCTCTCCTTTTTAAGTGATGAAAAATGGTGTCAACAGTTTGGTGCTTTCATTGAGAGCCATTAAATAGTGTGTGCGTGAATCTGTTTGGTCAGAAAGCCTATCGAAATAGCAATGGCTGCAAATGATCCCAATATTTCGGAGGAGGAAATTCTAGATGAAGATGAGTACCCCCGGCGCCCTGGAAAGCAACCTATGGTGAATTCTGATCCTGATGAGAGGAGTGATTCATTCAACTCTTGGGGACCACCTGCTCCCAGGGCCGACGAGGATATGTACTACAATCTCGAGAGATATGTCCAAATCGTGGAACTCGAGAATCGCCAAGTGCGTAAACAGTTTGCAGAAGCTAAAAAACACAACAAAGAGCTAGCCAGACTAGCTGGTGAAGCGCAGGCGACTCAGGCTCCGCTTCCACAAGATGCCCAGGCTCCGCCTCTATGGGACGTTCATGTCCCACCTCGTAGGCCTCGGGGGCGACCACATAAAAATGCGGCCACCAGGAGAGTAGAGCAACCTCCGCCACTAGCAAAGCAGTCTGTCCCACATTGACCCCGGAGAGGTAACCGGGTTGAAGGTGCTGCCAATCCAACTGTAGAGGCACCGGCAGGAATAGGGAATAACCAAGCCCCCTCAGAGGCTCGGACCCAAAATCCTGGTGCCACCCAGAATGTGCCAGAGCCTGATTGAGCGAATTCAGGGCCTTCTAGTCCCCATAATGGATGACTGCCACCTTCTCCAATAAGGCATCCACCATCACCAATAAGGCACCCCTCGCCAGTTCGGAGGGATGCGCAACCGGCCCATCGTGATAGGGAAAGACGAGCTAGGCAAAGACATGGAAATGAAGAAACTGCTAGGGAGCGTAGGGGTCCCCATCCCACGAGGAGCCAAATGTCTCAATCTTAAACTATTGAGACAAGGAGACCAGTAGGAAACCCATCTCACAATAATCATGCAACGAGCCATGTTAGCGAAAGCTCAGGTGACACTAGATTCGTGAGTATATATAGCCCAAAGCCCAAGAACGCCAAAAATCGAGTAGATCACCCAGATTTATGGGAGCATTTAAAACATAATCAAGGATGTGATAATCCCCCGAATCCAGATCTGAGAGATCATCTCAACGGGCGCAAACATCCCGCGCCGAGATGGGGAACTGGAGTTGTAATCAACGATAACCAGTTCCCCCAATTCAGGCTAGACCTCCCGTAGATCTAGTCCAAGAAATGATTGAGCAGCTGGAAATAACATTCAGGCTCTTGCAGAACGAATGTAGCCGGGAACAGGACGAAGAGTTCGATGAGGAACTCGAGCCCTTTGCCTCGCATATCTCTAACACCCCGTTTCCTCAAGGATTTAGAATTCCTCATGTCCCGCCATTCGATGGACACAATTATGCGAGCCAATAATGTGGGCTACGAGCTCAGGTGTATGCTGTTCCAAGCCTTTCTCACGGGACCAACAAAAAACTAGTTTAAAAATACAAAAGACATTCGATTGCTTCTTGGGATCAACTATCGAGAGATTTCAAGAAACAATTCAAATCCATGGTCGGCATCAAGCCCGAGGCTTCTCCCTTGACCAATGTCCGACAGCAGCCAAATGAGTCACTGAAAGGTTATCTCACAAGGTTTAACTTGGAAGTCGCTTGGGCTCGAAATGTCGACGACAGTGGCCATTTAATGGCCGTTTGAGCTAGAGTAATGCATGGGAGTCCTCTCTGGGAAGACTTATAAAGAAAACCTGTAAGGTCCTTAACCGAGTTCAATCAAAGAGCTCAGAGGTTTGTTAATGTAGAGGAGGCGAGGTCAGCATTGAATATGACCCCTCAGCCCGCAACTACAACAATGAATGCTAACTCTACCTCGACCTCAGCAGATCCTACAACTTCACAACCCCCCAGGGACAACCTTTCCAAGAGAAAGAAAAATAAAGGGAATAACCCCGAGGCAGACGGGGGAAAGAAGAAGAAAGTGGAAAGATATTTCTCCGTATACAAGGTGTATACCGAGCTCAATGAGTCTCGGGAAAATATCTACCTAGCTAATGAAAACCAGGTCCCTTTCAGACGACCTGATCCCATGAGGAACCAAAAGGCGAAAAGAGATTCTAGCAAGTATTGTAGATTCCACAGAGATATCGGACATACAACTGATGAGTGTAGACAGCTAAAGGATGAGATCAAAGGATTGATCTCGAGGGGATATTTCGGAAAATACATAAGGAACCGAAACCCCAATCAAGCTTCCACCAGCCAGAGGACAGTCACTGCACCACCTGCCCAGAACAATAATTCCCGAGCTCAGGAAGATGAACGACCCCCTTCGATTGATGGAGAAGATGTTGTAACCATCTTGGGGGGGCCCCATATCGCACGATCAGGCAGGAACGCCCAGAAAAAATATGTGAATGAGTTAAAAACTAGTGACAGATCTCCCTACGAACCCGAACCTAGAGCTCCGAAACATTAAAGGGTTGAAACTCAACCCATAACTTTCACTGAAGAAGACGCCTCTCATGTACAATTCCCTCATAATGACCCTCTGGTCATCACCCTTCAGCTCGCGAACAAGAGGGTGCACCGAGTCTTAATTGACAACAGAAGCTCAGTGAATATCCTCTATAAGGCTACTTTAGAAAAGATGGGACTCGCGCTTCGCGACCTAAAATCCTGTGCAACTACATTGTACGACTTTTTAGGAGAAGGGATTGCCTACATGGGATCCATTGAACTCCCTGTAACCTTGGGAGACTACCCAGTCTCTATAACCAAGATGATGGAGTTCGTCGTAGTGGATCTCCCATCAGCTTATAACGTACTGCTCGGGAGACCCGCCCTAGTGATGGGGACAGTTTCGTTCGTTAGGCATCTGGCCATCAAGTTCTCGAATTCTAGTGGCATCGTGACTCTGAAAGGGGACCAGCTTGCAGGGAGGAAATGCTACAACATTTTCGTTAGAGGAAAAAACAAACAAGTGCACAAGCACTTGTTGTGGTTCGGAATAAGGATGGGAAAATCTTCAAAATAGACGAAGAAATCGACCCTAGAGTAGAGGAGAGGGCTGACCTTGAGCCATTAGAAGAGCTCGAAGAGGTCAAGCTCGAAGAAGTCGACCCTCCAAAGATTGCGAAGGTTGGAAGAAACCTTCTTGAAAAAGCAAAGAAGCAATTAATTTGCTTCCTAAAGAGAAACCAGGATGTTTTCGCTTGGTCACATTTGGACATGGTGGGGATAAGCCCGATTGTAATGAGTCACACACTCAATATTGACAAGCGCTTCCCCCCGAAGCAACAAAAATGAAGACTCCTGGACGATGATAGAAAGAAAGCCTTAAAAGAAGAGGTTGACATGTTAAAGGCAAATCGGTTCATATGAGATGCCTTCTATCCTGATTGGATCGCCAATTCGGTACTGGTCTCAAAACCTAACTGAACGTGGCGAACTTGCATCGATTATTCCGACCTCAAAAAGGCATGCCCAAAAGATTGCTTTCCCCTGCCTCGAATCGATCAGCTCGTAGATGCCACGGCTGGGCACGGACTTATGTCATTCATGGACGCTTACTCTGGCTATAACCAAATTGCCATGCATGCACCCGACCAAGAACATACAAGCTTTGTAACTGATAAAGGGTTGTACTGTTACAATTTTATGCCTTTCGGGCTTAAAAATGCTGGAGCAACGTACCAAAGGCTTGTGAACAGGATGTTCTCCGAACAGATAGGTAATAACATGGAAGTCTATGTTGATGATATCTTAGTCAAATCTAAACATAACGATAACCATGTAGACGACCTTGAAGAATGCTTTGCCGTATTGTGGAAGTACAACATGAAACTCAACCCCCAAAAATGCTCTTTCAAAGTATCTTCGGGGAAGTTTCTGGGCTTTATAGTAAATGCGCGAGGAATAGAGGATAACCCAGACAAGATCCAAGCATTAATTGACATGCCCTCACCTCAAAAGCATAAAGATGTCCAGAGTTTAACTAGATGGATGGCGACATTAAGTAGGATTGTCTCTAAATCCACAGACCGATGTCTTCCATTTTTCATCCTTTTGAGAGGAGGCAAAAAATTTGAATGGACAGAGGAATTCGAGCTCGCATTCCAGGACCTAAAGAAACTGTAGAGTCCAATAACTTTACTTAGCTAATTGTTTAGTAGTATTATAGTATGTATAGTATTATCTTTGTTACTGTGGATTTTTGGTTCAGACCGGGAATTATTTGGACACTCATAGTAGTACTTATAAATTTTCTAAGTTTAACCTATAGTTTAAGAATATTAAGTATAACCTAAGGTTTGATTATATGACTGATAATTAAGGATTATATTTATTATACTATAAGGTTTAGATATCAACCAATAGGATTTTAAGCACATGTTATGAGTGGGTAATTAAGGATTAAGTATTTTTTAGGATTAAATTAAATAAGGGTAAAGTTTGAATGTTATAGGGTCAGTCAGCAGCTTTGAATACGTTGAAGGCTTAGTCAAGGCTGTTTACTCCATTCAAACTTAGCAAAAAATGTGTAATTTCGTGTTTAAATATTCAGCGTGTGCCGATATATCGCAGCTATAGGGGGCGATATATCGCAGCACGTAGATACGGAAAACACGAGACGATGCACGGTCGCCTCGGGCATACTGGCCCAGGCGATATATCGCCTACAGGGGGCGATATATCGCCTCCTCCAGCATAAATTCAAACATTTTTTAATTCTTTTCCTTTCAGCCATTCAAACTTCTTCCAAAGTCCAGCATCTTTTGAACAAGTCTTCAGCCTCTGCTGAACGATTATTCAAATGATTTTCACCTAAAAAGCCATTATTTTTATTCAAGTAAAATCAAGATACTTTCATTCCCAAACTCTATAAATAGGACCTAGTACCCAGCCATTATTCACCTTTTGCTCTAAGTTCAGAAGCTGCTAGTGTTAAGTGAGTGTGAGAGTGTAAACACCTGGTTTGGGAAAATCATAAGCTTAAACATCATAAGCTTATCAAACACTTTGGGAAGTGAGGTTCTATAGTATTTCGGTTGTGGTGTAATTTGATCTTACAAGTCTTTGAGGTAACCAAAACTCTAGTTCATTTGTTTTAAGTTATTTTCCCTTCTCTTAATCTTCTACTCAGTCTCCTAACCCCATTTTATTTTGGTTAGGAAATCTAAGCTCTTGAGCACATAAGTTTTGGTAAGTGTAACTTTCAATGGTTTAGTCTTTCCATCCCTTTCATTTCATCTCTTTTCTTCTTTAGACTCACTCTTTTTAATGGTTATTAGGAGTGTTCCAAAAAGTCCCAACTCAGTCCACATATCCTGGTAACTTTGGTAAGGAAAATAGGATAGAATCTATATGTGTATTGCTTATGTTATCTTATGTATATGTTATGAAATATGATATGTTATGAATATGCTATAAATGTGTATGTTTGTAGGCTTGGGCTTATGCCCTATTTGACTAACAAGACCCCAAAAAGATTATGGGCATATGCCTACTTAGCTAGTAGGACCCCACTAATCTCATGGGCATAAGCTTGTTTAGTCTATGGGACCCCAAGTAATAATGGCCATTATAATAAGTGTATGTATTAAGTGTTATGATATTTCTTTATGTTTATTATGAAATTTATGTTTATGACTATGTGTTAGATTTTCCTTGCTGGGCATTAGGCTCATTCCTTTTTGTTTTATGTGCAGGAAAATAGCTTTAGAGGCGGTAAGATTCGTGACGCTTAGAGGATGTGTATCGATGGTGAATGGAGTCAAGGAGCCGAGCGTTATTCGATTCGAGGATGTAGTCTCATTTTACTTTTTTTATGGTTTCACATGTATTTTCCGCATTTTCTATGTAACTCTTTTCATTTTAAGTTATTTTTTTGTTTTAAAGACAATGGGTACCCATATCCTACTTATTTTTATGAAAGTAACCTTTGTTTCTACAAGTTTATAATAAATTATGGTATTTTCGCAAATGTATGTTTTAGTAAGAAATTTGTATGTATAGTTTGATAATGGTCCAAGAGTCTAGATTAGTGGGACATTACAGTTGGTATCAGAGCAACGGTTCCTTCGCATGAAGTTCTCCTCAATACACACGCTCAAAGCTCCGAATCTGACCGCCAAGTAAGTATTTAAGTTACAAGTTACTTTTCCTATGTGTATAGCTAACTACTTTAGTGTTTATGTTTCAGTTAAGAATGAACAGAGCTTTAACCTACCAAGATATCCGAGCCATTAAGGCCTTAAAAAGAATAAGGGAGCCAAGAAACACCGTAGGAGCCCTAGAAAGGATCACTCGAAGGTTGCTTTTGTTTCACCAAGAGATAGGTGGCCTTCAAGAGGCTAAACAAATAATGCTAAGATCAACGGAACAATATGTATTAGTAATTAGGTTGTTTAAAGATTTTCATCCTGTAATAGCAGCTTAGAAGAAATATGGGAAGAAATGCATGAGGAGGATGAATTACCATTAGCAATGAGATACTATTTCCTCTTAGTTAGGTTTATCGCAAAATTTGAGTTTCAGTTCACAAATGAGCAAAAACATAGGATTCTCACCAACCTTCCTATAGGACGTTTTGATGCTCATGAAAATGATGATTATGAACAAATAGATGATGATATGCTAGATGACGGATCGGATGTAGAAGATCCCGATTTTTAGATTAGTAGTTTTTATTTGTTTTATTTACTTTTGATTGTAATAAGTGAAATTGTTTTTCCAAATGAATAACATGCTATTTGAATATCATGTGTGAGTTTGATTTTATTTTCGCAATCATAATAAATACTAAATAAAATGAATAATGACTAAGTTCGATGAGGGTGGATACAAATCAATGAACCTGGTTTCCTTATTGAGAGTTAGGGGGCCATAGTAGTGGGAACGATTTTACTGATCCCAGCCCTCCCTCAATATGGTGAACTTTGGAACAAAGATAAATTTCGAGCCTGAGAATTAAGTCATATAGGATGATTAGAAACACACTTAGAAAATAAATATGACTTGTTTTTCTAAGTATAGAAACCCACTCTAAATAATAAATAAAGACCTATATAATTTTTTTTCATAAGAAGTCATAATAAATAGGTCCGAGATATGTTTGTTTTAGAATAAGTTTTGCCTTAGAGCCTATTAGGAAAAGTTCTAACATGTTTCTTTCAACTGTTAGAACTCTGCTAAGATGTCGCTCCGAAGATCTGCACGCACCAACGGAAACGCCTCCAACGATGTTCCAGCGACCAATGCGGTCCCTACAGTTCGCCGAAGGGGAGTGCGTGCTACTGCTCGCCGCAACACGCCGGCACAGCCAGCTGACAACACTGCATAGATTGCCAGACTGCAACAGCAAGTCGAGGAACTTCTGCAGCAACAATGCCAACAGGCTCAATCTCAGCCTCAGCCTCCGCCACAGCCACAACAACAGCCACAGCAAATGGCCCCAGCACCCCAGCAAGTTGGTCCGTATGGGGGATGCCCTGTGACGAATTACGCGCCATACCCAGTACAGCACATGGAGCCAGTGTACGAGAGGTTCCGCAAGAAGCACGCTCCGAACTTCGAAGGGACTACGGATCCCTTTGAAGCAGAAGAATGGCTAAGGAATGTGGAGCCGATCCTAGCCCACATGAATCTCAGTAATGCGGATCGCATATACTGCATCTTGTCCTTGCTCAAGAAGGATGCCAGGATATGGTGGGACTTGATCCAGCAATCCCATGATGCTGCCACCATGACATGGACCCGATTTGTGGAGCTGTTCCACAAAAAGTACTACAATTCAGCGGTACTTGCTACGAGAGTTGAGGAGTTCACTAACCTGAAGCAAGGGAATTTAACAGTGGCAGCATATGCTCGTCAGTTCGACCGCTTAGCCAAGTTCGCAGCAGAGTTAGTTCCAACCGATTATCTGAGGGTGAACAAATTCATGAGAGGACTCTGACCAAAGATCGAGATGGGGGTGAAGCTAGCAAACCCGGGAAACACTTCATATGCCGACGTTCTTGAGACAGCAATCGAAGTAGAAAGGTTGCAGGCCAACGTAAGCAAAGAAGAAGCCAGTAAGCCTGAACCCAGACAGCAGAGCCAACCTCAGGCCAGTCGGAACAACAATCAGTCTAGCAATAGCGGAAACAATCAGTCCAACAACAACGGTAATGGACAGAAGAGAAGGCATCCTGACAACAAGCAATCTGACAACAATAAAAGGGCACGACCAAATAATGGGGGAAATAGGTCGGGCTACGTGGAATACCCGCCATGTGCCAAATGTCAGAAGAAACACCCCGGAGAATGCCGCGCCAACACCAAGGAGTGTTTCAATTGTGGTCAAGAGGGGCATCGTAAGAAAGAGTGTCCTCAGCAAAAGCCAGAAGCAAAGAAGGATGAAAAGATGGTTCCTGCTCGGGTTTTTGCTTTAACCCAAGGAGAGGCGGATGCTAGCAACAAGGTGGTCACAGGTCAGGTTTCCATCCTCAATAATTTATGTCATGTATTATTTGATTCGGAAGCCACTCATTCGTATATTTCGTTAGGAATGATAGATAAACTAGACAAACCTAGTTAAAGATTTAGAACTAGGTTTGTAACTGAGCTGCCTTCGGGCAAAGTAGTTCTATCATCACGAATTGTACGAGGCGTACCAATCAAGATTGAGGACAAGGAACTAGAAGGAGACCTGATAGAGCTGGTGATCAAAGACTTCGACGTCATACTAGGCATGGATTGGCTAGCATGGCATGGCGCAACGATCGACTGCAAACGCAAGAAGGTGGTGTTCGAGACTCCTGACGGCCAGAAACTGTGCTTCATGGGATAAGCTTCAGGACTACGCACCCCGTTAGTGTCATCTCTCAAAGCTCAGAGAATGATGGAGAAAGGATGCCAAGCGTTCTTAGCCAGCATCACGAATGTGGAGAAGGAGACATCACTTAAAGTTGGAGATGTTCGGGTTATACAAGAATTTCCAGAAGTTTTCCCCGATGACTTGCCAGGATTGCCGCCAAATCGAGACATAGACTTCACGATAGAATTAGTACCAGGCACTGAGCCTATCTCTAAGGCACCATACCGGATGGCACCTACGGAACTCAAGGAGTTAAAGACGCAACTACAAGAACTCATAGACTTGGGTTTCATTAGGCCAAGCCATTCACCATGGGGAGCTCCGATACTATTCGTGAAAAAGAAGGACGGAAGTATGCGAATGTGCATAGACTACCGTGAGCTGAACAAAGTAACGATTAAGAACAAGTACCCGCTACCTCGGATTGACGATTTGTTCGATCAACTCCGAGGCGAGACTGTATTTTCTAAGATCGATTTACGGCCCGAGTATCATCAGCTCAAGGTAAAGGGAGAAGATATTCCTAAGACAGCCTTTAGGACTCGTTATGGACATTACGAGTTCTTGGTTATGTCTTTTGGTCTTACTAACGCACCAGCCGCGTTTATGGACTTAATGAATAGGGTCTTCAAAGACTACTTGGATAAATTCGTCGTTGTGTTCATCGACGACATTTTAATTTACTCCAAGGATGAAGTAGAGCACGAGGAACACTTAAGGTTGATTTTGACACGATTGAAGGAGCATAAACTCTACGCCAAGTTCAAGAAATGCGAATTTTGGCTTTCGCAAGTGGCGTTCCTCGGGCACATCATATCAAAAGACGGAGTTGCAGTAGATCCATCGAAGGTAGAGGCCGTGAAGGATTGGCCTAGGCCAAAGAACGCGTCAGAAGTAAAAAGCTTCTTAGGGCTAGCAGGTTATTATAGAAAGTTTGTAGAGGGCTTTTCTAAGATAGCCACTCCACTTACCAACCTGACCCGGAAGCAACAAAAGTTTAACTGGAATGATAAGTGTGAGGAAAGCTTCCAGTTACTTAAGGATAAGCTTTGGTCAACACCAGTACTTAGTGTCCCAACACCCAACGACAAGTTCGTTGTCTACTGTGATGCATCAAAGCTAGGATTGGGATGCGTGCTGATGCTAAACGACAAGGTGATAGCCTACACCTCACGTCAGTTAAAGGAGTATGAGCAACGCTATCCAACTCACGATATGGAGTTGGCAGTGGTGGTCTTTGCGTTAAAAATCTGGCGCCATTATCTTTACGGAGAACGGTGCGAGATTTATACGGACCACAAGAGTTTAAAATACTTCTTTACTCAGAAGGAGCTTAACATGAGGCAGCGCCGGTGGCTGGAGTTAGTCAAGGATTATGACTGTGAAATCCTATACCACCCAGGGAAGGCGAACGTAGTTGCCGATGCGCTTAGTAGGAAAAGCTATGGGAATTTGGCAGCCTTATCCGGAATAGAAAAGCCGCTACAGCAGGAGCTTATCTGTGCCGGAATAGAAGTGGTTGTAGGCAAGCTGGCTAACTTGTCTATCCAATCAAATCTGCTAGAGGACATACGAATTGGTCAGGGATATGACGACACACTAGCAGCACACATGGATGCAGTCAGAGAAGGCAAGACTACAGATTTCTCAATATCCAGTCAAGGTTTATTGAGATATAAGGATCGGGTATGCGTGCCAGACGATCAGAGTATTAAGAAGACGATCCTAGAAGAAGCGCACAACACCCCATACTCAGTTCATCCTTGGTCTACCAAGATGACTCATGACATCAAGGTAATCTATTGGTGGCCAGGGATGAAGAAGGACATAGCAGAGTGTGTATCTAAGTGTCTGGTATGCCAGCAAGTAAAAGCAGAGCATTAGCGCCCTGCAGGCTTATTGCAACCACTTAGCGTGCCAGAATGGAAGTGGGACGATATAGCCATGGACTTCGTGATGGGTCTAACAAAGACAAATAAGCAGCATGATTCCGCTTGGATAGTCATAGATAGACTAACCAAGTCGGCTCATTTTTTGCCTGTTAAGACTTCATTTACGGCAGACCAATATGCAGACATCTACATCCAAGAGATTATACGATTGCATGGAATCCCCAAGACGATAGTGTCAGATAGAGGATCGGTGTTTACGTCAAGATTTTGGAGAAGCTTACAGCAAGCCATGGGTACTAAGTTAAGTCTTAGTATAGCTTTCCATCCTCAGACAGATGGGCAGTCCGAGCGTACGATTCAGATCTTAGAGGATATGCTACGAGCGTGTATACTTGATTTCGGAGGATCGTGGAACAAGTACTTACCGCTGATCGAATTCTCATGCAACAACAACTACCAGTCGATGATCGGGATGGCACCTTATGAGTTTCTATATGGAAGAAGGTGTCGGTCACCATTGCACTGGGACGAGGTAGGAGAAAGGCAGCTTCTAGAGCCTGAAGCTGTTAGACAAGCTCAAGAAGTAGTAGCGCTTATTAGGCAGCGTATGCTTGTTGCTCAAAGCCGACAGAAAAGCTATGCGGATACCAAGCGACGCGATGTGGAGTTCCAAGTTGGAGATCAAGTCTTCCTGAAGATATATCCTATGAAAGGTGTCAAGAGGTTCGGGAAGAAAGGAAAACTTAGTCCCCGATTTATAGGTCCTTTTGAGATATTGGACAAAGTGGGACTAGTAGCTTATAGACTAGCCCTACCGCCAGCACTAGCCGATAGTCACAACGTCTTCCACATCTCGATGCTACGCAAATATGTGTCAGACCCATCTCACGTCTTCAAGTACGATACGATAGCGCTCCAAAAAGACTTAAGTTATGAGGAACGACCGATTAGCATCCTAGATAGGGGGATGAAGCAGTTACGGTCCAAGAACTTTCCTATAGTCAAAGTCTTATGGAGTAATAGTTCTGAACGTGAGGCAACGTGGGAGTTAGAGGAGGACATGCAGAACCGGTATCCGAAGTTATTTGGTAAGTAAATTTCGAGGACGAAATTCTTTTTAGTAGGGGAGAATTGTAGAGTCCAAGAATTTTACTTAGCTAATTGTTTAGTAGTATTATAGTATGTATAGTATTATCTTTGTTACTGTGGATCTTTGGTTCAGACCGGGAATTATTTGGACACTCATAGTAGTACTTATAGATTTTCTAAGTTTAACCTATAGTTTAAGAATATTAAGTATAACCTAAGGTTTGATTATATGACTGATAATTAAGGATTATATTTATTATACTATAAGGTTTAGATATCAACCAATAGGATTTTAAGCACATGCTATGAGTGGGTAATTAAGGATTAAGTATTTTTTAGGATTAAATTAAATAAGGGTAAAGTTTGAATGTTATAGGGTCAGTCAGCAGCTTTGAATATGTTGAAGGCTTAGTCAAGGCTGTTTACTCCATTCAAACTTAGCAAAAATGTGTAATTTCGTGTTTAACTATTCAGCGTGTGCCGATATATCGCAGCTATAGGGGGCGATATATCGCAACACGTAGATACGGAAAACACGAGACGATGCACGGTCGCCTCGGGCATACTGGCCCAGGCGATATATCGCCTACAGGGGGCGATATATCGCCTCCTCCAGCATAAATTCAAACATTTTTTAATTCTTTTCCTTTCAGCCATTCAAACTTCTTCAAAAGTCCAGCATCTTTTGAACGAGTCTTCATCCTCTGCTGAACGATTATTCAAATGATTTTCACCTAAAAAGCCATTATTTTTATTCAAGTAAAACAAGATACTTTCATTCCCAAACTCTATCAATAGGACCTAGTACCCAGCCATTATTCACCTTTTGCTCTAAGTTCAGAAGCTGCTAGTGTTAAGTGAGTGTGAGAGTGTAAACACCTGGTTTGGGAAAATCATAAGCTTAAACATCATAAGCTTATCAAACACTTTGGGAAGTGAGGTTCTATAGTACTTCGGTTGTGGTGTAATTTGATCTTACAAGTCTTTGAGGTAACCAAAACTCTAGTTCATTTGTTTTAAGTTATTTTCCCTTCTCTTAATCTTCTACTCAGTCTCCTAACCCCATTTTATTTTGGTTAGGAAATCTAAGCTCTTGAGCACATAAGTTTTGGTAAGTGTAACTTTCAATGGTTTAGTCTTTCCATCCCTTTCATTTCATCTCTTTTCTTCTTTAGACTCACTCTTTTTAATGGTTATTAGGAGTGTTCCAAAAATTCCCAACTCAGTCCACATATCCCGTTAACTTTGGTAAGGAAAATAGGATAGAATCTATATGTGTATTGCTTATGTTATCTTATGTATATGTTATGAAATATGATATGTTATGAATATGCTATAAATGTGTATGTTTGTAGGCTTGGGCTTATGCCCTATTTGACTAACAAGACCCCAAAAAGATTATGGGCATATGCCTACTTAGCTAGTAGGACCCCACTAATCTCATGGGCATAAGCTTGTTTAGTCTATGGGACCCTAAGTAATAATGGCCATTATAATAAGTGTATGTATTAAGTGTTATGATATTTCTTTACGTTTATTATGAAATTTATGTTTATGACTATGTGTTAGATTTTCCTTGCTGGGCATTAGGCTCATTCCTTTTTGTTTTATGTGCAGGAAAATAGCTTTAGAGGCGGTAAGATTCGTGACGCTTAGAGGATGTGTATCGATGGTGAATGGAGTCAAGGGGCCGAGCGTTATTCAATTCGAGGATGTAGTCTCATTTTACTTTTTTTATGGTTTTACATGTATTTTCCGCATTTTCTATGTAACTCTTTTCATTTTAAGTTATTTTTTTGTTTTAAAGACAATGGGTACCCATATCCTACTTATTTTTATGAAAGTAACCTTTGTTTCTACAAGTTTATAATAAATTATGGTATTTTCGCCAATGTATGTTTTAGTAAGAAATTTGTATGTATAGTTCGATAATGGTCCAAGAGTCTAGATTAGTGGGACATTACAGAAACACCTCGCGGAACCTCCGATCTTGTCAAAAACTATCATAGGAGAAGTATTATACTTGTATCTCACTACAACCAAGCACGCCATCAGTGCTGTGCTCATTCGAGAAGACCAGAAGGTGCAAAAACCAGTGTACTATGTCAGCAAGAGGTTACTGGGGGTAGAATCGAGATACCCGTTAATGGAAAAACTTGCTCTTAGCCTGATCCACACATCTCGAAAGCTCTGACCTTACTTCCAAGCACACCCCATCCATGTGCTAACTGACTAACCACTACGGCAAGTCTTGTCCAAACCAGAGGCCTCAGGCAGATTGTTAAAATGGGTTGTTGAACTCGGAAAGTTTGAGATCACTTATCATCCAAGAATGACCATAAAAGGGCAGGCCCTGGAAGACTTCATTGTGAAATGTATAGGAGTGTCTGATGACGAAGTTATAACCCCAGCCCGCGAGCTGTGGAAACTTTTTGTCGATGGATCTTCCAACGAAAATGGATCGGGGGCAAGGATCATATTGATCACTCCAACTGGAAGTTGATTTCACTCTGCCTTGAGGTTCAGCTTCGAAGCATCTAACAATGAGGCTGAGTACGAAGCTCTACTGGCAGGACTCCGAATAGCCAAAGAGCTCAAGGCCAAAGCAATACATTGTTACAGTGATTCGCAGTTGGTGGTCAACCAAATCCTAGGGGAATATCAGGCTCGTGGCATAAGAATGTCTGCATATTTAGAAAAATATAAAGTGGCGCTCTAACATTTTGAGTTCTATACGATAGAGCAGGTTCCCCGAGAGAAAAACTCCAATGCAGACGCCTTAGCCAGACTCACCACATCCAAAGAAGTCGATGTGCTGAATGTAGTACCAATAGAGCACCTGTCGACTCCCAGTATCAGTGAGCCTGAAAAGGAAGATGTATGCACGATTGACTCCGAACCGACCTGGATGACCCCAATAGTTGATTACCTCGAAACCGGTATTCTCCTAGCAGAACGGAACAAGGCTCGGAAATTGATGTATCAGATTCAAAGATACACTATTATGGAAGGAAGGTTATATCGGAGAGGAAATTATATGCCATTAGTTCGATGTGTAACTCCACCCAAGGCCAAGAAAATCCTAGAAGAAATTCATGAAGGATTTTGTGGAGACCACACTGGGGGGCATAGCCTATCAAAGAAAATTATAAGACAAGGATACTTCTGGCCCATTATCAAAGCATATGCATTCGAGTATGTAAAGAAATGTGATAAATGCCAGTGATTTGCTACAATTCCGCGAGCTCCACCATCCGAGCTAACCATGATGACCTCCCCATGGCCATTTGCGGTGTGGGGAATCAATATTATAGGCTCGTTGCCAATTGGCAAAGGTGGAGTAAAGTATGCAGTGGTCGCGGTCGATTATATTACAAAATGGACCGAGGCCAAACCTCTGGCAACGATTACCTCGAAAAAAGTCTTGGACTTTGTGGTAAAAAACATCATCTGCCAATATGGAATGCCAAGGAAAATAGTATCAGATAACGGTACTCAATTCGACAATGAATTATTCACCCACTTTTGTGAAAAAAATGGAATAATAAAAAGCTTCTCCTCTGTTGCCCATCCCCAAGAAAATGGCTAGGTCAAAGTGGTAAATAAGACTCTCAAGAGTTCTATGAAAAAGAAGTTAGAAGAAGCTAAGGGAAAATGTCCCGAGGAGTTACCTCAAGTTTTGTGGGCATATCGGACTACAACTTGCATTTCAATAGGGCATACCCCTTTTTCCCTGGCATATGGGTGCGAGGCTATGTTACCAATCGAGGTCGAAATATCCACTATTCGTAGCCATGCTTATGATCAAGTCTCGAACCAATCCCAGCACGAAGTAAGTCTGGACCTTATTGAAGAGAGGCGAAATGAAGCTCAGCTAAGAAATGCGGTATATTAGCAGCGAGCTACCCAATATTTCAATAAAAAGATTCGGGATAGGAAGTTCGGATTAGGAGACTTGGTACTAAGGTGTGTGTTCCTAGCTACAAGGGACCAGGCTGCTGGAGTACTTGGGCCTAATTGGGAAGGACCTTACCAAATCGAGTCAGTTATCCGACCCGTCGTCTATAAATTGGCAAGGTTAAACGGAGAATTGGTACCACGAGCTTGGAATGGCGAACATCTATGACTTTACTATCAATAGTGTAGGAATGATGTCTCATGTAACCATGCTTGTCTATCTTTACAAATTTTTTATTAATAAACTGTTCGATTTTGATCAAAAGTCGCTTTTGTTTCAATGTGTTGTATTTTTTGCAAACTCTCTTAATTTAATAACCTATGACACTCATAGGATATTAAGGGGCATCAGTGGTATATATACCATAAGTTTGAAAAAATAAATAACTTAAATATAGCATACACAAAAACTAACAAATGTCTGGACCGTTAACCCGACATAGAAGTTAAAAGTGTATTATAAAAATAAAGTGTCTGGATACAACTAGATACGCGAACTAGTATGATCTAGATATAACTAGATCGAAAAATATATAAGTGTCTGGATATAACCAGATGCGCGAGCCAAGATAATTTGGATGTAACCAGATTATTAAATATAAAGTGTCTGGATACAGCTAGATACGCGAACTAGTATGATCTGGATATAACTAGGTCAAAAATATATGTGTATGGATTACGAACCAAACACGACCTAAATAGGCTTGGAACAAACCAGGTAAAACTGATCGACACACGTGGGAAAAAGATAAACCTACTTCGAGCTAAGTCGATACCAAGGCTGGAGTATTTTGCAACAACATTTCGACCTCACAACCTCAAGGAACTATCTAAGGAAGAGTAAAAGTGACTATACGAAGCAAGATACAACTAAACTACTTGGCTTACATACCACTTAAGTACTTTCGAGTGCGTGGTAAAAGTAAGACCCGACCTTGACACAAAACGAGATCGGATATGGATACATTGAGCAAACTATGCATGAATGCATCGAAACTCAAGCTAAAATTCAGCAGATATTTGTATGAATAAATAAACATAAAGGGCAAAAATTTTAATATAAATTGCTTGAAATATTTCGATCTAAGAAGTGTAAGGCAAAAATATTAAAATACCAAATGTAATCTTGAATAAACGAAAATAGCTCTTTTACGAGCTATAAAATTTTTTCGCCCCAAGGGCATAAAAAATAAAGGCCCTAAACAATTACAATTTTTTTTAAGTGGGACGCAGCCCATGATCAAGCTCTAGGAAGCATGAGCATCCCCTATGGCAGCACTTGACCCCTCCTTAACCTTCTTAGCTTCCTCCACCTCCAGCCGAGCTTGCCATTTAGCCAGAAGCTTGTCCTCAAAGGTGCCCAAGAAGCTCGTGTCGAGATCGACGTTGTTGGCCCAAATCTGGTACATGGCCATGTCAATTGCCCAATCCTTCCTCTGCTTGAACTCTTTGAGGAGGCGAGCCTTTTCACCCTCCATTATCTCAAAGGTGGCTTTTTTCTCCTCCTCGAGTTTGGCCTTAAGCTTTTAAAGCTCCTCAGCCCTGGAGCTCTTCTCTTTGAGCTCGGCATTCAGCTTCTTAAGCTCCTCAACCACAGAATTCATCTCTTTAAGCTCAGCCTCCAACTTTGACTTTGCAGCTTTGAACTCATTAGCAAGCTTAAGCTGGAGATCCTTCGACTCTTGAGCATAGGACATGCTCGCATGAACCTTGTTGTTCAGCTTGTAATTTAGCTGAGCAACTGCTGCGAGAGCCTAACACACAAACGAATCAAGTTAGAACATGTTCTAGGTAAAATTCAAATAAACGACAAAGTAAGAGAAATTATCGAGGAGATGAGCTCAGTACTTTTGTCATAGAGGACATTGGAGTCCCGAGCATTGACCAGGAATTTCCATTGAGGAGCCCCAAGATTGCTGAAGCTTTGGCCCACACGAGAAAGGACGTCTGAGCCTAGAGTGGCTCCATGAGTCCCCGCAGTGGTGTCGATAACATACTCATCAGAATGAGTTAAAATCGACAGCAAGTGCTCTCGAGTGGGAACCAGCTTCTTCGGAGCTGGGGTGGCCGTTGGAAGGGTCTGAACAAGAGGAGGCAAGGAAGGAGAAAATACCATAGGAACATTGACCTAGGGATTGGAGGTCGCAACTGGGCTCAGAACAAGAGGAGCTAGAGGAGGAGGATTCACCTCGGTCCTTTTAGGGACTTTGGCGGGCCGACCAGTTTTTTGTGAGGCTCTCGGGCGCTTGCTTTGCTTGGCTCCCAAACGGCTGTTGAGCATATTCTTGAGGCCAGAGTCCATAGTGCCTGCATAATCAAATCACGTTAGAAAATGAGCATAAAATTCTAAAGTAAGCATAAGGCAGACAGATAAAGGAAATAAAGACAAGTGACAAGAAAACTAACTGGAACTCTCCCCCGAGCTCGTGCTCGGCAACTAGGTAATTCCCCTATCTTCAGAGGAGGCTGGGGGAGTCTCTTCCCTATACGTGGAAGTAAACCTTGAAAGGTCCCTATAGTCACTTGTCCCATATTGAACGGCTACCCCATCCCAAACTTCATTCAGACTATACATGGTTTGGTATTTCCCCAGCCAGCTACCTACCCAAGACCATACATAAAAGTTATCCCTATAATATGGGAATAAGATCAGGGTGTCAGGTCTATGTTTAAGAAGGGAAGGATACCATAAGGTCGAGCTGAGAATGACCTTACCTCTGTCACTTAAGCTTAAGCCAGGCCGTCTGTCCAAAAGAACGCTAGCTTGAAGTTAGGAGGATGGTTGGGCATGTCTTCAAAGATCTTCCTCTCCTTGGGATAGCTTGATAGGTAGTAGAAGCCATCTCCTCCTCGAGCTCGGGGGGGTTGCTTTTCAGACAAAAGAGATACATGATCTCTCTTGGCGAAGGTCCTTCCCACTTCAGTTCGTGGTATAGCGACCTTAGGGCTGACAAGACCCTATATGAGTTGGCCTGGAGCTGGAAGGGCGCGAGGCCAAAAAAATCCAGAAAGTCCTTAAAAAAGGACTTAAAGGGCAATAAGGCCCCTACCTTCATATGCTCGTGCCTCCAAGCTGCGAGCTTCAGCTTATTGTCGGGATGGCCATCTCCCGGGGCGTAGCAGCTCTGTTCGATTGAGGTAGGAGCTCGACACCTCAGTGAGCCTGATAATCCTAGGCTGTGGCGAGCTAGGATGTTGGTGATTTTCCCTAACGAAGAAACCGAGCTCCAATAATGCTCAGCCTCGAAAAATTCCCCCCTTAAGGTAGGAATGGTAGTCGGCTATGAGGTGGATGGACAACTTCATGACTCCTCCATCAGCAAGAATGCAAGATCACCCGGCTTGAAGGCAACCATTACTTTAAGCTTGGAGTCAAGAGGGATCGATCTAAGCTCGGGATCTGGGTCTGAATAGATCGCGACCCAAAGTTTTTTCCTTTTTCTCTCTTCAACCTCGTCGATTTGACACCGGAAGTGAGCTCGAATATCTTCTTGCTCACACCTCACTTTGTGCTCGCAAATTAACCGTTGATTTCGAGATAAGGACGATTCAGGGCTTGGAGTTATCGAAGAATAAGGAATTGCGAGCACTGACCCCCACCATTTTTCAAAATTTTGTGACATCTAGCAAGAAAGAAAAGGGTGAGGGCCAGGCATACAACAAATAAAAGATAAAATTCAAGATAGTTCGAGCTCGAATGCTCGAAACCATGGAATAAGCTCGATCGAAAGAATGGGAATGAACTCGGAAGAAACCTGAGCTATTGAAAGAGTCAGGCTTCGAGAGTGTATTTAACGCGAAGGGGGGGGGGGGAAGTGGATTTATTTTAATGAATCCCAGATTTTCAGCGAAAAAGATGGCGGATACTCAAAAGGGTGATAATTTTGGGAAACGTGCAATTTAAAACCCTAATTCCATACCCCATTTCTTGGTCTACACGATACGTTACCCGTAATTTAAATAACAATAGTAGAAAAAGCCATATTTTCGTCCTCTACGCAAAATCTGGGTTTGAAACCCATAGTATCAGAAGAACCTAAAATCTACACAGTATCGGCTAAAAACATTCTAGTGCAAAACTAGTAAATGTGCCTACAGTGCAACAGAAATACAAAAAAAAAAATGTATATAATATGAACATATGGGGTCATGAACAGATACTTACACACTGAAGCTTGCGGATACAATGAAATCGACAACCGAAGGAGCAGTTGCAAGGATGAGCTCACGGAGTCGAACAGGCCAGGATTGTTTTGTTTTCTCGGTTTTGAGAACATGCAAAGACATAGAAATATGTGGGTTCTGGTTTTTCCTTCTTCTCTCCGAAAGCTTGAAAATGAAAGTGAAGAAGAAGAGAGGACGAGAGGCTATATATACGTAAATCCCAAAAGGAAAGGTCAGGCTAATATGAGCCATTGACTAGATTTCGTATCTGATATGACGTTCATGTACAAATGAAGTGATGGCGGCATAAATTTGGCAGACGAATAGACATGGAAATGGTACAAGAGCACTCAAGTACTCTGGTTGAGCAATCTCTGGCTGACACGTGTCCACACTTGAGTATGCATAATGGTACAGTTTCCAAGAAGGGTAGTTCAAAAGTTTCCTTCTCATAGGATTCAAACTGATACATTTAAGGGGGCAAAATGTTGCACCCAGATTTTGAGCATGAGAAGTTATGATCTCAGAATCTAGGCTCGTTAGGTGTAAGCTCAAAATATTGCTCGGTCGTCATATGACCCTTCACTCAGACCGTGTTGCAGTAATTAACGACCTCGAAAGCTCAAAGAGTGTGTAGTCTTGAATATGCTCTGAGCTCGCAATATCCATGGTTTGACACATGTATATATTCCTTGATGCATCTCTTGCCTTCAGACGAGATGGTTCGAGCTCGAAAAGTGTAAGCTCGAATGTGATGACTTCATCAATGGATACTTGCTATAAACATAGGCGACATAAGATGACGAGCTCGTGATTGACGGATAGTCTCAGAGATGTAATGAACTCCATATCTGAGCTAATCAGTTACATATGAATGTATTTATTGTTGTAAAATCCAAATGTTTAAGGGATATTATATAATTTGTTATCCAATCCCACATTTTATGGGATGCTTCCATGTACGTAGGAAATAATGCATTAAATGGCATTATATTATTTGATTTACAGAATATCTTCCCGAAATATGTGGGAATGAATTCTGAAACCTTCTCTATAAATAGAGAAGGAAACTCCATTTGTATGGGACCGAAATTCTGAGTTCTTGAGAGAAAACTCTGGGCAACTATTCCCTGAAAAGTTTCCAGAAAACTCTCAAGTACTTATAACACAGACTCGTGGACTAGGCAGATTTAACTACTGAACCACGTAAAAAAGACCCTGTTTTCATCTTCTTTTATTTCCTCTGATATATCTTTGTTTATTGCTTTCCTTTTAAAGTTGACGAAAAACGGCATCAACATTAAATATTTTGAAAAATTCAAATTTAATTAAAAAAAGTCATTTCTAATATTTAAATATATATAATTAAATAAGACTTGTTGAAAAATCTTAGAAATTAGAAATAATTGTTTTTAATTAAACATGAAAATTTCAAAATATGTAAGTATAAAAATGATTTAAAACTAGAAATATGAAAAAAAACTCAAAATTATTTTTATGTGTAGGCTATTTCCACTAAGCAGAATTGTCTTTGGGTTAAATGGGTAAACAATGTGTATTTAAGAGATCAAAATCTTTGGTCTTTCTCTTTGAAACATGATGTTAGCTGGTACTTTTAGAAGCTAGCTAGACTCCGAACCTATTTTGTAATGGAGCATGTTTTGGATGTTGGTAGTTCAAGGAAGTTTAAGGTGCAGAAATTCCGTAACACTTTATTGCAGTGTGAAAATGTTCAATACTTGAAGAGTTTGGTGTTGTTTATCTTTGCCAAAACATAAGTTTATTATGTGGCAAGCTATCAATGGGCATCTCCTACCAAGAGACAATCTTTTGAGATACATGATTTCTATTGAGACCTTGCTTTGTTTGGTGTGTGAGCTTCATATGGAGAGTCATCATCATTTGTTCTTTCAATGTGCTTTCTTGCTCAAAGTGATTCAAAAGGTTCAATGTTGGTTGGGTTGTGCAGAGTAGTCGATGCTTTTCTTTGAGTGAATTGTTTGGTTTGAAGCTAGGCCTAAGGGAGTCATTCAAGATATCATTTTGCAATGGGAGCAGCTACGATTTATTACTTATGGACTAATAGGAATTTACGTATATTTGAGAACAAATGTGTTGCTATGCATTATATTGATACTATGATTAGAAGAGTCATTAAGGCTAGAGTCTTAGAGGGTGTTTGATTTCTTAACTAAAAAACAGTTTTTTGTTTTTAAAAGTTAAAAATTGTTTTTTTGAATTAAATTGGGGTGTTTTGGCATTGCTTAGAAAACAATATTTAAAAACAAAGTTACAAAAAAACCGAAAATTTTGAGAACAACAAAAAGTTTTTTTCTATTGTTCTCAAAAAAAATTTGTCGATCTTTTTTTTTCTCATATCACTTTTTTAATTATTATTATCTAACATCATTTATTGTCACATCATTTTCTCTCTCATTAGTTTCTCTCACATCACTTTCTCTCTCCTTATTTGATCTCTACTCACTTCTCTCTCTTCACTTTCTTTCTCATCAAATTCTCTCTCATTTTTTCTTGGATCAATTTCTCTCTTCTTAATTTTTATTTCTTCAAATTTTCTCTCCTTACTTTCTCACTTCTTATTTTTCATCATTTTTTCTTTCAAATTATTTTATCTCATTATTTATTACAAACTTTTATAAGATTCTTCTCTTTGTAGATATATTTGTTAATTTTAATTTAAGATTTAAAAAAATAAAACTAAAAAATTGTTTTTAGAAAACATTAACCAAACACCTCTTATTTTTTGAAAACTACAAAAACTGTTTTCTGTTCTCATTTCTGAGAACACAACTTTGAAAACAAAAAACAGAAAACAATGTCAAACAGACCCTTATTATTTCATTCTCATTCATTGAACAACAAAGAACAAGCAATGCTTGAGTTTGTGGCTCAGATGTAGTTGTTTTGGTTGTCTGCTTTTTAGCAGGTTGCTTTTGTTGGCTGGTAGTGATTATTAAAATCTTTTCTTCTTGAGTAAATTTTTTTTGAAAGATCTTATAAATTAGAAATATGTCTTAATTATTAAAGTCTTAATTAAATTTGAAATTTTTAAAATTTGTAAATTATTTTTTTATTTTTAATTTAATGTTTTAGGTGTTGGTTTTGTATTTATCAAATTTCATATTTAAATATTTACTTTTTTTAAATTCTTTTTTTGTTTTAATTATTTATGCTACAAATATTAAAAGTTAGGAATTTAAGTGCAACATTTACATAAACTTACGTATTTATGCCGTCAATATCCTTATTTAAAAAGTTTGGTAATTGCCACTTAATGAGAAAAAGTAACTGTTGCAACATAAAATAAAAGTTAGGTATTTATGTTGTAAAAAAAAATAGGTATTTAAGTGCAACAAAAATATAAACTTAGGTATTTATGTAGATTCAACCATGGAAGCCGAATACATAGCGGCTTGTGAAGCGGCTAAGGAGGCAGTTTGGTTGAGAAAGTTCTACACTAATCTGGAAGTAGTTCCAGATATGGGGAAAGCATATAGAAAGAAAATACCATTTAGTTAGAGAGATTGTACACCAAGGTGATGTGAGTGTTGTGAAGATAGCGTTGGAACAGAACCTAGCTGACTCGTTTACCAAGACACTTTCTGCAAAGTCGTTTATGGGTCATGTATGCAACATGAGATTACGAGAGATGCCTCACTTGCTTTGAGGGCAAGTGAGATATTGTTAGGATTAATGCCCTAAAAGCAAGTGAAGAAATTTTATTAAATTAAATAAAAAGAACAATTTTATTATATTTGAACATTATAATTATTGTTTGAAATAATTATACGATAACATCAAGAAAATTCATTATTCATTCATGAGAATATGATCTTGTATTAGTATGAAAGAATTAAGATCATACATAATGAATAAAATAGTCAGTAACATATAAAAGTAAGGAATCTTTAGTGAATGGTTACTAGTGCGGTTTACTAAGAACACGGGATGCGAGTGATCTAGATTCAGATTACTAATGTGGATAGACATCTTAGTAATTGTGCTGTATATAATAGAGATTATATATGACATGACCGATAATAATTAATTATCTTTATAAACTTTTCGTTTGGCATAAATATTTGATTCTTATCATAATAGATGATCATTTGTAGATCAGTCTAAATCCTGAGTATTCATGAACTCATGTTTGTGTTTATTGGATCTTTTGATTCACTCGTTAATGTTTCTTAGTATAATGAGGCTAATGACTTTTGTTTTAGAGATTCAATGTCATTAATGGCTAGGAACATGAATTACAATAATGTAATTCATACTTTCCTAACAAATCGAATATTGGTTCCCTTAAGGGTTAATTCTGGAACTGAATACTTAATGAACTCAAATCTATAATTTTATTATAGACTAATTATTTGCTAGTGAATTAATGGTACTTAAGGATCAAGAGGTAAATAGAAGGGTAAAATGGTAATCTTTACCAGCTCTACTTAACGAACCAATAAATGGAGGACAAAACTACATTTATTGATTATATTAATGGACTACAAGTGAAATCTCTAAAAATATAATTCTATAAATACTTAGAGTGCAATCCATATTTATAGTGGAGTAATCATAAAATTAATAAATAAGATTATTGTATTAAAGAGTTTAATAAATAATCTGGTTTATTGGAGCTTCGTATTATAGATCCATGGTCCCCAGATCACATTTGTCCTACATTGTCAAGGGTAAAGATGTCAAAAGAAATATTTGTAAAGATAATGACTTAATTGTTAGGAAAAATTGTTTTGCCTCAATGGAAATTGATAATAATATTACAACTCAATGCTATATATTACAAATAAATAATGATTGATTAAAAAGTGTTACAACTCTATGACAAAAGATACATGTAAATATAAAGAAAGAGGTAGAAGATGATAGAAATAGAAAATACAACACTAAGACAAAATATACAAATAAACTAGAAGTAGTATAATGAAAAGATATAGATGAGATTACAACTCTAAAACAAAAGATACATGTAAAAGAGTGAATAATAGAAAAAAAGAAAAGCAATAGAATAAAAGAACAAGAATAAGAACAATGAACAAAGAACTCTCACTCACACAACCAAAGTGAAGAGTATTGGGGATCACCAACTTGAACAAGGTTTGAAACCTTTGTCCAAAAGCTTATTTCCCCCTAACTCAAGCACTAAGGGATCTCTCACAGATTATGGAAATGGTTTCTAGAATAATCAAGCCTCAAGGTGTTTCTAGCCAAGTGCTCTAGTGGATAGAAATGTTGTGTCTTACAAATGAGCATTAGGCTCCTATTTATAGAGTTTTGAGACACCCTTTGAATTTCAAATTCCACCAACCCCCATGGTTGTTACCAATGATTAATTGGATGTTTTATGGAATTAAAATGATTTGGGAGTTACTTGGCTGTTGGAAACATTCAAAGTTGGATAAAAACCGAAATTCAAAGAAGCTGTCTGCCACTAGGGCCGCGGCACATGTTCCAGGCGCCGCGGCCCTCAGTCAAGTTCAGCAACAAATTTTTTCAGTTTTATCCAAAACGTTCCAATTTATTCCCACTTGATTTTGTAACTTCCATACACAATATGTGAGTTAAAATCACATCTCTATCAGCCATTTCTCATATGGCTTTAAGAAATTCATCTCAATATTGTGTAACAACAAATCTACACAATAATGGGTGATATTTAGGAGTTACAAATTTGTGATGAATTTGTAACACCAAATATGTTACATGTTTGGACATTTCACATATATCCAAATAATGTAACTCTCTATTATATGTTACAATTTGTGACATTCTATGTCACATTTATTTAATCTAAAACATTATATTATAAAATAATATAATATTACATTATATTATAAAATAATATAACATTAATTGAAAATGAATTAATTTTCCAGGGCAATGAAATAATTATGTGATAATTATGGACAATTGATTAATTATTTAACTATATAGTTTTTATTTTGAAAAACTATAGGTTAAAATAAATATTAATCTTGTTTGGATTAATATATAATGAGAGATTAATAATTATCTTCTTTAGAATAAGATATGTATTTATTTATTTAAAATTGATATTTTAAGACAAAGTTAATTTTGAATTAACTAATATTTATGTTGGGATAAATATATTGTCTTAAATATTAATTAAATAAACAAATGAGAAAATTAGGGAAAACCCTAATGTGGCTCACGCCACTCACTGTATTGCACAATGAGTGGCGCCACACAGTGATATTTTCTATCCCTAGGATTTGAATTTTGAATTTCGAATTTCAAATAATTTTTTATTTAATTATTCTTTTTTTAAATATGATTTAAATTAAATAATTAAATAACGTTTTAACTGATCAGTTTTATTTTAATAAAATAAAGATTAATTAAATAAGTTAATTATCTTTATAAACCTAAAAAAAAGAAGGTTATTGTTAAGAACACATACTCTCTCTCAGAAATAGAAGCGTTAGTTTTCCAAAACCTGAAAACTATTCAATTCATCTTCTCTCTATCAAACCTCTCTAGTTATCATGTGTTGAGTACATCTAGAGAGCCATAAACCAATCTTTTGAATCCTACATGCCCACACACGTCCTTGTGTGTTTGAGGATTGGTATGGAAGATGAAGGTGTGAATCTTCAGAACTGGGATAGGAAGATCGTTGATTTTATAAAAAAAGATTCGAGGGCACTTGATAGGATACAAGGAGTAATATCTAATATGATTGTATGTGATTTAATATATGTGTGTGTGTGTGTGTGTTTGTGTGTGTGTGTGTGTGTATGATCTTGGATGGTATTAATAATTATTAAAAAGGGCCCATTCCCCGTTGCGTATCTCTAATTTGCTCTTTTGATACCAACAGTCATGAACTTCTGTTTGTGCTTATTGAATCTTTTGATTCACTCGTTAAGTTTTCTTAGTATAATCAGGCTAATGAATTTTGTTTTTGAGATTCAATATCATGAATGGATGGGAATATAATTTGCAATAATGAAATTCACATTTTCCTAAAAGAACGAATATTGGTTCCCTTAAGGGTTAATTCTGGAACTGAATAGTTATTGAGCTCAAATTTATAATTTGATCATAGATTAATTATTTGCTAGTAAATTAATGGTACAAAATGAACAAGAGGTAATTAGAAGGGTAAAACGGTAATTTTGACAAGCTCTAATTAACGAACCAATAGCTGGAGGACATAACTACATTTATTGATTATATCGATGGACTACAAAAAAAAACTCCATAAATATAATTATATAAATACTTAGAGTGAAGTTCTAAATTTATAGTAGAGTAATCATGGAATTAATAAATACGATTATTAGATTAAAGAGTTTGATTAATAATTTGGTATATTGGAGCTTCTTATTATAGGTCCATGGTCCCCAAGTTATCTCTGTCCTACACTGTCAAGGGTAAGGATGTCATAAGGAAGATTTGTAGAGAGAGGGACTTTATTGCAAATGAATTAATTTTTCAGGGCAAGGAAATAATTATGTGATAGTTATGAGAAATTAATCAATTGTGAATTATTTAATTATTTAACTGTATAGTTTTTATTTTGAACTTTTTTATATTAAAATAAATATTAATCATGTTTGAGTTAATATAGAGAGAGAATAATAATTATCTTATTTATAATAAGACATTTATTCATTTATTTAAAACTAATATTTTAAGATAACTGATATTTATTTTGGAATAAATATATTTTCTTAAATATTAATTAAACAAACAAATGAGAAAATTAGGGAAATCCCTAATATGGATCATGATACACACTCACTGTACAGTGAGTGTGGTGCCACCCAGGGATAGAAAATATCCCTGAGATCTGAATTTTAAAATTTAAACTTATTTGTTTATTTAACTATTCTTTTTAAATATGATTTAAATTGAATAATTAAATAAGTAGTAGCTGATCAGTTTTATCTTAAATAAAAAGAAAGATTAATTAAATTAGTTAATTATCTTTATAAAACTTGAAGAAGTGATATTTCAAAAGAAAATAAGAGTTTCAGAAGTTGTTTTGACTGTCAGACTCTCTCTCAAGAAAATGATAGAGTTTCCTAAACCTCAAATTCTAATCATAACATCCTTTTTCTTCTCAAACTTCTCTAGATCTCATGTTTTGAGTACATCTAGAGAGTTCTAAATCAACATTTGAATCTTACGTGCCCATACACGTCCTTGTGTGTTTGAGGATTGATTTAGAAGTTCAATGTGTGAGCTTTCATAATAAGGATAAGAAGATCGTTGATTTAAAAAAAAATATTCAAGGACACTTGATAGGCTTCAAGAGAAAATATTTTATCCATTTGTATGTGATTTAATATATCTACATATGTATGATTCTTACTGGTATCAATAAATTTTTAAAAGATCACATTCTGCTGCATATTCTGATTTTCATATTTAATACCAACACAAACTAGGACCGACACTGATTATTGATAGATAATTAAGTATTTTAATTGTAACGCCCTACTTCCCTAGAGTCGTTACAATGTGATTTTAAAATGTCATTAACTCGCTAATCAAGGTTTTAGACCAAAAAGTGTGAGTCGATCAGAATAAAGACTCATTTAATGAAAATCAAGTATAAAAAGGTTTGGACATTCATGAAAATTATAAAAGTGTTACATTGGGATCCCAAAACATTGTTTTAAAATATATTTACAACTCAAAAGTTAGTGTACTGTTGACCAAAGCGACAAAACTAAACATTTATAACATGTTCCTCAAAACAACCCCAGTCGTGGCAGCCAGGTAGGCCAAACATGTACGTACCGCTCCATGCCCTCCAACTCATGGTCGATCGACCTTTTCCTTGCTCTTACCTGCACCACAGAACACTCTTGAGTCGAGGCCCAGCAAGAAAACTTCATAGCACAACATATAATAACTTATTTCAACAAATGCATAATTAATAAAAAACATAAAACAATCTACAAGTTCCTATCAGAATTCACAACAGCGCCCTGCGTCGATGAGTGTGCGTTACCAGGCACCAAGTTCAAGGTCTTAACAAAGCGGGTGTGTACAACACCCTAAGAGGGTCTTGCCCTGGTGGCCTGCATTAAGCATGCTTAATGCCGATCCTGACATTTTCTATTATCGATCTTTTCTATTCTCGACCTTTGTCGTTCCCAGCCTTCCCCGTTCTCGACCTTTGCCACTCCCAACCTTCGTCGTTCCCAGCCTTTGCCGCTCCTCGCCTTCGCCATTCCCGGCCTTCGTCGTTCCGTCACAAACACACGTATGACATAATAGTTACAAACAATACACATAACACTAAGAACAATGTAGCTCTACGGGCACAAACAATTTTCTTACCAGAGTCCTGAGCTGACCGTATAGTGCGATCCCGAGCACGATCCCCTAAACTCGAGCCTAGCGGTAAAACCTAGTCACAACGCAGAAATAATAAATATCCATCAAAACCTAAACCAATTAAAAACTTCGAAATAATATTCTAGCCTCCGGGACCTTGAATTATACTAAGCCAAGTAGTAGATTCCTTCCTGAGCCCTTAAGTTTGAGTTCCCGAGCTTAAAAGCCTGATTTGGCTATTTTCCCTAATTTGAGTCGTGACCCAGCCCCTAGGACTGCGGTGCGCTACAAGTCAAAGAGCCCCAAGGCTCATTTTTGGGGGACGTGGGCTGCGGCACAGGCTGGGCGGTTTTAGAGAATCGCCAGGCCTTTCTACACACGCGGGTCACGATGCCAGAAGAACAGGGCCGTGGCTCGAGCTCCAAAACTTAGGGCTTGATTGGTTCGTGATTGGAAAACTATAATTTCAAAAACTATGATTCTAAAATGAAAATCTGAAATTTGTGACTCAAAACATGTTTATGAAAATGTGATTGGTTACTTTCTATAAACAGTTTTTAATTTTAAAAATTTGAATTTGTGATTGGTAGAAAATTTAAAAATATAATAGTATCAGAATATGTGATTGGTTCAGCTGAATCTCAAAACTATATATCAAACTAAATTTTAAAATGAGTACATCCATTAAATTTCTTTTTTTTTTTCTATAAAAAAGTTACATTTTTTTTTAAAGTTTTATAAACATGATGTTAGAACCTAGCAACACAATCAACTACAAGTTATAGTACAAATACCATTATACCATATAACAAACTCAATAAAATTAATAATATAAAATACTAGACATCAAAATCACATATTAGTATATTACAAGCGGTTGTTCTCAGAACCAGGTGGAGCCATATGCAATATGCCTACAAATTACAAAACTAATAAAATTTGTATACAAATAATCCTTATAAATGTTTACAAGTAAAAATTAAATACAATAAAACATGTATATAATTAAAGCTAGACTGTCTCTGTATTTTTTTTCTAGATGTGTTTCATTCCTTGTAGCTTTACATTGTCTTTAGCTTGCCCACTACCAACAACAACATTAGACATCCTATAATATTAAAAGTTTAATAAACCGTGTAATATTAAAAGTTTAATAAACCAAGTAGATAAATTTCATTGCTCACAACATTCACAAGTTTGTGTGTAAGGGTTGTTGAGTTGAACAACTGAGTTGAGTGAAAGTTGTGGATGTATGTTGTTTCTTGAGTAATACCTTGTTGACAAGTTATTTCAGAAAGCCTTAACTTCACAATCTGTAAAAGATATATACAAAATTTTCACAGAAATTTTATCAAACATCATGTATGTCAACTAGAACAATATGGTAACCTAGGCATACTTTCCCATATTAAGAACCATAAAAAATATATCAATTTCATAATTACACACAATAAACCATTATTAATTTAATGTTAAAATTGGAATATCATCTCAATATACCAAGAAACCAAAATCCATTGATTGTGCAAGGGTCTTTCCTCTGATCATGGGCTGAAGAGATAAAAGAGAACATGGGGGCATAAAATGTGTCATAAATTTTGAAATATATGACTAATGCATAATATACATCATTCTAAGTATTAAAATACTACAATAAAATTATTTTATCATAAAACTATAGAAAACAACACATAAGGTCATCCAACAGCAAGAGAAATTTTAAGTTAATGTCCACACCAGAAAGCAATAGCCAAACCCAGGATGTGAATGATATTTGCAGAAAAATAAAGTAGGTGAGTGCAGAGTATTTAGTAGAGAAAATGAGAGAAGGGGAGAAAGAAATATTGTATCTTGTTTGAGCATCTAGAGAAGGGCGAGGGATGAGATATAGATATGCTAAGAAGAATCAAAAGTGGTGGAATCTGGTGGAGGGTTGCCCAAAGCTTCTCAAACACTAGTGAAACATGCTTCTCCATACCTGACATATCCCAAGTTTTCTTCTTCTTCTTCTTCTACAACTGTTGACGAAAGAAAGGGGGTATGCTTTTGTCGAAATTATGATAAGAGGTAGAGAGAAAAAGATGAAAATGATTTGGTTTTATGGATTTTGGAAATAAATTTTACAAAATGTAGAAAACGTTATTTTGTGTTTTCTATTTTACAACAGAAAATTCAAATTAAGATCAGGATTTAGTTTTCAGAAACAACCAACCACTCAATTATTTTTATGGGACCAACAAATTTTAAATTTTCAAAATCATAAAATTGGATCCAAATAGGATACCAATCAGGCCCTTAGAATTCCCCAGCGTTTCCCCTGCGTTTTTCTGAGCTAAAACCATCTGAATTCACCCCAAATATAAACTAAAGCCAGAATTGAACCTCACAAGCATTTCCAAACATCATAAACAACATATGAACCCTCAAAATCAAGCCAAAACATTACCAGAGCCTAAAATCCAAACCTTGAGTTCAAAACTCAAGAACACCAAAACCAAACTTGAAATTCAATAAGAACATAGGAATTTACTTACTCCCACTGCAAATAACAACCCTAGGCTGGCCCTTGATTCAATCCCCAGCTCTATATCCCTTCCAAGCTCACCAAAACCAAGCTTTTGCTTCCAAACTTCAAAGGTCTCCAAGGCACCCCAAGGGAGGAAAAGGGGAAAAGGAGAGAGAGTTATGTGGCGTCTTCCTTAAGTTCTGAAAGGTTCTAAGGTATTAAGTCTATCCCCTAGCCAAATGACCATCATACCCCTATCTTACAACTCTCCCATCAAAGCCTTCAAGGGGAAAACGGCCTTTGTAATTCCTAAGTAATCCTGACATACAAAATTAACCACCAAATAAATACACGTTACCAGATAAACCCCGAATACGCGCTAAGTTACCGAAATAACCCTAGGCTCACCGCGACCAGGGCATTCAACCCCGTTGTGACTATTCTACTAGTCTGCTCACTAGGAGTGCCTCATACCAGACATCTCAAATATATCCCCATAACACTGGTGTCTCACTCATAACACATACATAATTACATTTATGCCATCAACATGTCAAAATTACAAGCATGCCCCAATTTACAGAAATGGGCTCACATGCATATTTAATATACATAAACACACATATCTTGTCACATTACCACACAAATGATCAATATTGCAGAATAACACATATATTAAATTAATTCCACAGATAAGCCCGAATATGCCCTCCTAGCATAGTAACCAAGGCACTCAACCTTAACAACAATTTTGGGACGTTACAACTATCCACTCCTTATTGAAATTTCGTCCTCAAAATTTATTCAAACATCTCAGGATACTAATTCCGCAAACCAAACTATAACCTCAAAGTCAGGTACTTTACCTTGCCACTTCTTTGTAACACCTTCATAAGAAGGATAATCTTAATCTATCAGACTTTATTTCTTTTATCTAGAATTTCCGTTGGCTTTTCCTTACACAATAAGTTTCACTGAATTCCCAAGATTTCCTCACCTAATTAGGGGTCGTACTCGACACCCCTTCCTTAACATTGGCACCAGTAATACCTTACGAGCCTCTACCCATGCTAAGGTAAGGCTAATCCGTAGGCCCTTAGCCTAATCCTTTTTACGATCTTAGAAATATATCAAATCTAGAGTCAAACTCCTCTTTCCTTTCCAAACCATCTTATCCTTGTTAGTTCATAATATTCAGAGAAATACAAGGTTTCCAATCATGGAACTCCACATTCCCATATTTAGATTTGCGAAATCTTATGTCCTTTCAATAACGCAGGCACTCCTGCCCTAACGATCCTTAATAATTTCACTGGTCCTCCGAGCCAATTCCGATCCAGGATACTTCCTGTCTCTGGTTTCATTTCCCCGAAATGAGTACTTCTCGTTCCCTGTCTCGCAATATCTTACTCAGAGCCACTTTAGCCGTCGACCGACATTCATCACCGTGGCAATTCACTTCAGGGACCGTATCTACCTCAAGGTCCCAAAACTCTCATATTCAAAGTAAAACACTCAAAGTCTAAGTTATTCCTTTAGGTTATCAGTTTGTTTGAAGGTAACCATTAATTTCAAATCCCAATCTTATACTCATCGCCCCCTATGACCCTTTCCAGAACCTAGGAACCTAAAGGGTCCCAATCCAACACTATTGACTTTGGTGTCCAGTGGAGACGTATGGTCTCCTTTCGTACACACTCCCTCTTCTGATATTTCACTCACACAAACCATAGTGTGTTAACCCAATATGTCAAGTCACAAATTTTCGCATCCACTCATCTCATCTGCAATCTGAGGTGATCCACCCTTACGGTCTGTAATCATATTCCTCCATACCAACTTCAGGATATCCTAGAGTCATAATAACCCTTATGGCTTTCGTTTATCATTTCTCACTTACTAAAAGCTTAAGTAGTGGACCTCCCGGCATGCAAATGTTAGGCCTTAACACCCATTCAATTTTCGTGGATACAACAATTATAATGGGTAACCTAAGACTCGTCCCGAATCTCCCCCTCGACACCAACATCCATCGGATCTCTCATCTGATCTGCATATCTTAACCTATCCATGCCAAAGTGGTAGGATTCTTAACCATTCCTACAAGATCTTCTTTCAGTGTTTCATCGTTATATATAGAAGTATATCTGCCAATTATCAATCATAAGTTCCAAACAAATCCCAGTCGTTACTCCACCTTAACCATGGCTAACCGGGATTACTGTCAACTCGACATTCTATGTATAACATCTAAGTCCTTATCCCTTCATCCACTCTGAGGTACAAACAATCACTCTTTTAGCTTACACATGGGATCCTTCTCCTAGTCCTTAATGAGCACATTATAACTCCACGTTTTAAATAGGGGTAGTGTCCGTCGTGTCGTCCTCCTGTGGTAGTCCATCACATGCATACTTAATACCATGGTGTGCTAACCAACCTTTATTCCAACTTCTGGAAGCCTGACTCGTAACTATCTATTCAGACAAACTTTAGGTCCCTATATTATTTCATCTGAAGATATGGAAATTCTTGGAGACGTTTCAAGTGAAAGCCAATGTGTTCCCGCCAGTCTCACCATGCTTCTAACCTTTAAGGCATTCCTTTAGAGATTTCATTATGACTTCTATCTTAACTAAATTATACATAATCCCATCACTTCCCATAATATGACCTTGAATATTATCTGGAGAAATCGAAACCTACCCCTTCTGGAACCCTACTGGTAATCCATACTTCCTCAGCCTCAGTGGTATCAACATAAGTATTATTTGTATTCTGTTCTTAATTGGAAGTAGTCAAAAGTATTCTCGATTGAGCTAGATATTACTTGTCCAAATCATCCATGTATTCTCTATTTGTTGAATTTATGTGGGAAATTGAAGCATACCCCTTCTGGAAACCTACCGATAATCCCTACTTCCTCAGCCCCAGTAGTATCAACATAAGTATTAATTGTATTATGTTCTTAACCGGAAGTAGTCCAAAGTATTCCTGATTGAGCTAGATATGACTTGTACAAATCATCCATGTATTCTCTACTTGTTGAATTTATGTGGGCCACTGAAGCATCAATCAGTTCAAAATCCTTCACTGATAAACCATCACATCATACTTAGTGCGAGTGGCAATTCTTGGAGGGTCTCTTTCCTTGATCCTCAACCAATAATAACTAGATCAAGGGTCAATTCCTAAGAGCACTGTCCTACTTTGCAACCGGGCCAATAAATCCTTCATTCTTGGCAATTGATATCTGTTCTTAATTTGGCTATCCATATGCAATACACATTCTCGCAGGCTTGGCCTTCTCCTTGACAAACGGTGTTGACATGTCCTTGTTATATTTTAATATAATGTTTGATTGATTAAATAAGTGTTACAAAAAGTGATTATTTAATTTAGTGGAGGAATGTTATATTATTTCATATAATATAATATTAGATTAAATAATGTGACAAAATGTGATTTGTCACACCTTGTAACATATTATTGAGAGTCACAAAATTGGACACATGTGTGTACCCAAATGTGACATATTTTGGGGTTACAAAATCAGTTACAAATTTATAACTCCCAAATATTACCTGTTATCCAGATTTCTGGATAGCGTTTAGATTGATATCCTCGGGGAAGCAGAATTACCAATGTCTTTCACGGTAGGTGACCAGAGCTCGCGGATGGACAGAAAGGCTTCGCCTCTCCTGTTTAGTGTCCGGATTACTCTTCCAAGCAAACACGACACGGAAACTCGTCAACCCTCCCGGACTCCCTAAGGGGTATCCTTCGGGGAAGCCCCTTCCAGGAGAAGCTCTTCAAGCGGTCTTCGCGGAAACAGTTCCGTGCCTCGCACGGAACAAAACCAAGCGGTCGAGTCATGGAGGAGGCATATTTGGAATGATATCCAACTGACACAGGATCCCGCCTGACACGCCCGACAGGCCAAAGCCGCACACATCCCAGCACGCCTAAGGGTACCTTTTCGCCTACTGTTCCGCTGACAACTTGGAAAAGACGGCTGACTTTGTGTATTCCCCATACTTTCACGTAAATATACCCACATAGAGTCTTGTAGCCATGCTACTACAGTAATTGTATCCCCTATTTATGGCTGGTGTAATTAAGACTCATGGACGTAGAGAAAAACCCTAATCCAAAACCCTAGCTATAAATACCCCCTCATTTTACAATAGGAGGGGTAACCAACAGATCATATAGCGAAAACTCTACAGAAATCTCTCTAGCTTCATCTTCTTCAAGAGAACCCGAGAGAAACACTGTGAGTGTGTGAAGTTCTTGTACACCAGCCATCTTACTGGAATCCTTTCCAAGTATAATAACATCGACTCGTGGACTAGGGCTTGTTAACGCCTGAACCACGTAAAAACACTGTTTGTTTAGTTACATTTCTGCACTTCTACAGTTCTTATCTTTTTATTATTCTGTTTGTATTCATTTCCGAAAAACTCGGTAAACATTTTGGTTCTTTCATTGAGAGCTGTAGGAAGTTGTTAGTCAGCTCTTTTTCTGTGTACGTTTTTTGTATTCACTTCGTGCTAAAGAGATGGTGACTACGAGAAAATTCGCGGTTGACAAAAATGCTAGGGTCAACCCTGATATTGTGATGGAAGATGCGGTGCAAAACGAACCCTTGGACTACCAAGGTGAAGACCCGACATCCCGCCAGGATCGGGTCAGTACCGAAGATACGACATACTTAGAAGAAGAAGAAGAGTATGTCCAAGACGGTTATTACAAGGACGGCTGCTACTATGAGAAGGACCCAGAACTGGTCCAAGTAGCCGAAGAACTGGAGGTCACCAAAGCCAAGCTTGCTGAGCAGGAGCGCCTCTCCGAAAAAATGCAGCGCATGATGGAGCGCCTCCAAAGCAAGTTCGGAGACCTAGGCGACTCGGACGAGGACGCCTCTGTTTTAGGTGGTGCTGATGCCGCTATGCCGGATCCAGCCGCTGCTGGACCATCCAAAGCCGCCCCTAACAAGGGAAAAGAAAAAGTTGGAGAGCCTGTACGCGCTGACGCCCCTGCACCTCCTAAAGGCGTGAATCACCAGGCCGACTGCCCCCCCCCCCCCCCGCGCGCAGAAGGTCTCTGGCGCTCCTAAGCCCAGACGTCCTTCAGCCCCAAGGGGGCACTCCGTGCCTAAAGGGCCCGGTGCTAAGGCACCCAGGCCTAGGGGAAGGAACAACCGCCCCAGTGATTCCGTCAACCAGGACGGTCGGGCTGCGAACTCGCACTCCGAAGACAGTTGGTCCACGGTGGACCTAAGAAGAAGGTTGGAGGCCAAGTATGAAAAGGCCAAAGGAGAAAAGGCCCGGCCTCGCGGAGATGACCTCCGAAATCATATTAATGACAAGCTCCGGGGACGTGACCTCCCGGAGAGTGATACGAAGAGGCTCGAGGAACAGATTGCTGCCTTGACCAAGCTGGTCCGGAAGCAAAGTGGAGCCCTGTCAGACTCTGAGGAGGAAGACCCGAAACCATGTATTCGGAGGATCGCGGAAACGTCCCTCCCGGATAACTTCAAAATGCCTCACATAGAATTATATGATGGGAGGACAGAGCCGCGTACCCACCTAGCTAAATACAACAAAATGATGCAAGTGGCGCGTGTCAGTGAGGACGCCAAATGCATGTGCTTCTCACTCACCCTTACCAAGTCCGCGGAGGACTGGTGGAAAAGATTAGCTCCCGGATCAATCCACAGTTGGAAGGAGCTACAGTCCGCATTCAGGAGGCAGTTCATTGCTGCCCGCGACCATGACATGGAGGTTGGATCCTTAACCAACATCAAGCAGCAACCCAATGAGAACCTCAAAGCTTTCATTCAGAGAATGATGGAAGCTGCTGCAAAGACCAAGGTCAGCGATGACATGAAGCTGATCGCCCTTCAATTGGGCCTTACTGTCGGCTCCCTGCTATGGGGGGAAATGCAAAGGAGACGGGCAGAAACGCTGTCCGAATTCATGTCAAAAGCTCAGGGAATCATCAACCTTGAGGATGCCTACCAGCAGGCCTTTGGAGTTCCCCCGGCTCCAACGCCTTCCGTGACTGCGCCGAGCTTTGCCATCCTAGGCCGACCGGTCCTAATAGATTGTGGGGCCATAACCTCGATACGCCACTTATGCTTGAAGTTTCCATGCGACGATGGGCGTATCGGCACCCTCCGAGGAGACCAACGAAGTGCAGGAAGCTGTTATAACGTCTCCGTCCGATCCGTCTACACGGTCCAGGAGACGGTTGCTGCCATTCCTTTGGCGGAAGAATTACCAGAAACTGGGGGTGCTCAAGAGGCATACTTTGACGAACTCGACCCAAGAGTGGGAATCGAGAAAGCGATAGAGCCGATGGAGGAAGTCGAAGAGGTGATCCTCAACCCGGGAGATCCCACCAAAGTCATTCAGGTGGGGAAAAACCTGCCGTCGGCCATTCGAGATAAGATCGTGGCCACTGTGAAGAATAATCAGGATATCCTGGCATGGTGCCACGCTGATATGACGGGGATTAATCCTAATGTTGCGTGCCACGCACTCAACATAGACCCCTCTGCAACTCCAGTTCGCCAAAAGAGGAGGCCGTTAGACCCAATGAGGGCCGAAGCCGTCAAAGCTGAAGTGGACAAATTGATGTCCATAGGTTTTCTCCAGGAGTCACACTATCCCGTGTGGTTGGCCAACCCAGTTCTGGTCCCAAAACCCGATGGGTCCTGGAGAATGTGCATTGACTTCACGGACCTAAACAAAGCCTGCCCGAAAGATTGTTTCCCTCTTCCGCGAATCGATCAGATGGTAGACGCTACTTCCGGGTACGAACTCTTATCCTTCATGGATGCGTACTCCGGATACAACCAGATCAAGATGCATGTCGCGGACCAGGAACACACCAGCTTCCTCACGGACAAGGGTCTCTACTGTTACGTGGTCATGCCTTTCGGTTTGAAGAATGCTGGGGCGACGTACCAGGGTCTAGTAAACAGGATGTTCAAGGACCAACTGGGGAGGAACATGGAGGTGTACGTGGACGACATGTTGGTAAAGTCCAAGACCTCCGGGGACCACAGTGACGACCTTGAGGAAGCTTTCGCCGTGATCCGAAAGTACGGAATGAAACTGAATCCAAAGAAATGTACTTTCGGGGTCTCGTCTGGGAAGTTCCTCGGTTTCATTGTCAGCTCCCGCGGAGTGGAAGCCAACCCTGAGAAAATTAAGGCGTTCATAGATATGCCTTCCCCCCGGAAGCATAAGGATGTCCAGAGCGTTACCGGAAGGATAGCTGCTCTCAGCCGCTTCGTATCCAAGGCCACTGACAAGTGTATCCCCTTCTTCAATGTGTTGTGAGGAAACAAGAAGTTCGAGTGGACCCCCGAATGCGAAGCAGCCTTCCAACACCTCAAGGAACATTTAACCCGAGCTCCCATTCTGTCCAAACCTGTCGAAGGAGAGGCGTTGTTCTTATACTTAGCTGTGACTGAGCACGCAGTGAGTGCCGCTCTCGTCCGGGAAGATGGCCGTATCCAGCTCCCTGTGTATTACGTAAGCAAGAGGTTATTGGACGCCGAGTCCAGATATTCAATGATCAAAAAACTCTCCCTCTGCTTGCTAATTGCTTCGCGGAAGCTAAGGCCATATTTCCAGGCGTACACCATCAAAGTACTCACCAATCACCCTCTCCGACAAGTCTTGCAAAAACCCGAGTCTTCTGGCAGATTGCTTAAGTGGGCCATGGAACTGAGCCAGTTCGACGTCCACTACCAACCACGTGTTTCCATAAAAGGTCAAGCTCTCGCGGACTTTATTGTGGAATGCTCGGGAATGAATGACCTCCCGGAAGATCCTATCCCGAAACTTCCCACCTGGAAGGTCTACGTAGACGGAGCCTCAAATGAAAAAGGAGCTGAAGCAGGGGTCATCCTAATATCCCCCCAAGGGCATCAGCTCCAGAGCGCCATCCGTTTCGCGTTCCCAGCATCCAACAACGAGGCAGAACACGAAGCCATGTTAGCTGGATTACGACTGGCCAGAGAAGTCGGAGCCCAAAAAATCGAAGTATACAGCGACTCCCTACTTGTGGTAAACCAAATATCCGGGGAATACCAGACGAAAGGCGAAAAAATGGCTGCCTACGTGTCTCTCTCCCGCGGCCTACTGCAGCATTTCAAAGGCTACCAAATCCGCCAGGTCCCCCAGGACCAGAACTCACTCGCGGACACGCTGGCCAAGCTTGCAACAGACCCGGAGATCGAACAGTATGGCCTGGTGCCCATCGGGCACTTAGAAGCACCCACTACCGAGACACAGAGGGTAAATGCCATCATCGACCATTCCCATTCCTGGATAGGACCCATCCTCAGATTTCTCACCACCGGAGAGCTCCCCACTGATAAAGCTGACGCAAGGAAGCTCCAGTATCAAGCTCCCCGATACGTGGTTATGGATGGAAAGATTTACCGCAGGGGGTTGTCCATACCCTTCCTTAGGTGTGTTGCCAGAACCGAAGTCAGCACCATCATCCATGAGGTTCACAGAGGCTTCTGTGGCGATCATACCTCCGGGCTGAGCCTCTCCAAAAAGATCCTTCGACAAGGATACTTCTGGCCCACCATGAAGAAGGATTGTGTGGATTATGTCAGAAAATGTGAGCAGTGCCAAAGGTACGCCAAGGTTCCGCGAGCGCCGCCTACAGAAATTACCTTAATGACCAGCCCCTGGCCGTTCGCCGTTTGGGGCATTGACCTAGTAGGTTCCCTTCCAACTGGAAAGGGTGGAGTGAAGTATGCCATAGTCGCGGTAGACTACTTCACCAAATGGGCTGAAGCTGAACCTATGAACACGGTCACATCTAAAAAAGCACTGGACTTTGTCATCAGGAATATAGTGTGTCGTTTTGGGCTTCCACGAAAAATTGTGTCCGACAACGGGAAGCAATTTGACAGTGAACACTTCACGAACTTCTGTGCTTTGCATGGAATTATCAAAAGCTTTTCCGCAGTCGCCAGACCCCAGGCCAATGGGCAAGTGGAGGCTGTAAACAAAATATTAAAGACCACGTTGAAGAAAAAACTCCAAGCCTGCAAGGCTCACTGGCCGGAAGAACTTCCGCGAGTACTTTGGGCCTATCGCACAACAGAAAGAACTTCAACGGGGCACACACCTTATTCCATGATCTTTGGTTGCGAGGCCGTCATCCCAGTAGAAACTGTGATCCCCTCTCACAGGCAGGACACCTACGACCCTACCCGGAACCACGCCCTTCTCCAGGAGTCTCTGGACATGATCGAAGAGCTCCGGGAGCAGTCGCAGGTCCAACTAAAAATGTACCAAGGCAAGATAGCCCGACACTTTAACACGAGAGTCAAGAGCCGTACATTCGAAGTTGGGGATCTTGTTCTACGGAGAGTATTTCCTGCTACGTAGGATCCGGGAGTGGGAGTCCTCGGACCCAACTGGGAAGGCCCCTATGAAGTCCAAGAAAAAGTGGGCCATGGGACGTATCACTTAAAGAGACTCGACGGATCTAAAGTCCCGCGCGCCTGGAACGCGGAGCACCTCCGCCGTTACTACCAGTAGGCCCCGGACCATCTAGTCGGAAGTCCTTGGTGAAATTAGCAAAAGTGAAAAATGTGGAAATAATCCTCCCTGTCGTAAAACACGTGCCTAGCAGGCTAATTTAATAAAACACGGAGAGATTCACTCCACTTTTACTACACTTTTTATCCCTGTGTTCAAAGCTGCGTTTTAACAAGTGACCACGCGGTCCGGAGACGTCCGGACCCCACGCTCACTTGGGGGGGTATACATGGCTAAGGCATAGCCATACGCCCCTTGAACAAAACATACACAGAACACCACTTATGTGCTAGTATTGTGTTTGAAATTTTTAAAATTGTTAAGCTTAGGTTAATTTGTTGCCATGAACATGCTTGCATTACGTGTCATATGTGCATTATGTGCTTATGTGAAAATTGCCATTAAAATGCCTGCCATTATGTATCATGAAAATTATCTCCTGTGTAGCCCAGCGATGAACAGGACTGGGGGTTGGGGCACGTTCAGAGAGCTACGCCGAAACACCCCCAACTCCCTGACAAGTCCTTTGCAGAATACTCCGCGATCGCTGTAGAGCTTTGCTTCGCAAGCTCCAGCTCCGGGTCCCGCAAGGCGAAAGATGGCAAGATCCGCGACCGTTGTAAGCCTTGCTTCGCAGGCTTCAGCTCCGGATCTCACAAAATAATGCATGGCGAACCCCTCGACCACTGCAAGTTTCAGCTCCAGGAGCAGACATGGTCGATCCCCCACTCACAGCAGGCCTTGCTTCGCAAAGCCCCTGCTCCGGGATCACACCTGGTGGGCGTGGCAATTTCCCCGACAGCAACGAGCCTTGCCTCGCAGGGCTCCATGCCAGGTCCCTGAAGTCGGCCACCATGAGGTTCGCAACATCAGTTAGTTTTGCTTCGCAAAGATCTAACCTTAAGTCTAGCGACGCTCACCAAAAGAACTCCCGTTCCGAGCCATGGAACGGCTCACCTTAGCAATCCCAGCGAACAGTATAACTACAAGTCCCGGGATTGGCTATTTTCCTTAGGAAAGCTAAAATACGGTGAAAGGAGCCTGGCCGTTGGAACCAGGAAACCTTCGTAACCTAGAAACTACGTGGGAAAAGACATCAGCCGTTAGAGCTTCAAGTGGGAGGTGCATAGGTTCTGGCCGTTGGAACCAAAACCTCATGCGCCCCTACAACAGTTTCTACCGTATAAAAGTCTACCCTAAACGCAAAGAAATATAAAGAACTCGACAGAAAAGAAAGGAGAATGCTATCATTATGGCAAATATGTCTGCAATGAGAAAAAAGTACAAGGAGCTTCGCCCCAAAGAAAAACTCAAATGAAAAATAATTAAAGATAAAACCCCTTCAAGCATTGGGGGTGGCTGCAGCTTCCACGACCGCGGCCTCGGGGACATCGGCTTCAACTGAGGCTGGTGGAGTCGCCTCATTGGAAGGCGGAACTTCGTCACGAGAAGGTTCTGAGGTCCCCGCCTCTCCGGGATCTCCTGCCTCAGGGGCTCCAGCACGTTCGTCAATGTTGTAAGTTTGGACGTACACCTCTGGGCCTTGATCCCACACCTGTAGCTTCTCCCTCATGGCGTCGACATCCTCTCCCAGATAGCCTAGTACCTCCGGGTTCACTTTCCAGAGTTGATGCATGAGGACCACATGCGATATATTAATCGTCCTGTTCACTATCACCTCGGCATCCTCCTTCTCCTTCAAGCGCTCCGCCTCGGAGGTTGCCAGCTGTGCCTCCGCGACAGCTAATTGGGTCCTTAGTCTGTCCATCTCGGCCTTGGAGGCATCCCGCTCTCCCTTAAGAGAATCAATCTCCTTGCGCTGCTCCCTATTTTGGCTCAGCACGGATTGCTTCTCGGTCACATGCCCCCTGGCAGTGAATTGCAAGGCCCCGATCTCCTTATCCTTCTCGGCGAGCCCCAACTCCAGCATAGACACGAGATCCTTGCTCCTCTTATGAAATTTCTCCTCCTCGTGCAGCTTACTCTGAAGAGTGGAATATTCCTCTTGCTGCTTAAGGAGGAGATCATTTTTTGATTGCAAGCGGGCTTCCAAGGTGTCCTTATCCACCCTGGCTTGGGACAGCTCTTCCCGGAGCTTGGAGTTTTCGGCCTTCATCTCATCCGACCGCTGTCTGAACTCATTCTCTGCCTTGGCCCGGTACTCTTGATATTTGGCAAGATATTTCTTGTCCGCCTCTCCCTCAGCCGTGCGCCGGACCTGATCAATCTTCTCCGACGCCTCCAAGGCCTGTTGGGTCAGATTCTGCTTCTCCGCCTCCAAGGCCTGGCGAGCCAGCTGGCTCTCCTCCAGCTGAACCAGAACTGCACCAACCTCCCGGAACGAGCATTCCGCGATCATAGAGGCCTGCAAGGAAAGACAACAGAATGAGTTAAGCCGGACCAAAAGACAGATGATCCCAAAACACAACAACTGACGGCTTACCCCGGACAATTGCTGCTTCACGGCATGTGTCAGCAACAGCGGATCCTTACTGCTACTGATGGCCCATTTCTCAGAATTGAGCTCGCACAAGCTCAAGGCCATGTCCTCCATCATCTCCGCTCCGAACGGCGCCAATGCACGTCCAAGCCTAGGCACCAGCCTCTTCTCCAAGGCTGGGCCATCCAAAACCGCTCCAGCCGGGTGAAGAGACCTCACCCCCTCGGCCAACTCATCTCTCTTCACGGCAGACAAGTTGTCTGCCCTTCCCTGGGTAATGGCCTTCTCAGCCTCCAACCGTCTCTTCAAAAATTTATCGGCCCGTCTTACACCCTCCAGGAGGGCAGCGGGGAAACAGGTTGGTTTCTGCGGGAAGTGGAACTTCAGGCCAGGCAGAGGAAGGTTTGTTGGCTGAGAAGAAGGAGACCCCGAAAGGATGGACCCCTTTTGGGCTGGAGGAGGAGGCAGACGGGGTATTAAGGCCCCGGTCTGTTGCTTTTGCTGCTGCGGCAGCGGAAGTAATTGCCCTTGTTGCTGCTGCTGGTTTGGATGTTGTTGTTGCTGCCGCTGAGGCGTTGGTGATTGTCTCTGTTGTTCTTGTTGCTGCTGTTGTTGTAGTCATGGTTGTTGTCGTTGCTGTTGTTGTTGCCTTCGACCAGGAGAAGAGTGTCTAAGGCGTTTCTTGTTAGCGCCCTCAGCATCTTCTCCGGGATGCTTGCTCACCCCAGTTGTCTTCACGGGGAACACAAGCCCTTCCCCGTCGCTGCTGCTACTCGAGACCATCATAGTCTCGGAAGGCCCGTCGGCAGGAGACTTCTCTACCCCCGGAGACGCTTGCACCTCGCCACTTTTCTTCTTGGGGGTGGCAGCTTTACCTCCCCTACCAGCCTTGGTCTTCCGTCCTTTCCCCGTGGACGGGTCTTGGCTGGTGGCAGCCTTCTTAATGAGCAAAGTAACCCTCCCCAACATCTTGGCTTCTGGATACTCTGCAAGAAACATACAAAGCAAGGTTAACGAACCAACAAGCAATGAGAAAGAAGATAAGCAGAAGACAAGACAATCAACAACATAAAAGCACAAGCAAGCCCGCCAGCAGGGAACGAGAAACAAGAAAAAGAAAAGTTTGAAAGGGACGACCATGCACGAGAAACGTGGATGGCCTTCCCCGAGCAAAACAAAACACCGCTTCCTGCTCCAGGAAGCTCCCGTACTCCTTGAAGTCCGGGAATGACATGCTGAGGGAAGAAGGGTCAACCATGATGACACCTTCTGGCAGACTACCGTCACTCAGACACCCGAGGAGCTCATCTACCCTATCGCAATATCTGTCAAAGGGTATCCTACGCGGATCTAGCCTAAGGAAGCGGGGATCGAACCCCATCTGAGAGGTCCGGGAAACCTCAGACAGGCTGGGGGTGTGGATCAATCAAAAACTAGTCTTACCTCTCCCGGAGGTACTAGCCCCCGGAGCCCCTTCGTTAGGGTAAGCCGCGGCATGGCGAGCCTCGATCTCCTCTTCCTCCGGCTGGGGGTCGGGGAACCTCTCCGCCCAACTAGGAGATAAAGTATTCTCGTCCCGGGCTGCTTGGGTGATCACCTTGGACAGCTCCAGGGCAATGTGCTCCCGGATGTCAGCTGACACCTGACTTTGCCCCCTGCCACTCACTGGCTCGATGTTTTGGAAAGAGGCGAGTAGCCCATACTCCCTCAAAGATTCGGAGGTCACAAGTCCCTCCACTTTCAACTCTTCCTCCGAAAGCCCTTCGTAGAACTTGGACCTCCTTATCATCTCCGCACAGCGAGGTGCCCGCGGAACGACTTCTGCAAAATTCAAATACAAGCATTAGAGATCCTCCCAAAAGGCAAATCAAACGCAAAGAAACAAAGTTGAAAAGGAGAGGAAGGGGCACTTACCAGGGATTTTGAAGTCCAAAGATAAGGCTGGCACCCTCTTCAGCGGGAAGCCAGTGGTCAGGAACCAGTACTCCCTGAGGTCTGGAACCCTCGCGGTATGACAGGTGGGACACATCACGTCCGGGTGCCTTTCCAGCCTGTAAAACCCCACCTTGTCTGAATGACCCCTCATAGGCTGAGACTTCAACCCGTAGAAGTACAGCACCTCCTCCGGGGTAGGAGCTTCCAGTTTTCGGGACTTGCAAAAGATGAACCACCCCGCTAGGAGCTTGTAGCTGGGAGGAATCAACTGGAAGGGGGCAATCCCCGCCTTCACACAGAAATTGGCAAAGTAACTTCTTAGGGGCAAGTGCGCCCCACACATTATGTGTGCCCAGCTCCAGGCACCAAAGCCCTCGTGACTCTGGCTAGCCGACTCGCCCAGCACCGACAGACGGTGCCACATCAGACCTGGGATGTTCTTCAGGCCTGCCTCAGAGGAATACAGCTCCAGCATGCCATAATTCCTGAAAAGGTTCAGCTTCTGGTCCATCTCCCAGATTGAACTATTGGAAGTCGGTGGGCTAGCCGCGACCACTTTTGCTTTTCCTTTCCCCTGTGCGCCAGCGACAGGGGAACCCTTCTCCTGGGCAGAATCAGCCTCCACGACAGCGAGGAGTTGTTCCTTTGAGATGTTCGTCACTAAACAAAAGAAACAAAGAAGAAAACACTCTCAGCAATCAGCACCCTTGTCATACCCTAGTGGTATCAAAGGCGTCGGGGAGACCCTCCCCGAAAACTGATTGGAGAGGCTCCCACCGAGCTTGCCGAGGGGTTGGCACCATGCCACCCGAAGGGCAGCAAGGAACCAGACTCAGACTCCGAGCCTAAGCCCACCAAAAGAAGTGTTTTTTCCAGAGAAAGACACCCTAAAGGCGTTCATGCTTATGCCCTAAAACAGCAAAACAAGGAACGACTTTCCAAACGCAAATCGTCAAAGCATGCAAAAAAGGTTACTTATCGACTCACATCAATCACATGCCTACCAAAGCCCTATTCACGCATGCACATAGGCGATGATGGCAGAAACCTCAACTCTAACAACTACCAACAACCTAAGGTTTGGGAGGAATGAGCAAAGTAGAAATACTTACTGGTATTCGGGTAGTTGGAGGTTGAAGGAGTAACCGGATCACTGCACAGCACGATCGCGAGAAGTAAAAGCTGCAAAGACGAACGGCGATTCAAACCATGAACTTCGGCGAATAAACCCACTGCCAAATCAAAAGAAAAGTTTCTAGATCCCTTACCAAAAGAAGTGGAAAGTTTGAAGGAACGGAAGCTTGGAAGCCTGAGAGTTTGAAGGTTTGGAAATCTGAAAATCTGAAAGATAGAGAATTTGAAAGCGTAAAGAGGAAGAAAGGTCCGTTCCCTCGTTTTTATAGCAGGGAAGAAGTCGTTTCGAATTCCTCAAATGGACGGTCCCGATCTTCCCATTCCGTGTGCATCAGATCCAACGGTTGGAGATGAAGCGACAATCCTATTTATGACTCCTCGGATGGGAATAAAGTATTTATTTCCCACCATTATACCACCTCGGGCCCGGAGTACCATTAAAGACCGTCAAATCATTACTCAGATGACTGACGCACGCATACCCAACCAGTCGCCTCACGCACACGTCTTGGTCGCAGAACCATCCCCAGCATGACGCGTGGTCCTTGCCGCACTTGAGTACTTGAGTTCAAACAGAAGAAATTCCCTTTCTTTTTCATACTAACACTCAGGCGGGAAAAAGGAACCCTTCCGGGAACACAGAAGGGGGCCCCTCGCCTAATCTAAGAAACCGAAATACCCGGAGGACTGTACAAGCTCCCGGATCTCTCAAAGCTCCGTGACCTTCGGGGGTAAATGTTATCCAGATTTCCGGATAGCGTTTAGATTGATATCCTCGGGGAAGCAGAATTACCAATGTCTTTCACGGTAGGTGACCAGAGCTCGCGGATGGACAGAAAGGCTTCGCCTCTCCTGTTTAGTGTCCGGATTACTCTTCCAAGCAAACACGACACGGAAACTCGTCAACCCTCCCGGACTCCCTAAGGGGTATCCTTCGGGGAAGCCCCTTCCAGGAGAAGCTCTTCAAGCGGTCTTCGCGGAAACAGTTCCGTGCCTCGCACGGAACAAAACCAAGCGGTCGAGTCATGGAGGAGGCATATTTGGAATGATATCCACCTGACACAGGATCCCGCCTAACACGCCCGACAGGCCAAAGCCGCACACATCCCAGCACGCCTAAGGGTACCTTTTCGCCTACTGTTCCGCTGACAACTTGGAAAAGACGGCTGACTTTGTGTATTCCCCATACTTTCACGTAAATATACCCACATAGAGTCTTGTAGCCATGCTACTACAGTAATTGTATCCCCTATTTATGGATGGTGTAATTAAGACTCATGGACGTAGAGAAAAACCCTAATCCAAAACCCTAGCTATAAATACCCCCTCATTTTACAATAGGAGGGGGAACCAACAGATCATATAGCGAAAACTCTACAGAAATCTCTCTAGCTTCATCTTCTTCAAGAGAACCCGAGAGAAACACTGTGAGTGTGTGAAGTTCTTGTACACCAGCCATCTTACTGTAATCCTTTCCAAGTATAATAACATCGACTCGTGGACTAGGGCTTGTTAACGCCTGAACCACGTAAAAACACTGTTTGTTTAGTTACATTTCTGCACTTCTACAGTTCTTATCTTTTTATTATTCTGTTTGTATTCGTTTCCGAAAAACTCGGTAAACATTACCCAACAATGTGTATATTATATGTTACATATTTGATATTGGATTTCATAAATCCATAATGAAATATGGTTGTTAAAGACATGTTTTTAACTCCCAATAGGTGTTTGGAGGTTACAAAATCATGTGGGAAAGGATTTGGGACGTTTTGGAATGATTTAGAAAATGAAAATTTTTGTGCTGAAACTAGGCTGTGGCCGCGGCCACTGTCTTTCCATGGACGCGGCCTGGGGGACAGAAGCCAGTGGCCGCGGCCACTGAATAGTCCTGGCTGCGGCCAGTGAGGTTGATAGCCTATTTGGTTTTTTAGTTTTTTCCAAATTGAACGATTCTAACATCCCAAATAACTCCCAAGTCTCCATTTTAATTCCATAAACATCCAATTAAACATTGGTAACAGCCATGGGGGTTGGTGGAATTTGAAATTCAAAGGGCTATCTCAAACTCTATAAATAGGAGCCTAATGATCACTTGTAGGACACACCATTTTCCATCCAGAAAGCACTTGGCTGGAAAATACACCATAGAGGCTTGATAATTCCAGAGAGCTATTTCCTAGAGAGATCCCTTAGTGCTTAAAGAATAGGGGTAAATAAGCTTTTGGACAAAGGGTTTTTAACCTTGTTCAAGTTGGTGATCCCCACCACTCTACACTTTGGTTGTGTGAGAGTTTGTTTTTTCATTGATCTTTTCATTCTGTTGTTCTTCTTGTATTATTGGTGTATTGAGTTTGTAATCTTCTACTTCTATTTCTATTTACACATTCATTGGTATCTTTTGTTTTAGGGTTTTAGCTCTTATAATCCTCTTCCTTCTCTTATTTCTATTTACTTGTAATTTGAGCAATTGAGTTGTAATATTTATTTAATCAAATAGCTTGTCTATTGTATTTTTTGTATAGAGTAGTATTTTTGTTTTTCCACTTTTCCATTGAGCAATAACATATATTCTCTAACAATCAAAAGCTTACTTTCCTTTTCAATGGAAGGAGAAACCATGGAGATCATATGAGGATCCAACTTTGAAAAGATGGTAATATAAGGTAATGTTCTTCTTTGGTTTTCTTAGAAGATCTAATGGTTTTCATATAGTGAAAGAAATGAGAAGAAGAAAACTTTATAAATGACGTTCATTATTTTCTAATCTCCTTTGTCTTTTTTTTTGTGGTTAGATTAGAAGATAATATAATATCTTGAGTTTTAGTTATATGTGATTAATATGTAAATAATCTAGTAGATTATTGGGTAATATGCTAGCATGTTATATAATTGTGTTAATGGGAAATTATTAGAACGGCAACTATACGAGTTTTGTATGACATGTATAAATATATTGATTTTGTGAATCAATAGAAATGTGAAATCATATGTGTATGATATTATTAATTCATGTTTTCATATTAATACAGAGCCATATTAGTATGATATAAGTCATATATGTTGAGAACAATGTAAAATTATATTGAAATATAATCATGCAAACATTTGTGAGATATTAATATGTTTATCCTATATTATTGCAATGTGATGAGTTACCATTTATTTGGTAAATAAAAGGAATTATTTGAGAAATGAAATTTCCCATTTAAATGTTTACCATCTCACTTTATGAGATAAGAAAAGATGAAACTAAGGGGTTACATCTTTTAATAGTTGTGTCTTGCCATTGCAAGAAAAATGGATCAAAGTGGATTAAAAAATTGTTGGATGACATATTGACTCAATAGACTTATAGTCTAAAGAATGGTCAAAAGAGAAAATATTTGAGAATTATTTAGTGACAATAATTCTTAAATATTGAATATCTCAATGAGGAGACATTACAAAATTGGAGAAGTAATTTTGAATCTTTACACCAATGGTGAATAAAAGAGAACTTTATTCATTTTGATTAAAGATGGTGATATGTTTAAATTAATCTCAATGAGGAGATAATTTTAAATAAAACATAAGAAATCAAAGTGTTTAAATAAATCAATGAGGGTTTATTTTCTTTGATTTAAAGTGTTTAAAAAAAATTGACATTTTGATTTTGATTTTGATGAGAAAATCAATGGATGTCAAATTGATGTTTTCAAAAGAATCTCAAAGAGACTCTTAAGAAATACACAAAAGTTGTTTAAGTGATTTTGAGATTATTTAGACAACTAAAAAAATGAAAATTTGTGATTATTTGTTTGAGAAATACTCACATTACATTTGTGTTCACATTTTATTTTGTGAAATACATAAAAGAAAGAAACTAAGTAAAAGTTGCTTTGAAAGAAATATGCCTTGCTTTAGCAAGTAAATAAATCAAGATAAACATTGAGGTTTTTATCTTGATCTATTGAGAGTTTATCATGTGGCTTAGAGGACTTATGATGAACATTGAGAATCATAGGTCTAGATTTATCTTGGAGGATAAATGACTTAATAGAAATGAAGAGATTTCTATTTAAAAGTGATATTTTCACTTTATGTGAGAAATGTGGGGGTGATGCTCCAAAGTTAATCAATTTATTTTGTTGTTAATCAATTGATTAATTTGGTCATCCTATCAAATAGATGATTTGGAATTCTACTTTCTAAATCACATTGGCTATATGTGTATAGAATGGACAAATCTAGACATGTTTGGTGTCTAAAGTCATTGTTTGTAATATTTTGATTCGAGAAGGAATCAATTTAAAACATAAATGAGAATTCTAGAAACAAAATAGGTTTCTAGAATTAATATTCAAATGTTTATCTTGGATATTAAACTATAAAATAGTGGGTGTGTTGACTATGGTCAAAATCACTATTTTAAAGGGGTAACTATTTTAATCAAACTATGGCTAGCAACAAAGTTTGAATAAAATAATGAGAGTGTCTAAGTATGCATACATGAGAAAAGAAATGATTCAAATAGAATCATTTCTACATCTCAAGGGGTGGGACTTAGACTCCCTAAAGAGATTCACGGTTGATGGTAACCTATCTTAATACTAGTCACCAAACTAATATTAGGTTCAATAGGTAATAACAAGTCAATCAAGTGAATAGTAGTAGTACTCAAATTTTGTCTCATCTGAGATATGAGTACTAGTGTGTTACCAAAATGAGGGTTAAAACCGAAAGGTTTTTTAATAGAACTCAGTCTTGAAAAGACAAGTATTTTATGGTAACAAAATACTGTCAGAGTTCTACCTATATAGACCTAGGGGTGGTGCCGCCCCTCATGAGAATTGGGAGTCATTCTCAAGAAAAGTCTATGAATGGAATGTGCACATGGACATTAACGGTGCAAAAGTGAGACATTGAGGTCTCAAGTGAACACATAAAAGGTGTGTGTGTTATCACCGGTTTGTCATCAAGGGATAGTGGTTCAATGCTTGGGCAACCAAAATTTCAACAAACTTTGTGATAATTACACTAAGGTAAAATTCAAGTCGAAAGACATTTTACTTTATGCACCAAAACAAAGGTTTCTATAGAGAGTGATTATTTAATCAAGTGGGGGAATATTATATTTTAATATAATGTTTGATTGATTAAATAATTGTAACAAAAAGTGATTATTTAATCTAGTGGGCGAATGTTATATTATTTCATATAATATAATATTAGATTAAATAATGTGACAAAATGTGATTTGTCACACCCTGTAACATATTATTGAGAGTCACAAAATTAGACACATGTGTGCACCCAATGTGACATATTTTGGAGTTACAAAATCAATTACAAATTTGTAATTCCCAAATATTACCCAATAATGTGTATATTATATGTTACATATTTGAGATTGGATTTCATAAAGCCATAATGAAATATGGCTGTTGGAGATATGTTTTTAACTCCTAATAGGTGTTTGGAGGTTACAAAATCATGTGGGAAAGGATTTGGGACGTTTTGGAACGATTTGAAAAATGACAATTTTTGTGTTGAAACTAGGCTATGGCCGTGGCCACTGTCTTTCCCTGGCCGCGACCTGGGGGATAGAAGCCAGTGGTCACAGCCACTGAATAGTCCTGGTCGCGGCCACTGAATAGTCCTGGCTGCGGCCAGTGAGGCTGATAACTTATTTGGTTTTTTAGTTTTTTTCCAAATTGAACGATTCTAACATCCCAAATAACTCCCAAGTCTCCATTTTAATTCCATAAACATCCAATTAAACATTGGTAACAGCCATGGGGGTTGGTGGAATTTGAAATTCAAAGGGCTATCTCAAACTCTATAAATAGGAGCCTAATGATCACTTGTAGGACACACCATTTTCCATCCAGAAAGCACTTGGCTGGAAAATACACCATAGAGGCTTGATAATTCCAGAGAGCTATTTCCTAGAGAGATCCCTTAGTGCTTAGAGAATAGGGGGAAATAAGCTTTTGGACAAATGGTTTTTAACCTTGTTCAAGTTGGTGATCCCCACCACTCTACACTTTGGTTGTGTGAGAGTTTGTTTTTTCATTGATCTTTTCATTCTGTTGTTCTTCTTGTATTATTGGTGTATTGAGTTTGTAATCCTCTACTTCTATTTCTATTTACATATTCATTGGTATCTTTTGTTTTAGGGTTTTAATTCTTATAATTCTCTTTCTTCTCTTATTTCTATTTACTTGTATTTTGAGCAATTGAGTTGTAATATTTATTTAATCAATTGCCTTGTCTATTGTATTTTTTGCATAGAGTAGTATTTTGATTTTTTTCCACTTTTCCATTGAGTAATAACATATATTCTCTAACCGTCCTATGATGAGGTGCTTTGTCTGATCACCCTCAAGTCAAATAACTTCTTTAACTGAACCTTTAATTCTTTATACTCGGTTAGTGTCATTCTTCATGATGTTTTTGGTACTGGTTCTATCCCTACCTGAATCTCGTAGCACACTCAATTTCTTGATGCGACAGAAATCATGGTGAATCCTTATAGACCTATCTGAATCCTCACTGACCGATCCAGTTTCTCTATAGTCTAACTGATATAATTCCTGGGGGTACTCACCACAGTAGCTAGGCATCTTGTGAACGCAACCGGGTCATTTCCTTTTAAACCCGGAAGTCACCATCCTATTTCTTACAGTCCATGGTTGTCCTTTATTGGCTAACTAATCCATTCTTAGGATCATACCAAGATCCTCATATAACTATCTCAATCAATTATTACTACTAACTTTCTACCTATAATACTCTAACCCATTTCTTGGAATTTACCAACTTTCCCTAGCAGACACAAGATCTCAAGCCCCACAACATAATAACCATATAGTATGTACCGAATATCTATGTCTCTACTAGGAGACCCATAACACCAAACTCAATCAATACAGTATAAAGGAACGAGAACTAGAAAGCCAACCTATCATTTCTGAGGAACCAGCCTCGGGCTCTGACTGCATTAAGGCGGACACTCGAGCCGGAGTCGGGCTATCCGCACTCCTTGGGTCTCCCCTCCACGATCTCGGGCAATCCCTCCTGAAGTGCCCAACTATTCCACATACAAGACATGCCTTCGTTCGACATTCTCCCAAAGGGCATCTCCTGCACCTAGCGCACACTGGATAAGTTCTATAGACCTCGTTGCTGCCCTGGCGGCCACCCTGAATATTATGACCCCTCTCCTGTTAGGACCAAGAGTAGTAGATTTATCAGTGGTCTTCCTTTTTTTTTACTGGGGCTTCTGTCCCTACCTGATATCACAAAGGTTGGTACCATTGTCTGAGCTTCTTGCCCCAAGACACCCTTTCCACATATCCCATCTCTTGCGTTCTCTATAGCCCTCCCTACTGCCTGAGCATAGGTAGAAATCTCATGGACTGGAGTGATCCTAACCCTCTGGGCTACCTCAAGGTTCAGTCCTCAAATTAATCATTCATTTCGGGCCACATCCGTTGGTACCAAATCAAAAGCGAATTTGGCCAACCCATCAAATTCACTAACATACTCTGTCATTGTCTTACTGCCATGAACAAAATTTATAAACTCCGTGGTCTTCACAATTTGAACTGCATCACAGTAGTACCTCTGGTTGAACAATTGTTTGAGTTCCTCCCAACCCATCATAACAACATTCTGGGTCTGGGATACAACTTCCCACCACGTTCAGGCATCCTCCCACAGTATGTACATGGCACAAGCTACTTTATTATTTCCTACCACTCCCATATAGTCAAGGATGGAGATAATCATGCCCATCCACTGTTCAGCTATGAACTGATCCAAGCCTCCCTCAAAAACTGGAGGGTAATACTCCTGGAATCTTTCATACAATAATTCCCACCTGTTGCTATCCTCTGATTGAACCACAATTGGTGTCATTGTTGTTTAAACATACAGAGCAACATTCCCTAATGGAACTCGCTATCTCAACCACATAATCTCTTCCTCTTGCTTTTACAATCTTGCTTGTGTGCCAATCCCAGGGGGCAGATGGAGGATTCTGGCCTCGACTATCATCAGCAACCCCACTATTAACAATGCTTGGACTTGTTGACTGCCTTGGATACATAATTTCTGAATCTCTCTACAGTCAATGACTTAACCTATCAGGCATGATGATCATATCCAAAATTACTCTTTGAGCAGGGCCAAACAACACAATATCCACATACAATTGGAATATCAAGACATAACTCTATAATTTTCACGCTCCCTGTGTTAACAAGCAGATAAGGAAATTCAAATAAGCAATTAGATAAATATGTCATTTAATACCAACAAACCCTGACTCGAGCTTGTCTCTGGCAACGATCGTACATGTTCGGTCAATCTTCAGGATCCATAAACCTTGGCACGCTCTGATACCAAGTTGTAACACCCTACTTCCCTAGAGTCGTTACCATGTGATTTTAAAATGTGTCATTAACTCGCTGATAGAGGTTCTAGACCAAAAAGTGTGAGTAGATCAGAATAAAGACACATTTAATGAAAATCAAGTATAAAAAGGATTGGACATTCATTAAAATTATAAAAGTGTTATAGTGGGATCCCAAAATATTGTTTTAAATTATATTTACAACTCAAAAGTTAGTGTACAATCGACCTAAGCATTAAAACTAAATGTTTATAAAGTGTTCCTCAAAACAACCCCAGCCATGGCAGCTAGGTAGGCCAAACATGTACGTACCGCTCCATGCCCTCCAACTCATGGTTGATTGACTATTTCCTTGCTTTTACTTGCACCACAGAGCACCCGTGAGCAAAGGCCTAGCAAGAAAACTTAGCAGCACAACATATAATAACTTATTTCAACAAATACATAATTATCAAACACATCAAACAATCTACAGGTTCCTATCAGGATTCACAACAACGTCATGCGTCAATTAGGGTGCGTTAACAGGCACCAAGTTCACGGTCTTAACCGAGCGGGTGTGTACAGCACCCTAAGATTGTCTTGCCCTAGCGGCCTATATTTAGAATGCTTAATGTTGATCCCGGCCTTTGCTACTCCTGTCCTTCGCCGTTCCTGACCTTTGTCGCTCCCGTCCTTCGCTGTTCCTGGCCTTTGTCGTTCCCGGCCTTTACCACTCCCAACCTTCGCCGTTCCTAGCCTTTGTTGTTCCCAACCTTAACCGTTCTGCCACAAACACACATATGACATAATAGTTACAAACAACACATCTAACATTAAGCACAATATATCTCTACGGGCACACACACTTTTCTTACCTGAGTCCCAAGCTGACCGTATAGTGCGATCCCGAGAACGATCCCCTAAACCTGAGCCTTAGTGATAAAACCTAGTCACAACACAATAATAATAAATATCCATCAAACCCTAAACCAATTAAAAACTTTAGAATAATATTCTATCCTCTGCGACTTCGAATTCTACTAAACCGGGTAGTAGAATCCTTCCCGAGCCCTTAAGTTTGAGTTCTCGAGCTTAAAAGCCTGATTTGGCTATTTTCACTAATTTGAGTCGCGGTGCACTACAAGTCAGAGAGCCCCAAGGCTCATTTCTGGGGGACGCAGGTCGTGGCGTGCCTTAGCCTGTGCCGCGACTCTTGGCGGTTTCAGAAAACTGCCAAGCCTTTCTACGCACACGGGCCGCGTCACCTAAAGAATAGGGTCGCGACTCGAGCTTTAAACCCAAAATTCCCTAGCGTTTCCTCTGTGTTTTTCTGAGCTAAAACCATTTGAATTCACCCCAAATATAAACTAAAGCAAGAATTGAACAGTACAAGCATTTCTAAACATTATAAACAATATATGAACCCTCAAAATCAAACCAAAACATTAACAAAGCCTTAAATCCAAACCTTGAGTTCAAAACTCAAGAACATCAAAGCAAAGCTTGAAATTCAATAAGAACTGAGGAATTTACGTACCCCCATTGCAAATTACGACCCTAGACTGGCCCTTGATTCAATCCCCAACTCTATATCCCTTCCAAGCTCATCAAAACCAAGCTTTTTCTTCCAAACTTCAAAGGTCTCCAAGGCACACCAAGGGAGGAAGAGGGGAACGTGAGAGAGAGAGAGAGAGTTATGTGTAGTCTTCCTTAAGTTCTTAAAGGTTCTAATGTATTAAGTCTATCCCTAGCCAAATGACCATTATTCCCCTGTCCTACAACTCTCCCATCAAAGCCCGTCAAGGGAAAAACGGTCTTTGTGTCCCATTTCTCGCTAATCCTCAAATAACACTATAAGTTCCCAAGTATTCCTGACATACCGAATTTATCATTAAATATATAATCGTTACCCGATAAACCCCAAATACGCGCTAATTTATCGAAATACCCCTAAGCTCACCCAAAGCTGGGCATTCGACCCTGTTGTGACTATTCCGCAAGTCTGCTCACTAGGAGCGCCTCGGACCACACATCTGAAATATGTCCCCATAACACTAGGGTCTCACTCATAACACATACGTAATTACATTTATGCCCTCAATGGGTCAAAATTACAAACATGCCCCAATTTACAGAAATGGGTCCACATGCATATTTAATACACACAAACACGCATATCTTGTCACAGTACCACACAAATCATCAATATCTAATAATCACGCATATAATAAATTAATTCCACAGATAAGCCCGATTATGCCCTCCTGACACAGTAACCAAGGCACTCAGCCTTAACAGAAATTTTGGGACGTTACAGTTATTATCAAATCTAATTAGTATCACAACATTGATCATATGTCAAGTCGATCTAAATTATGAGTGATAGTATTTCTATTAATTATATTATCCGAGTCTTTTGACTTGTTCGTTAAAAGCTTGCCCTACGGCATAGCCTATACATACATCTTAGAGATTCAATAGTATAATTGAATGAGAGTATCTATCATAGATATGAAATCTATAAGTTTATGTGTAAGGAGTGATAGATGTTTTTTTTTCCTTAATAGCTTAGTCTAAATGGCTAAATGATTGAGCGCTCATATGTGTGATTTAGTTAACAAATTTATCATTTACAAGAGACGTAGTGGGAGTTAATGATAAAATACAAATGAGGGGTAAAGCGATAAATTCACCCAGCTCATTAGTAAGTCATCGATAGAGGATTGACATACATTATTAATTATAACAATGGATAGCATATTTAAATTTGGAAAATATGTTCTATTAATCAAGAGTTGAATTATGGGTTTATAGTGGAGTCATTCAGAATTAATAAGTTGTGAGATGGTTTATTTAATAAGTAGACTCATGCGAATTTATTGTAGTTTGTATTCATGAATCCATGGTCCCCACGTCGTCTTGGATTAAATCAAGTCTAATAGTCTCAAACAATTGATTTAATTATCAAATATGAATATCAAGTTGACTAGACAATTTATTGATATTTACATGATTTAAGAAGAGAGATTTTCTATTCTTTAGAGAAAATTTATTAATATTGATAAATTGATGTAAATATTAATAAATAATATTAAATCAAGGTACAAATTATAAATAGTTAATTTGGATAAGGATTTAATTAATTAATTCAATAAGAAATTATTAGAATAATTAAATAAATATTTGAAAATTCAAATTTGGAAAAGCATCGACCTAGGCTCCACTATAGGTGGGGCGACTAGGGTTAGCTTTTTTTAAATTATGTTTTAATTAATCTAATTGTGGTTAAGTGATTCATTTAGTGCCTTAGGGTTGGCCTATATATAGAGTGTGATGACTAGGGTTAAGGGTTAAGCAATTGAAGTAATTAATTGATTTATTTTGGTAAGTGAATCAAAAGGAAACCCTAGACACTCTATCCTATACTTGGCCGCCCAATACTTTTTCTCTCTTCCCCTTATATTCTATCTCATGTGTTGAGAACCAGCCCACACTAGTTTAAGCTTGATCAAAGATAGGCATAGAAAATCGTAGTTGAAGAAAGCGATTTATATTCTTCACAATACCTAGCTTAATAGAACAAAAGGTTAGATAACAAAAATGGTGGAGTTCTTTGTTCCACTGCAGATCACGTAAGTAATCTATTCACAATATTCATATTTGTTGTTTTCCTACTTTGTATTTTTTTAGAATTATAGGAAGCATGCATCTAGACTATGAAATTGCATATCCTACACATGTAACTTGTAATACTTTTGCTAGGCCACCCATTCAGTACACATATTCCAGGAGGAGACTCACACAAGGTTTTAACCCTACGACATAGAAGGAATAGGAAAGGGCCATCTAGAACTATTTTAAATTTAAAACGTATCAGTCGACCTAGTCTACGAATCTATTCTAACTATCAACGAATCCCTAGAATTTTAGGTGGGAAGGGGATTGTAATTATTTCTACTTCACAGGGTATAACCATTTAAAATATTTGTTTAGCTGTAACTAAGTGTCCTAGTTGTAATTTCATTATTGGACTTTTATGTATTGTATTTGTTGTCTAGATTAATAAGTCTAGTTGACATTATCTGAATATCTTAGGAGTAGCTCTACATGTATAAATAGCTAGAAGAGCTATTCATTTGGTGTGGATTATTATTAAAATACAGAGTTTACTCTCGTGGAGTTCTCTAAGTGACTCAAAGACTTGAATTGATTTTGTAATTTGAATTTGATATCAATGCACCGAGTATAATTGTTTTAGTTACCACTTGTGCCTACCAAATTAGTATTAGAGACACCCGATCATGAAAAATGGTTGGTGACAGAAAGGTGGTGACCAGGGCAAATTCTAGCGATGATGGGGTGGAGCGGGGACAAGAAACGATGACAGGAACCTCAGAAATTAGCAAGGATGTGGCGGCTCTCAAGGAGGGAATAACAACCATGAATTAAAGATTCAAGTAATGATTTGAGCTCCTACTGATCAATAATCAAAAGGAGATGTCCAAGAACTTTGCCTTTGTGTCGACAACACCCAAGATAGATAACAAATCAGTCACGAGCCTCCCTACTACACCATAATCTATGACAATACCATATTTTGGGACATTTATCTTTGAACATTTCAGTCATGCTTATGGCTAGAGGAGGGAATTTCGTCTTTGAAAGTTGGAAATACCTACATTTTAAGGAGAAAACCCGATGGGTGGATCTTGAAGGCTAGCTCTAATTATGAAACAATTTTTGAAGTGTTGAATTGCATGGAGTGATTATATCAATGGACACTTAATATACTTAATAAATATAGTTTATAATCACAAGAGTGCAATCCCATATTTCTAGTGGAATAATATTGGGATTAATAAATAATATTATTTCTTTAAAGAGTTTAATTAATAATATAAATTTATTGGAACTTGGAATTATAGGTCCATACGTCCCCTCATCGACTCTATAAACAATGTACATGGTAAAAGTAGCAATAGAAGAAATATGGGTATATTTGTCAAGAAAATTAGTTTTCAGGAAAATATGTAATTATGAGATAATTGTAGAAAGTATATTTATTATTTATTATTTAATTAATTGTAATTTTCGTAATTATGAATTAATTAAATAAAGTAATTAGTATTGAATTAATTATGTCATCTTATTTTAAATTAATTTGATAAATTAATTTGATATTTAAAATTTTGGAAATTTGAAGTAAAATAACTTATTTTGAATCATTATGATATCTTATGCTAGGTTTTGAGTCAATTTGAATATGTAAGGAGAAAAGATTTTTTTTAATTGAATTAATTAATAAAACCCTAAACTACTATAAATAAATAAATAAATAAATATATAAATTATCTTTCTCTCTACAACACACAAAACTTGATATTTAGTTTTTGCCTAAAAGAGAGTTTCTCTAAAAGAGAGAAGAAATTATTTCAACCATTCTCTTTACTCAAACTCTATTTTTTTTACCCAAACTCCATTGATCTAGTCCTAAATTGTCCTTTTAAATCTCGCCCAGACACATCCTGTTAGGCTAAGATTACAATTTGGAAGACTTTGGTGTGAGATTTGCGTACTTGGATAAGATGATAGTTTATTATACAAGAACATAACAATTACACTTGATAGATTTCAAGAGGTAAATCTTCTATTTAGATTAATATTGTACGCCCTGAATATCCGCGCACTTCGGCGAGCTAAAGAAAAGGGCTTGACTCGGTTTGCCATGTGTCAATCGTCCATCCGGACCTGTTTGTTACCATCCCCTAATTTAACAAGCCCGAGCTAGTTAATCATTTAGCTGCTCCCTGGAGCCATTGTGTTGGCATGTTGAAAGCTACGAGCTAGCACCACATTAAGCTCGTAGTGCATCAGAGGCATGACACCCCCGAATCCTTGTAGAGTTAACCACGCAATATAAATGTGCATATCCCAGGCGTCACGTGTCTATTCTATTTTTGAATTCTCGGACACGCAGTATAAACGTGCGTGTTCAGACATCCCACGCCTGATTTGGGCCATGCGGCCCATTATCTCTCCTTACCTATTGATTAGACCACACTTCACTGCAAGGTTTAAGAATTAATCATCGATGTCACATAAATGATTTGATGGATGAAGAGGTCACGGGATGATCCCAATACCTACCCAGATATCATCTTCCTATAAATACCAAGACCCTGGATAGTGCAAGGGGTTGGGACATTTTTTGTAAAGAAGCACTCTGTAAGAAATAGTCAAGAGATATCAATAATATCGATTGGTGGACTAGAGGGATTTTAAACTTCGAACCACCTAAAAAAAGGAGTGACCATCTTTCTATTGCTATTAGTTTCCCAAAATCTAGATTACAATTCTTTTCATATTACGGTTTACCAATTCCCACTAATCCATCCTACTTATTCGTATAATTATCTGTTGGCGAAAAACCGCGTCAACAATTTGGTGCTTTCGTTGAGAGGATTTAGATTAGTGCTATCACAAAAACTTGATCATGGTGGTTACTCGGTCGAGGCATGGTAACGAGGTGGATCAACATGATGGGCAGGAGGCCCACCATGCCGCCATATCCAACAAACCAAACCCCGAGGTCCAGTAGCGATCGGGAAAGCAGTCGATGGGCTAGGATGACACCGGGAGTTCGGCGCCCCGACCGCTAAATCCGAACCCGGGTTACGTGACGGCGAAAGAAATGGAGAACATACAGTTGAGGAGTCAGCTATCCAGGGCAAGTAAGCAAATCGAGGAAGTCTTGGCCCGACTACCCCCTCTTGCAACCGACGTTAATGTCGGAAAGAGGCAAAGCGGGACTCACAAGTCCCGCAGGGATAGTCGGCCAAGACCCAGCCACTGCGGAGCACAAGCACATGTCCTTCATGGATGCATACTCGAGCTATAACCAGATTTCCATGAATCCTATGGACCAGGAACATACTAGCTTCATGGCCCCAACCAACGTTTATTGTTACGAGGTCATGCCCTTCGGGCTAATGAATGCGGGAGCTATATATCAGAGATTGGTCAACAGGATGTTTGCTAATCAGATCAGGAAAAACATGGAACTATATGTTGACGACATGTTGGTCAAGTTGAAAACTGCCGATAACCATGTCCCCGATCTGAAGGAATGTTTTAAGATTTTAAGACAGTATGACATGAGGCTGAATCCCCAAAAATGTACCTTTGGGGTTACGTCAGGAAAATTTCTGGGTTTCATAGTTAACACCCGAGGAATAGAGGTGAACCCCGATAAAATCAGATCGCTACTCGAAATTCCATCACCCCGGTTGCAAAAGGACGTCCAAAGTCTGACAGGAAGGGTGGCGACCCTTAATCGGTTCATTTCCAAATCAACTGACAAGTGTTTGCCATTCTATAACCTGCTCCGGGGAAATAAAAAGTTCGAGTGGACCGATGAGTGTGAGCGTGCTTTTCTCAACCTAAAGTCACATTTAGCTGAGCCACCTGTGTTGTCTAAACCAACAGCAGGAGAACCTCTTTTTCTTTACCTGGCTGTCACGGAAGATGCAGTTAGCGCCGTGCTGGTTCGTGAAGAGGACCAGTCTCAGAAGCCGGTCTACTACATTAGCAAGAGGCTCCTTGGAGCCGAATCTAGATATTTGATGATGGAAAAGACAGCGTTCTGCCTTATCATGGCCTCCAGAAAGCTCATGCCGTATTTCTAGTCCCATTCAATCAACGTCATAACCGATCAACCTTTAAGGCAGGTTTTGCAGAAACATGAGGCATCAGGATGTCTTTTGAAGTGGGCTATTGAGCTCAGCCAATTTGAGATACTATACGTGCCACGAACTGCGATCAAAAGCCAAGCTCTGGCTGATTTTGTGGCAGAGTGCACGGGATTCCAAGAGGAACGAGTGGAAGAACCGATACGGGCCTTGTGGAAAGTCTTTGTGGACAGTTCATCTAATGAGAATGGGTCCGGAGCTGGAGTCATTTTGATATCCCCAGGGGGACATCGATTCCACTCTGCGTTACGGTTCAGATTTGAAGTATCCAACAACGGGGCCGAGTACGAAGCTTTATTGGCTGGGCCAAGGGTGGCCCAAGAGCTGAAGGCCAGCTCCATCTAGTGCTATAGCAATTCCCAGCTTGTGGTAAACCAGTTATCAGGAGAATACTAAGCGCGGGGAACCAAGATGGCGGCCTACCTGGCCAAGGTAAAGAAGGAGTTGTCCGCATTTGAGTACAACCTAGTTGAACAGATACCTTGGGAGCAGAACGCCAATGCTGACGCCTTAGCAAAGCTCGCCACCTCCGGGGAGACCAAAACCTTGGGCCTGGTACCAGTGGAATTCTTGGAAAGGCCAAGCATAGAGGAAACCATGAGAGAGGTCAAGATGATCGACGCCAGGCTAACCTGGATGACTCCCATAGTCGAGTACCTCGCAATAGGAAGGCTATCTGAGGAGCGAAACGATGCGAGGAGGATACTTTACCAAGCTTTGAGGTATACAATGGTAGACGGGACGTTGTACCAACGTGGTCTTTCTTTACCTCTTCTGCGATGTGTTCCCCCAGGCGAAGCCAAGACTATTCTGCAGGAGGTGCATGAGGGATTTTGTGGGGATCACGCTGGGGGGCAAAGCCTGGCCTTGAAGATATTGAGGCAAGGATATTATTGGCCCACTCTATCAAAGGATTCGATTTCTTACGTCCAAAAGTGTGACAAGTGCCAACAATTCGCCATGATTGCCCGAGCTCCGCTAGTCGAGCTGAAGATGATCTCATCCTCGTGGCCATTTGCGGTCTGGGGAATTGACTTAGTTGGTGCCCTGCCCACGGGAAAGGGAGGAGTTTGCTATGCGATGGTGACTATTGACTACTTCACGAAATGGCCAGAAGCAGAGCCCCTGGCGACAATAACATCAAAAAGAGTCCTCGATTTCTTGGTTAAGAATATTGCCTGCCGATTCGGACTGCCGAAGAAGATCGTGTTAGATAATGGAACCCAGTTCGATAGCGACCTCTTCATCGAATTCAACGAAAGGCATGTCATAGTTAAAAAAATTTCCTCTGTGGCCTACCCATAGGCTAATGGATAGGTCGAGGCTGTGAACAAGACACTCAAAGCGAGCCTTAAGAAGAGGTTGGATGAAGCTAAGGGAGTTTGGCCTGAACAGCTTCCCCTGGTGCTATGGGCATACTGGACCTCACACCGAACTTCGACGAGGCACACTCCTTTCTCCCTGACTTTTGGAAGCGAGGTCGTCTTTCTTGTCGAAACAAAGATAGCATCGCATAGAGTCCGGGTGTTTGACCAAGAACAGAACGACAAATTGCTCAGCACGTCCCTCGACCTAATTGACGAAAAATGAGAAGATTCGCAGCTCCAGCTCGCACATTATCAACAAAAGATCACTCGTTATTTCAACTCAAGGGTCAAGAGACGCGTCTTTAGCTTAGGCAACATGGTGCTCCGAAGGCTCTTTTTAGCCGGTAAGGATCCCAAGGACGGAGTTTTGGGACCAAACTGGGAAGGACCCTATCAAATAATAGAGGTTGTGAAGGAAGAAACCTTTAAGCTCACTCGGCTTAATGGGGAAATGGTCCCACGGACATGGAACGCTGTGCACCTAAAGAAATATTACCAATAGTCGTGCTTTTGTAAGGCTTAATTGTAAAAGCCACCCTGTTTTATTAAAAAATTAAGAGTATATTTCTTATATCGTATGTTTTCGTGTGCGTATAGGCTTAAAAGAGCGTGTTCAAAGTAACCGAGAAAGATCTTTTTCTGCTTACTTTGGGGGTGTATATCTTGGACCTAACCAGGTCCTAAAAAACTTAGAAGTTAGTTAAATTGATTAACCAGTGTTTTTCCTAAAAGAGCACAAGGTGTCGATAAAACTAACACGAACTAAGTTTTTAAATTAATATCCTGGATACAACCAGGTCCCAAAACTTAGAAGTTGGTTAAATTGATTAACCAGTGTTTTTCCTAAAAGAGCACGAGGTGTCGATAAAAATAACGCGAACTAAGTTTTTAAATTAATATCCTGGATACAACCAGGTCCCAAAATTTAGAAGTTGGTTAAATTGATTAACCAGTGTTTTTCCTAAAAGAGCACGAGGTGTCTATAAAACTAACGCGAACTAAGTTTTTAAATCAATATCCTGGATACAACCAGGTCCAAAACTTAGAAGTTGGTTAAATTGATTAACCAGTGTTTTTCCTAAAAGAGCACGAGGTGTCGATAAAACTAATGCGAACTAAGTTTTTAAATTAAATGTCCTGGATACAACCAGGTCCTAAAAAACTTAGAAGCTGGTTAAATTGATTAACTAGTGTTTTTCCTAAAAGAGCACGAGGTGTCAATAAAACTAACGCGAACTAAGTTTTTAAATTAATATCCTGGATACAACCAGGTCCAAAACATAGAAGTTGGTTAAATTGATTAACCAATGTTTTTCCTAAAGAGCACGAGGTGTCAATAAAACTAACACAAACTAAGTTTTTAAATTAATATCCTGGATATAACCAGGCCCTAAAAATCTTAGAAGTTAGTCAAATTGATTAACTAGTGTTTTTCCTAAAGAGCACGAGGTATCGATAAAACTAACATGAACTAAGTTTTTAAATTAAATGTCCTGGACACGACCAGGTCCTAAAACTTAGAAGTTGGTTAAAATTGACTGGCAGTGCTTTGCAGCCTCAAAGAAAAACATTCAATGAACTAACACGAACTAAGTTTTTATCAAACACATCATATTAAAAAGAAAAATAAATGATGAAATAACTAAAACCATAAAATTGTCTCGAGGAGAAAAAACGCGAATAAATAATTACAAAAGATGAAAATGAAAAAGAAAAATCCTAAGCCCCCCCCCCCCCCCCCCCCAGGTCGCTCCGAGGACGTCACCTCCTCAGTATCCTGCTCGCTGGCAACAGAGGTCTCCCCGGTCTCAGTCGCCGCTGGCAGCTCCAATTATAGTCGAGCCTTGAACTTCTCTAGGTAGTGCCCCATGCATCAGGGGCCATGAATGAGAAGTTACCGTCCTGGTTGAAGGCCCAGCCATGGTACAACATACTCTCCATGGAGAATGTTGACGCTTCCTTCTCCTCCCGGACAGCCGCCTCGGCTTCCAACAGTTTTGTCTTGGCCCCCTCAAGCTCGATCTGGAGAGCTGTTGAAGTAGCTTTCGACTCCTACTCGCCTACCTGAGCTACGACGAGGGTAGCTTTCGCTTCCTGCTTAGCTGCTTGGGCAGTAATGAGGGCAGACTTCACTTCCCATCACTCGCTTAGGCTACCGCCAAGGCAGCCCTGGCAGTCTGCTCGTTCTGCTCCGATGCAGCGAGAGCAGCTTGGGTCGTGGACAGCTCGGCCTTAATCTCCTCATTCTTGGACCTAGCCCGAGAGATGCTGCGGTGGAGAGCCAAGACCGCCTGGAAAAAGCAAAGGAACAATTAGACGCATTCCCGAAAAGTAAGATGTGAAAAGTGGTCGGAATAAGTACTTACTGTGAGGTTCATCCCAAGAGAAGATTCCATCACGTTCTCAGGGCTCCTCTCCTCGATTGCCCTCCGATCGGCGGGCTTGGCTTTGTAGAAGTGCTCCACCGAGTAGTTCGTCGTCTCGTAGACGGTCCCCCAGAAAGTGTCTGGAATCAGTTTCAGATCCTGAGGGTTGATGGGGATGCGAACTGTGGTAGCAGGCACCACCGGAGCTTGGGGACCAACCGGTGCTACCGGCTCCCGAGCAGGAGGAGGAGGGGGAGGAAGGCGAGGAAATGTTGCGGTAGCTCTGGCAGCAGGTGCAGCTCCTGGACCCGAGCTTTTCCTCTTAGCCAGGGATTGAGAGGTGGTTGCAACTGGGGGCGGCATTTTCTTAGAAGAAGGCCAAAGCCTCTTGACGAGGGGACCCTCGATTGGCTTCCCTCTTGGGAACATCGATTGGATGTCAGGTCCTCCCCTCTCTACAATCTCCTCGCCTAAAAAGAAGAATGAAAAATACGTTAAGGATACATGCACATTCCTCAAAAGAAAATTATGGACAACACAGTAAAAAAATTTCCTACCCTCCGAGCTAGAGGAAGAGTCTACTTCCACGACCTCCTGCCTCGGAGCTGTCACAAGGGAAGGAGAATCCAAGACAACCACTTCTTGGATTGTGGGAAGTGCCTACTCAGGCTCTACCTCAGGGCTAGATTCCTCCACGTATTGCCTAAGTCCAGGGGCAACTATACCCTCTAGGAGGGAGGGCCACGACCTAAGGTTGGTCCCGTACTCCTCAAAGAAGGCCGACCTAAAGGACAACATATTGTCTACTACTACGGTACCCCTAGGATGGCCCGCGTCATTACGCAGTACTAACTGGTCTACGCATTGGAGCAGGGTTACATTGAGGTCTGGGTCATTTCAATGGCGGTGCACCAGCTGGTGTGGGTTAAACCTAACTAACCTAAGGTCCGCGGCTGCCCTATCTAGGTCTAGAAAGAGATAGGGGTTACCTTGGCCGGAGGGGCCGGCTGCTGCCCCTGATTGAGCTCGGTCCAAATCTAGATCATGGGTAGCCTCCGGAGCTCTCCTCTTCCGCACAAGGGGCACCTCCGGCTCATCTTCCTACTCGTCGTCATCGCCAGCCGCGACCTAGACCTCAGGAATGGTCTCCATCACGCGGGTTGCTAGTTGATTGGCCCGCACCCTCCTCAAGGCCAAAGTCTGGCCTACAAAGATCAGCTTACACGCCAGCATTGTCTCATTAGACACGAGCTGGCGGTAGTCCTTATCACTTGACGAAAGCCCTACCAAGGTGTCGTATTGACCCCCGAGGGTCACTGATTTGGCCGTCCTCGCAAAGATGGATGCACGACGTTGTTCCAGTCAGTATACATGCGAAAAATAGAAGAAAGGAAAGAAAAAAGTTTTTTTTTAGCCGCGGGCTGAGAATGGAAAGCTTACGAGGATGGTTGAAGTAGTGGTACTCGCAGTTGCGAAACCCCGTCGACATGAAGAACTAGTCCTTGAAGTCGTTGGGGTGGCTGGGCAGCTCGATGACTGCAGGAGAGTTTGGGAAACGGGTCAAGTATTAGAACCTGTCACCTCGTCCCCGTTGTCTGGGCTGGCTTTGAGGTAGAAGAAATAAAGGATGTCCACTGGAGCAGGGACCTCCCACTCGTGCCTCAGGATGAGGTACCTCAGCCCCGCCAGCAAACGGTAGGAGTTAGGGGGCAGTTGGAAGGGGGCAGCTTCACGTAATTCAGGAAATCCGTGAAGTACTGGTCCAGAGGTAGGAAGGCCCCGGCCTTGAGGTGTTTGTCACTCCAGGCCGTGAACTCCTCATCAAGAGGCGTGCAGCTCCTCTCACCCTCGAGGGGAGGTCGGGCTACAAGAGCGCCTGTCCCAACTTCGATGTTATGGGACAACAGAATCTTGTTGACCCTTGGGACGTAATCTTCGAGACTTTCCTCTCTGTCTCGAAGAAAGTGTCAGGTCCCACCTCGACCTCCTTCTCCACCGTGGGACCGAATTGGGGAATTGGGAATCTCGTTCCCCTTGCTGGACTGCTGGGACGATGAGCCAGCCATGCTTTTCTTGGGTGCATTCTTCTTGGGTCCCATCTGGTCGCCTAACAAACAAGAATGAGGAAAAACTTATATAGGCGACCTAAAAATAGAATAGGGAAAATAGCGCGAGAAGAAATGATTTTCATACACGAGCTAAGGTAATCTCAGCCCGTGGTGTGTGAAGCCACGCGTTGCCATAGTCACGCGCCCACGTTCCCAACGGATCCCTGATCTCCAGGGATCTTTGTGTCAGGAAGGGCAGATTATTGCTTGCCTTGGAAGGGAAGTTTTGAGAACAAAACCACCTAGGAACTGTGACCCCTAAGCTACCCGATTTTGCACCCTAAAAACCTCTCACCTTCTATACTTCGAATAGGCATACCCAAAAATTTACCCAGAAAATAACCCAGAAAATTACCCAGAAATCCCCTGGTTATGAACATCACATTCCTAGACATATTTCTAAGTGTAATCAATATGCCTAGAATTGGAACTTATGCCCCGAAAACCAGCCAAAAACAACCTATTGTTTACAACTAAGAAATAAATTTGCCTATCAAAGAAATAGGGAAATCGAAACATGCAAACGGACAAGGAACTTACAGTATGTTTTTCCGAATGAAAGTTGAAGAAAGCGTAAGGGTAAGAGTCCTAGTTGAATCCTTAAAGCTGGACTTCTGAGAGACTCTTGTGGAAAGAACGTGGGGATCTATGGGATTATGACCAGAAGAAGGACTTCTGAAACTCAAAAAGAGAAAATGAGGAAAAAAATTCAAGCGAAGAGTAACTAGTACTGAAGATTTCCCACCTTATATATACGTAAGAGGCATGAGAAAGCAAGGACCGCCCAATCAAATTAATGCGAGATACGAGGGTCATAACTCGGGAGGCGAAACGACAACAGAAAGGTGGCTAGGCCATTTAATGTAATTCTCGGAATCCGAACAGTCGCCAACCGCAGCATTCCACGTGTCCGGTACCAATATAGTGGGCAGGGCATGAAGAGTCGGAAGGGAAGTTTAAAATCCCCTGCTGTGAAAATCAGAGGTGACGTCATAAGTCACGAGCAGGGGCTTGGGGGGCAAATGTGTAACGCCCTGGATAGCCAAGACCGTTACACTGTGTGTTTTTAAAGTGCCAGACTTGCTAACCAAGTCATTAGTATAAAATAGTGTTACTGAAACTGTAAAGGAACTAGGGTTAAAAGCGTTTTGGTCTCAAAAGTCACGTTTTCATTAGGAAACATTGTTTATTTACACGGGATCCCCAAAATATCAGTTTAAAGGCCATTTACAAAAGTTACAAGGTTCAAATACATTAACCAGCCATACTAAGGCAAAACGAGCAGTTAGGTAATTCCTGTCCTGACTCACTCCTCGACCATGGTGATCGAACAGCTGGCTATGTACATTTCACCTCGGAGCTCTCCACCTCAGGCTTGGTCCAGCTTGCCCTTGCCTTTACCTGCACCACGTAGCACCCGTGAGCCGAGGCCCAGCAAGAAAACACAACAACAACAGAGCATGAACAATTAACAGACAAATCAATAACTCACATTACATCCCATAAACTCATATATATCATCAGTCAGTATAATCAGGTATTCCACATACTAGGCATTTCAGTTCATAATATACACAATACACAAACGATAACTAGGGCTAGTGCCCTCAGGCTGCTCCCTCTGTTATCCCGTTGTTCCTGGCTCCCAATGGCCAACTCGCGCCCCGTGCGCTAAAATCATGTACGGTACTCTTAGACCGCTTTTACATGTCCCTTGGCGTAATACCAACTTTGACATGATGTAACTCTCGGGAGCACTTAGTCCCATTACAATCATAAATCCGGGTGCAGTTTTCTTACCTTTGAATTCACTGGTTCCCAATGCCATGAAGCCGTGAGCACGGTCCTCTACCCCGAGCCTTTCCAAAGTCCTAATCACAACACAAATAAAACATCCTTTGTCACTAATCAATCCAAGGCTACCACCCCAGAACCAAACCCACACTCTCGGAACCCCCAAAATCCTAAAACAATACACCGAAACATCCCCCGAACCCCCGGAGCAAAGGCCTAAAATTGCAAAAATTCATATCCTGAAATTGGCCTTGAGCCGCAGTGCAGCCCTGGTGCGCCGCGGCGCCTAGCAAGTCAGAGGCCAAATTTCGCCCAGAAGCAGCCTTGCGCCGCGGGGCGCTAGAACAGCGCCGCGGTGCGCCTTCGCGAGCCCAAAATTCTTGGTTTTCTTTCGCGTTTTCCCGAACCCAACTCACTCCAAATCACCCCAAACTCCTTCTTAAGTCTCAAAACCAACTCTAAATCCCTAATAGACCTCACAGCAACCTAGAAACATCATGCTCAAGCTCATTCACACAATTATTCCCAAAATTCACTCTTGAGTTTCATGCTTAGTAACTCAAACCAGAAAATTAAAAACAACTTGAACCCAAACCCAAACCACACTCCAAATCCCCTAATCCTTAACAGAGATAAGCTTAGAAATTACTCAGAAACCTTACCTTGAATGGTGAGTCCAACCTCTAGCTTCAAACCTCCTTTCCCTTTGATTACCCAATTCTAAATTCATACAAAACCAGCCACCAACTTGCTTCAATTCACATTCATCATCTAAAAATTCAGACTTGAAACTTAAACATGTTATAGCCAAATCCTTACCTCTGAGTTTTCTTGGCCCAAGCTTGGTTGATAACTTCAAACACCCCTTGATTCTCCTTCCAAGAGTTTAAAATTCTGCTTCCCCTTTCTATCTCCCTTTTGCTCTAATTCTAGGTCTCCACAATTCAGCATAAACCTATTTTCCCAAGTGTTATACGTACTTGTGTTTTTCTTTAACTCAAACTCATCTATACACTGCCAAAAGACCAATTTAACCCTCCATTAATATCCCTTACTAACTAGACCTCAAGGCTTACTTGTCCTTTTCCTAGCTTTACAATTCTACCTCTTTCCCAATATAACTTGTTACTCTCTAAGGTTACTAACAGCCACACAACTTACCAAATCACTAGTTACCATTATCTAGTTTCCTAAGACCGTCTCGGCACGTGCATCACATCGGTAACACCGCACCCACGTGGTACCAATCGCATATCATAATTATCACATAGCATAATTCACATAGTCATATAACATGCTTAAAATCATAATCATGCATCTTAATCATAAAAATCACACATAATTCCCATCATGCCCTCCCGGCACACTAATCAAGGCCCTTAAGCCCTATCAGTGAATTTGGGTCGTTACAAAATGTATGCCCTGAATATCCACACACTTCGGCGTGCTAATGAAAAGGGCTTGACTCGGTCTGCCACGTTTCAACCCTCCACCCAGAGCTGTTTGTTACCATCCCCTAATTTAACCAGCCCGAGATGGTTAATCATTTATAGCTGCTCCCTGGAGCCATTGTGTTGGCATGTTGAAAGCTATGAGCTAGCACCACATTAAGCTCATAGTGCATCAGAGGCCTGACACCCCCGAATCCTTGTAGAGTCAACCACGCAATATAAATGTGCATATCCCAGGCGTCACGTGTCTATTCTATTCCTGAATTCTCGGACACGCAGTATAAACATGCGTGTTCAGACATCCCACGCCTGAATTGGGCCATGCTGCCCATTATCTCTCCTTACCTATTGATTAGACCACACTTCACTGCAAGGTTTAGGAATTAATCATCGATGTCACATAAATGATTTGATGGATGAAGAGGTTACGGGATGATCCCAATACCTACCCAAATATCATCTTCCTATAAATACCAAGACCCTGGATAGTGCAAGGGGTTGGGACATTTTTTGTAAAGAAGCACTCTGTAAGAAATAGTCAAGAGATATCAATAATATCGACTGGTGGACTGGAGGGATTTTAACCTTCAATCTTCCTAAAAAAAGGAGTGACCATCTTTCTATTGCTATTAGTTTCTCAAAATCTAGATTACAATTCTTTTCATATTACGGTTTACCAATTCACACTAATCCATCCTACTTATTCGTATAATTATCTGTTGGCGAAAAAACGCGTCAACAAATATATATATACATATATAAAGCATACAATTGTACATATACAATAGTTTTATATATAAAAAAAAATTGTAATCAATGGGAGGTGCATAATCATGGGAAAAATTTCCCCTCTCGCTATATTTCTCTAAAGCATATATAAACCCCTTGTCACTTATTACATATCCCAAAAAACAATTAGAGAAAGTGTTTGAAAAGAAAGTTTGTGAAAGAATTTTGAAAAATTCTTGAGTATAATTGGATGTGGGTTGGTGTGAGTTATAAGTGTTGTATACATTTTGTAAATTTTCTCTTTTAGTAAAATGATCTGCAGTAGATTTGGAGACGTAGGCACCATTGGCCTAACTCCATTATCTAATTTTTGTGTGTTATTTTTTTGCTATTATTTCTCACTCTCACGAATCTGGTTAAGAGGGAAATTTGCGTAATTTTTTTCAACAATGGTAATTAGTAACTAATTATTTACAACCACATGACAGGTTGACATACTAATAAACCAACTCTCCACACCAGTCGCAACTAATTCCAAGTCAGTTAATACTTAGTTAATTTAATATTTTCTATATAGTGTCATAATTCTTTACTTAGAAAATTGTAATTCTAGTACTCTATTCATGCTAAGCAAGCAATTCATGACGAAAAAACAAATCAGATCTTAGCTTGACACGTCGAAATCTCATTGAGGTATGGTAGGTCTTACAAGTGAAAGGAAAATCTATGAAGGAATCGATGGGAAGAACTAGAAAAATGACTTTTCCGATACGAGAGAAAAGAGAAAAGGAAACGACAAGGATTTGGGAGAAAACACTACATGAAATTTTTGGTTTTAACGGAAATTCTTCTATATAATAAGTGTGTAGATAACAATTTTTTTTTGTTTTAACAGTTTTTTATTTATTTTTAATATTAACTTTAACGCAATATTCTTATATTTAACGGTAGTTTGTAAATGCTTAAACTTAAATAAAATAAAATAAAATAAATAATTAAAAAATAAAATAAGATATTTTAAAAATATTTTACAATAATAATTATTTAAAAATAATAAATAATTAAAAAAATTAAAATATGATATTCTTGAGATATTTTACAATGATAATTGTTTAAAAATAATAAAATCACACGTTTTATAACTTAAATAAAATTTAATTAAACTTAAATTCACTTATTAGAATAATATCATATTAAATATATAATATAATATATTGTCAATTAGCAACAAATTATTTTTTTTTAAAAAAACCAGCAAGAAACTTAAATTTAAAATCAACGTATAATATTTAATATTACATTAAACATAATATATAATCTATTATTGTCACTCTCAAATTCAAAAACTAGAACAAACATAAACTTAAACAAAAATAAATCAATTATTTAATTAAAATAAGGTCTTGATTTGACATTAATATAAATTTAATAAATTCTATAAATAAAACTAAGCAAACGTGCATATTGGATGTTGCTTGTATCTAGTATATATACTAAGCAGGAACTATGTGCAATGTACATAATATTTTGTATTTTTTTTAACAACGATATAGTATTAAATTAATTAAATAATAATTTCATATAGTAGTATATTTTAAATAAATAAACTATATAACAAATATTAGAAGAAGAGAAATTATTAAAATGTATAACATGATTTAATAAGAAAAATAATTTCACCTCTTTATCAATGTTGCATAGGCTTGTTCGTACAATAGAAATCTACAATCTTCATATTATCTCGCTATAGAAACCAATCATCGGCCGCCATAGTGCCACACTGTAATGCCCTGGGTACTCCAAGACCGTTACTGTGAACTTTAAATCGTGCTTAACTCGCTAAACGAGTCATTTAGTTATAAACGTGCATCTAGGTGTTATTAATAGGCTAAGGTGATCTCAATCAAAAGGAAATGATATATTTTATTTAAAACACAAAACTGTACATGGACCCATAAAAACATTTACAAGTTATTTACAATAAAAAATGGTCATTACAGTGTAAAAATTACAACCCGCCGACCTAAGCGGCAAAAATAGGGTTAACCCCTAGTTCCCCTGAGAAACTCCTTGGTTGTGGTGGTCAAGCGGCCGCATATGTACACATCACCACCTAAGCTCTCCACTCAAGGTTGGGTGAGATTTTCTTTCCCTTTACCTGCACCACATAGCACCTGTGAGCTAAGGCTCAGCAAGAAAACTCATTACTACATGTATACAATATCAAATGATGATTATGATAATCATACTGGGCTTGTAGCCCTAATCAGATAAAATTGAAATTTCAATACTCATGCTAGGGCGTGTAGCCCTAATCAGATGGTATCGAGATTCTAATAATCATGTTGGGGCTTATAGCCTTAATTAGATAAGTGACTGGTGAGTAAGTCACGAACTTAAACTAGATGAGTGACTATGGAGTCATGAACTTGAATCAGATAAGTGGCTGATGAATAAGTCACGAACTTAAACCAGATGAGTGACTATGGAGTCACAAACTTGAATCAGATAAGTGACTGATGAGTATGTCACGAACTTGGACTGCGCACCCATAGTCATGTGACGATGCAGTAACCTGGGCCTTCTGGCCCTGACTCTAAGTAACTAGCCTTTAGACTAGACAAGCTCTTTTGTTTTCATCAAACTTATGACGATAATGCTTATGTCGATTAGATCTAATCTTTTCGGCTTGCGTTAAACACGCTAATACCGTTCTTGACTCATAAGCCAATACCATACGATCAGTGCTCAGTACTACTGCCGAACTTGACTAATGAGTCACAACTTCACCGTCAATACTGACACCATTGCCGATTCTGACTAATAAGTCAGTACCATTCATAGATAAGCAAGATTGCTAAGACTTTAATATGCAATCAAAGTCCACATATAGAGCACTCAACATGCTTCATTAACAGCCATGCATGTCACATACTGGGTGCAGTTTTCTTACCTCTGGTTTGAACGTGAAACAAGTTAAAAATGACACTTGAGAACGATAGATCATTTGCTCCCTAACAGTCACCTAGTCACAACTTGGATCCCATGTAACTTTACTACTTTTGGGATCCCATGTAAAAGAAAATGTTCGATTATAAGAAATGTAACTTTTGAGACCAAAATCTTTTAACCCTAGTTCAACTGTAGTTTCAGTAACATGTTTCTAATTAAATGACTTGATTAGCAAGTCTTGCACCTTTATAAACACACAGTGTAACAGTCTTGGCTATCCAGGGTGTTACAACATGGTATCAGAGCGTCCTAGGTTTAAGGGTTCTTGAAGACTGGCTGGACATGTACATTCGCCGTGAAAGACAAGCTCGACTCAGGGTTTGGTAATTGTGTATACATGATTATATGCTTAAATGAATAGAACGAAATATGACTGTTGATATCTGCTTGATTAATAGGGAGCATGAGATACTGATAGGGCCTGGCCCTTGACTATTGCATGATGATATTGAGGCGTGCTTATCAGCACTGCTGTGAATGTGAATGAAAATATTTGGATAATTGGATGAACTGTTTCATTTTGATTATTTGTTAATGTTTGGGGTTCTAATGGTTGATCATGGAAGGATTATTACCCTGTCATCATAGTCTGACTACCAAGTCGTTGATTGCAGATTGACTTGGATAATTATGCGTCCAATAAAATCTACAATACTAGCCAGCACCAGGTCTAAGACTAGAGATGATGACCAGGGCCAAACCCCTCCACCAGTCTTTGAGAACTGGCAGCAGCTTATGGCAGCCATGCAAGCACGGCTACAGAGCCAGGATGAATAGATTCGAATTCTGTGACAGCAGGCTCCATCAGGGAGTGCTGCCCTTATTGTGCCACCTGTAGTGGTACCAGTTGTACAGCCAGTAGAGGTTGGGAACAGATGGGAGCTGTTGTACGAGTGGTTCAGGAAACAGCAGCTCCCGATCTTTGAGGGAGGACCTGATCCACTGAAGCCTAAACAATGGATGACCATGATTACTACTAACCTGGATTTTATGAGGGTAGAGGGACATGACAGAGTGGCTTGTGCCACATATATCCTGAGAGAGGATGCCCGAATCTGGTGGGAAGTGGCATCACAGACCACAGATGTTACTGCTTTGACTTGGGAAGGATTCAAGGACCTATTCAGTCAGAAATACTACAATGTTTCCATCAGGGCAGCAAAGGTAAATGAGTTCGTGGGGCTGGTTCAGGGTAGCATGACATTTATAGAATATGCCCTAAAGTTTGACAAACTTGCGAAGTTCGCACTCGACCTTGTGCCTACTGATGCAACTAGGCAGGACAGATTTATTAGAGGGCTTAATGCTATGATAGCCCGAGATGTGAGGATTACAACAGTTCCTGGAGGGGCAACTTATGCCTAGGTTATAGAGAAGGCTCTTACCGCTAAGGAGGCAGAAAATAAGATATGGAGGGAGAGTGCAGCAAGACGGGAGGGCCGCAGGGCGGTGCCTCCATATTCTGGTTCTAGTAGGGGCGGAGGCCTCAGTGATTTAAAGAGGAAGACCTCTGATGCTTCGACCACTCCTGGTTCTGATAGGAGAGGTCGGGGAACTCAGGGTGGCTGTCAGGGAGGCGGTGATTCATAGAGGACCTATCCTGAGTGCACGAGGTGCAGAAGACACGATCCGGGCGAGTGTCGGGCTAAGGCCTATTACGTGTGCAGGGTGGTGGGACACCTCAAGAAATATTGCCCGACAGTGCAGAAGGGAGATGTGGGGAAAGTGGACAACTTGACTCCAGCTCGAGTGAACACCTTCATGCAGGAAAAGGCCGAGGCTAGTCCCTCGGTAATGACAGGTCAGATTTCTAGCGCTGGCTCTCCTTTTACGGTATTGATAGACTCTGGTGCTACACATTCGTTTGTTTCTAGTAAGGTGATTGATAGACTGTGTAGACCTAGTGAGTATTGTACTTCAGAGTTTGGGACTATTTTGCCTACAGGGGAACTGGTAGTTTCTAGGAGGTGGATTAGAGCACTGCCAGTGATGGTTGATGGTAGAGAGTTGTCAGTAGACTTGATTGAGTTGAGTATGGAGGACTTTTATATGATTTTAGGTATGGATTGGCTGGTTAGATATGGAGCTACTATTGATTGCAGGAAGAAGATGGTGACCTATGAGCCGGAGGGTGAGGATCCCTTTGTCTTTGTAGGAGCGGTGCACGGACCCTGAATACCCATAATTTCAGCGTTGAGAACTAGGGACCTATTAAAGGGAGGATGTATAGGTTTCCTAGTTAGTGTGGTGGATACCACCAGGGTTTTGCCAACAGGACCGGAAGAGACCAGATTGGTTTGCGAGTTCTTGGATGTGTTTCCTGAGGACTTACCTGGGTTGCCGCCGCGTAGGGAGATTCAGTTTTTCATTGAGTTGGCGCCACGGATAGAGCCAGTGTCAAGGGCACCGTATAGGATGGCACAAACTTTTTTTTACAAAGAAGTAAATAAAGCTAATTGTTGATGCAATTTTTTGCCAACAGAAGAATAAGAAATCTGAAAAAAATGATTAGACTTTTGTAAACTGTAAATAAAGAACACAAGAAATTTTTACGTGGTTCAGTGGTTAAAATCCACCTAGTCCACGAATATATATTATTCTATTTAGGCACTCTTGAAGAAATTCTTTAAGACAATTTCTGCAGAGTTCTCACATATAAAATTTGATCCCTTTAACTGTCAATTCCCTCTGTATTTATAGGGGATTGATAAACAATTTTGGGTAACCGGACAACATTTGGTAACTTAAAAGAATGTGTAACTTCCCAAATGTGCATAAATTCCTCAAATACAATAATTACCTTGATATCAGACATTTATTAGGCAAATGTTACAAATATTAATTGTGCATATTAAATCTCTGAGTATGTAGTCATTCATTCTTATATGCTTTGTGAGACTGCCACGAGCTGAATGTGGCCCTCGAACTAGAGGTTATATGTCATGGCGATATGTCCCAGTGATGCTCAATCGCAGATGAGGGCGTTCTAGAAGTTATGTTGCTCGATCTCTATGACACACATCTGCGGCGATCTAAAGGATCTCTTGATAGCAAACCTCGATGATGTAATCTCGAGTTATTTAGTATAGAGATAACGCAACGTCACTAGGATCCAGAAACCTTTATTTATTGCTCGATAGTTGTACCTCGAACAAGACGATTTAGTTCGTACTTTTAGGGTACAACATTTGCCCCCAGCTCTTCTCGTATATGACATCACTCCTGACATGCACTGTAGGACTTTTCTACTTCCGTAGTGGGAAACGTGCCCACCTACCCACTCAAGTATGGGACATGTGTCTTTTTTTTACAAGCGTCTATTCGGGTTTTGAGTATTGTGACAGTTGTCTTATCAACTTTTTGCCGCCGTTTAGTTCATTTAATCTCAGCCCTTTGATCTCAAATTTCCTTGAGGGTGTGGCTCTGATTCTTTCCCAAAATTTACGTATATATAGGGGTAAAAAATCCGATTTTCACCACCTTTTCAGTTCAAACTTTCTCCTTTATTTATTCTCTCTGAAACCCTCAAGCTTTCCAGTTTCCCTTGACGATTTCTTCTCAGAAGCTCTTTGCATTCTTAACCTTCTCACTCTTCCAAGCTTCGATCGAGAACCAACTTGTAAGTGTATATTTCTTCTTTTCTTTAAACTTATTTTACACTTATATATGAGTTTACGAAGTTTCCTTTTTTGTCTTGGTTTTGTGAGGTACTTCGTTTAAGCTTGGTTTGGTATGCCAAAATAGGTAGGTCATCTATGAAACCCAAAATGTTAGAATGAATGGCATAAAATAGGTAATTTATATGAATTTTATGGGTTTTGGGATTGTTTGGATTTTAGGTCAAAAGTTTAGGGACTTATGGTTTTGAAACTAGGTAGCTTAAGGGGCATGGTTCTTGGGTGGTTTTGCATTAAAACCACCTTTCAAAACTAGTGTTCTGACACATGATTTTCTAATGTGATAATACTTTTCGAGATTAGGGCGGGTGAATTAGGGGCACGAGTGGATACACGTATCCGGGTTTTAGTTATGCTTTTAGCCCATAGACGCTTTAGTTCGAGTAATGTAGCTTTCAATCCTTAGGTCGAACTCTCCCATGATCTTGTCCTAGGTTACATTCTTAGGTCGCCTCTAATAGTCTTTTTGTACCCAGATGAACTAAACCATTTTAAAATGAGCAACCAAAAAGGCAAAGTTGTTGTAGACTCCTCTTCTCTAGGAAAACAGATCGCCAAAACCCCCCATCATCCTCTTTAGACCAATGGTGGAGCGGGAGGTTGAGGTCAATGCCAACAACTTTTACAAGGCCGAGAGGATAGTCTCTCGTATAACTTTTATGCCCCAGGTGAACAAAATAATGAGGGGCCACAGAATTGAGATGGATTCCAAGTTTTACCTGCGACCTGCACTGAAGGGTGAGCAGAGATGCACTCCCCTGAAGGACGGTTTTGGGGCTTAGAACGACGAGCACCTGAAGGTAGGCACCTTCCTCTTGCTAAGTTCGTATTTCACAGACTTCCTAAATTCTGTGAAGCTAGCTCTATTCTAGCTTGCCCCAACACTTATCACCTCCTCACGGGGCATAAGTATTTATTACTTAAGAATGATCAGAATGACCCCACTCCTGAAGACATTCTCTATTTTTTCTGTTTCAAGGCCAACCTGGACACCAGAACCGGAGGTGGCAGTTTCTACTATATCACTCGGTTTCCTAAGACTGCCAGCATCATCAACCTCCCTAGCCATCCACATGATTATAAGAAGCAGTTCTTCATGTCAAATGGGTTCCGAACTTGTGACTTCCTCTATTTTAATCGACCTCGTAAATATCCTTGTCTTTAGCCTTGTTAAAGTTTCTATTTCTCAATATTTTCTTATTCTGATCGCTTTATATTCTTGTGCAGCCATTTACAAGAGGTCTGCGACTTCCTAGGTTCACCTAGGCCAGTACCAGACCCTTGCTTCTTATCCTGCTACTGAAAAGGAATACAGAGTAGTAATAAATGATGCCAATATGTTGGCATGTGGTCTGATAAAAGAAGGGCAAACTTTGGCCCTTAAACCCCGAGGTCCTAAGAGACCCCTGGCCTTCATTGAAGAGGAAGAGGTCGTGCGTCTAGTGCGTAGGAGGAATTCCCAAGGCGACCAAGATATTAACCCAGATTGGGCAGAGTCTGGGGCAGCAGCCGACACCTCTGGCCAAGGTAACATTAATAACAATATTAATCAAGATGTTGCCAGTTTTATGCTAACTCGATATGATCCGAGGAAGGTCGTGACTAGGCATCCTGAGGACCCCGACACGGATGTCACCTTGCAACATTGTGTTGATCTCCTGGTCCTCCGCCACGACTTTATCTATCCCAAACTGACCATAGTTGTAGATAATACTGTACACTTTAGGCATTCATTTTTTAAACAATACAAAACCAACATCCGACCTGGATACTCCTTAGATTTAGGTGCCCTTTTCATGGTCTTTAGGCAGCCCGAATATGACTCGAGTTCAAATGAAGAGATCGAGCCTGAAAAGGTGCCCGATGTAAATTTGTTAAAGTCTCCGCTCCTCCTTTTGTTCAGGAGTTAAAGGTCCTTAATGTAGCTAGCCCAGCCCTCAATCCAGAGGGTAAGACTCTTCCTCTTTTACTTGTTGTTATTTACTTAATTAGAATTTGTCTAACTCATTTGATCATTTTATAGAGGATAATATGGAACTCAAAAGCGCCTTCACCAGCTCTGGTCCTTCCATCAACAGGCAGTGGGTGTCGAAGAAGACTACCCTCGGGGCTGGAGTCTCGACGGGAGCTCCGCCGAAGGCTAAAGAAAACACCTCATTTCAGTAACTGCGAGCCTTCAATGTTGACAATAAAAGATGCTCTTCCACCAGCTCCCTGGGTGACTGACGTAGCTCCCTAGATTATCCAAACGGATCCCCTGTCTCCATGCCAGCTCCCCACATCGAGGTGGGTAAGATCCCAGAGCACCTGCGAGCTCTGTTCCAGGGGCTCACTAGCCATGTGGTCAGACACCTCAACCAGCTCTCCGTGAAGGAGCTGGAGGCAATCGAAGGAGAGCCCAGCACATCCGTCCTTAACTCTGCCCTGGGGATGTCTTTGACCGTGAGTTTCCTTACTACTTTCTTAAAGTTCATCCTACAAAACTATGATCAGCTTCAAAATAAGGTCGAGAGGCTCTAGTTGAAGGCCAAGGAAGATGCTGCCCAGGTTGAGAGGCTCCAGTTGAAGGCCAAGGCAGATGTTTCCCAATTCGAGAGGCTCTAATTGAAGGCCAAGGAAGATGATACTCAGATCGAGGAGCTTAATCTAAAGGTGAAAGGAGCTGACGCAGAGGTTGTGGAGTCGTTGAAGAAGATGTTCTACTGGGTCTGGTGCTTCAATAAGGATAATGACTTCTCCTTCCTTGACGTCAAGCTATGGTGGCGTTACCTTACCAAGTGGCAGGATCTACTGGCGAAGGAGCATGCCGAGACCGTTGACACAACCTTGGGGGCTGAATGAGATGGCGAGGAGGAGGAGGTTTCATCTTAGGAGCAAGTTGCCGAAGCTCAGAGTTGAGAGGCCCATCTTTTTATTATTTTTTATATTTTTCTTGGGATATCTTTTATCCCTTATAATTAGGTATTTCAGGCAGAGAAAATTTTCCTTAGGGCTTTATTCGAGGTTATTCATCCTCGTCATATATATATATATATACATTTAACCGTAATCTTTATGTTTTTTCCCTTCTATTCATTATTAGTGTTTTTAAACTTTCTAAGTTTTTATACACATGCATAGTTACAGGGATTGCTTTAGATCGAGGCATATGACTGATGGCTAACCAATTATTTTTCAGGTCGCGGACTTGGTTATATCCATGATTTTAATTCTGTTTTTGCATATACCTGTTAGTATTCAGGTCTTGTACCTGGTTTAGTCCAGGGTTTTCGTACCTGGTTTAGTTCAAGGATTTTTCTTTGGCTTTGAATTTTCTTAACTTAGTTCATATTCATAATTTCTTTGAAAACTCAAGCTTTATAAAGTCGCAGAATTTTTCAAAGACTATACTAAGGGTTACATGCCCCCCAAACGATCAGAATTTATAAATATTCTAGATCGCTTTTACAAAATGAACTCGTACAAAACAAGATTTAATGAAAAATGTTGGTACCGTGTTTAAACTACACAACAACTGTTTTATTAATTCAAAAGTAAATTTAAGGAATTGGCTTTTATAAGTAAGTCGTATAATGGTAACATAAACTAAAATTAAAAATAAACTCTATTACGGATAGTATTTCTTCAAATGCAAAGCGTTCCAAGTTTGCAAAATTGCCTTTCCATTTAGCCGAGCTAATCTGAAAGTACATTCTCGCAAAATTTCCACGATCTGGTATGGTCCTTCCTAGTTCAGGCCTAAAACACCATGTTTAGGGTCCTTGTTAGCTAGGAACACCCTTCTAAGCACTAAGTCTCCTAAATTGAGCCTTCGTTCTTTGACCATTGAGTTGAAGTATCTAGTCACCCTTTGTTGATAATGGGCGAGCTGTATCTATGATTCTTCTCGCCATTCTTCAATTAGGTCTAGGGATGCATTTAGCAGGTCATGATTTCGCTCCTGGTCAAAGGTTCTTTGCCTACGGGAGGTCACTAAGGTCTCGACTGGGAGCATAGCTTCACTTCCATAGGTTGGTGAAAAGGGAGTATGCCCAGTAGAGGTGCGATGTGAAGTTCTATAGGCCCAAAGTACTCGCGGGAGCTGTTTAGGCCACAACCCTTTAACATCCTCCAATCGCTTTTCTAAATTGGTCTTGAGAGTTTCATTCACGGCCTCGACCTATCTGTTAGCTTGAGGGTATGCTACTGAAGAGAACTCTTGATTACACCGTATATCTCACAAAAGTTCATGAACAAATCACTATCGAATTGAGCCTCGTTATCTGACATGATATTTTTTGGGAGTCCAAAACAACAAATTATTTTTTTCATCATGAAGTCAAGTAATTTCTTCGAGGTCATAGTTGCCAATGGTTTGGCCTCGACCCACTTTGTGAAATAATCGATAACGACCACAACATAGCGAACCCTTCCCTTGCTGATCGGTAATGAGCCAATTATATCTATTCCCCAGATGGCAAACTACCAAGGTGAGGAGATCATGGTTAGCTCCATAGGTGCAGCTCGGGCAATTGTTGAAAAGTGCTGGCATTTATCATATTTCTGAACATATGACGTCAAGCATTTCTTTAGAGTAGGCCAAAAATAACCCTGCCTCAACACTTTTAAGGCCAAAGCTTTGCCCCCTAGCGTGTTCTCCATAGAATCCTTCATGAATTTATTTAAGGATGGCCTGAGCTTCCTTGGGTAAAACACATCTAAGGAGAGGCATGGAATGACCTCGTTGTTGGAAAAATACTCAGAGCGCGCAGGGAAATTGCATGGTGGGCCCATTGATTAACAACAAAAAGTTTTCCACCTCTCATATAAACAGTCTATATGTTCAAGAATACATACAGAAACACTTAATATGCAATATCATTAATCATGCAACATACACACACACACACACACACGCATGTATACAAATATTTAAGGACAGAAATATTTACATTTTGAAGCCTATCAAGTGTCCTTGAGTCTTTTTGTATAAATAACGATCATCATATCCAACGCTTTGAGTACTCAGACAATGATCTTCCGGAGTGTTCTCTACACCTCAAGATGTGGGTGGGCACATAGAGAATAAGGGTTTATAATTTAGAAATCACTAGTTTATCTCAACGCATGAGTACTTGGATTATGACTTGAGAAATGTTCAAATAATAAGAGAAGAAGATGAAGAATTTCTTGTCTGACAATTTTCTGAAACTCTTCTGAATCACCATTGTCTTTCTCTTATTATCACATAATATATATAGATTATATATTACATTATTATTAGTCATAATAATAATATAATATAATCATAATGATGATAGGAATTTATTTAGGTAATATCTAACTTACCAAATTTGAAAAAATATATTTTCAAATTATTAAATAAATAAATAAAAATAATACTGATACTTTATCAGTATCATATACACACATGGCACAGTCCTTGGACTGTGTCATGCATGTAGCATTATTTCCTTTTAGGGAATATTGAACTTTTCCTATTTGCTTTTATTTATTTATTTAATTAAATAAATCATTTCCACAAAATATGGTGTCATCTTTTTAAGGAAAAGAACACAACTATAATTCAAATTTAAATTTTAAATTCAAAATTCAAATTAATAATCATCATTATCATCATCCTTTTAAAAACCAATAAATCGAAACTATTTTGACTTACCATTTTTATTTTCTCCCACTCAAATAAAATAATTAATTTATTATTATACATATTTAAAAAATTCTATATTTAAATAAATAAATATATTTTAAAATTTTAATAATTAATTCCAAATTAATTATTGAAACCTCAATTATCATATAATTGTATATTTGACCCGAAGAATACAATTCTTCTCAAATTTCCAAATTATAGTTTTACCCTTGTATCAACTCTTACCTTGATATGGTTCTGATAGAGTCACCCTGGGGACCTATGGACCTATATTATCAAGCTCCAATAAATATTAGATTATTAATCAAAGCTCTTTGATTATATAATTATATTCATTAATCTCGTGATTACTCTACTATAAATATGAGATTGAACTCTTGATAATTATAGACATATTTACAGAGTACTTTATTAATGAATAAAGTGTCCATCGATATAATCATTACATACAATGCATGAATCAAAGGATCATATGACATAAATAGGAGTTCATAGTAATCTCAAGATTATGATCATCGTGTATATGATCATCATTTGACGTGTCTGGTCTAGTTCTATATATCACTATATATAAAGTACCTTAACTAAAGTGTCCTACTACATTAGTGACCCGGATCTAGGTCACTTGCATTCATAATACTAGTGAACCGTACTAGCAGTAATTAATCTAAAGGTTCCATAACTTTATTTTGCTGCGAATTGTTTTATGTTCATTATCTCAATCTCATTCCTCTCATACTAATATGAGAGTAAGACCATATAGATGAAATTTATAATTTTTTTATATTTACTTAATATTATAAACATAATATTGGACAAAGTTTATATATATATATAATAATTCAATTTAATTTTTTATTTCATTTAAAACATTTGTCAATTACAATTGCTTTGAAGGCATTATTCCCAACACTCATCTATAATTAATTCCCTCGACCAAAACATACCTCAGGACCTGGTACAACAATTTTTGAGCGTCTTTGCGATCCTCGGGCAGTCTTCCAGTGGTGAGATATTCCATAATTGAGGCCAATCCAAGTCGGGACTTCACGAATCATCTCGACCTTTTTCAATTCTCCATTTATGCTGGGCTTGTCAAGAAATTCAACTGGGACTACATTCAATGTGTCGGGCAAGAGCGTTTGCATTTGTATTTTGTTCGCTTAGGGCCTGTTCTATGGCTTTTTACTTTGGCCAGATAAGCTGTAACGCCCTGGATAACAAAGATCGTTACACTGTGTATTTGAAATAGTGCAAGACTTGCTAATCAAGTCATTTGAATAAAAATGTGATCTTTGGCATTATCAAAGTTATAGAACATATGTATTCAAATATAGGGAATCTCAGTCCCAACACAGCCACACAAGGGTGCAGTTTTCTTACCTTCAATTCTGAACGGAGAAAATGAAATGGTTCCGAGCACGATCCTCAGCCCCGAGCCTTGGCGATAAACCTATTCATAGTGGCCAATGGTTAATCATCAACTTCGCATCCAAATAAATACTTAGGAGAAAAAAACTAGCCTCCGGTACATCAATTCCTACTAAACCGGGTAGTAGAAATTGTCCTGAGCGCCTAGGTTCGAATCCCCGAGCCTTACCAATCCTAGAAACCATTCTAAGGCTAAAACCCCTAGGCGGGTCACGACCTGGCTTAGTGGGTTGCGACTTGCCCCCAAGTCAGAGAGCAAGGACCTAAGCCAAAGGGGAGGCGGGTCGCGACTTGGCTTAGTGGGTCACGGCGCGCCCCCATCTCAGACAGCATCCCAGGGCCAGAAGGCCACACATGTTGTGGCGCCCTAGGGCTGGGTCGCAGAGTGCCCCCCTTCGAGCTTAGAAAATCTAGGTTTTCTTCTCCTTCTTTCCAGCAAAGAACCTCAAAACTTTAACCCACACCAACCTCCCAACCAAGGCTAACTTAGCTATGAAATCAGGGCTTTAATCACATACTTTAGACACCAAAAATCTTAACAATCATACCAAATCAGTACCCCAATTTAGACACAAGAATCACAACAATACATACTGAAGTTTCTATCCCAAATCATTAGCTATTTACTACCCAAAATCCAATCTAATTACACACTCATGCAACCCTCAACCTCCTTACAATAACTCAGCAAAAATAAAGAACTTAATTAGAACCTTTACCTCCAATTGCAGTCCAACTTCCCAGCAGTAACCCTGAATGATCTCAACTTAAACCTTCAAGCTCCCTAGCTGAATTCCCTGGGTTGATACTTCAATTCCTCAAGGGTTCCCCACAAAATTTTCCCCAAATTTTCCTTTGAACTTCAGAAATTCTCCCTAGCCTCCTTAAGAGAGAAGAATCATGAGATGGAGATAAAGCATGGACTGAAGGCTTCTACTTCTTTATGAGATAATTCTAATTGATTACTAAACATATCCCTTGTCCAATAAAAGACCAAAATACCCTCCCTTAAACTACTTAACCACTTAATTGTTCTAAGGGTAAAATGGTCATTTCCCCCAGTTCCCGCTAATTCCTCAAATGTTCCTAATATTTACCCATTAATCCTGCCATTCCAAATAATTACCAATTATTTACTCAATATCTAATAATTTCCAAATTATTCTCTAAATTCCCAAATATACCCCCAGGCTTTCCCCCGAGTCGGGTATTAAACGTCGCTGTGACTATTTCGCCAATCCGCTCACTAGGACCGTCTCAAGCCATATGCTACAGATATAGCCACATAATAATGTGGTCTCAACAATTTATCACATATAATCACATTTATGACCCTAACGGGCCCAAATTACAAATATGCCCTTATAAGCTATAAAGGGCCCACATGCATATCTAATATTCACAAACATGCATGTCACATAGTCATATAATCATATTAATCATGCATGCCACATAATCATGCATTAAACCATTAATTCACACATATACCTATTATGCCTTCCTGGCACGCTAATCAAGGCCCTTAAGCCTTATTAGTGATTTTGGGTCGTTACATAAGCATCCATCTTTAGTCCTCGAGCCTGATACTCTCCTAGTACTTTTACCACGAGTTGAGAATCACTAAAGCATTGGATAGCCTTTACTTTTAGCTCCTTAGCGATCTAGATTCCACCCAGCAATGCTTCGTACTCAGTCTTTATTGGAGGCATCGAATATAAATCTGAGAGCTGTGTGAAAATGATGTCTTTCAAGTGTAATCAGAATTATTCTAGCTCTAAACTCGTGCTTGTTTGATGATCCATTGATGAAGAGCTTCCACAATTATTGAATTTCTTCTCTCATAGGCTCATCCTGGAAACCGTTGCCAAAAGCCACGAAATCAATGAGGGCCTAGCCTTTAATGGTTATTTGTGGTTTGTATAAAATCTCGAACTGGCTGAGTTAGATGGCCCACTTCAATAAATGTCCTGATGCTTCAGGTTTTTGCAAGACCTGCCTTACAGGATGATCGGTTAGGACATGCATGGCGTTGGACTGGAAATACGGCATAAGATTCCATGAGGTCAGAATCAGACAGAACGCGAATTTCACGATCAGGGGATATCGGGACTCAGCCCCAGAAGCCTCTTTCTTATATAATACACTGGTTTCTGTGTTCAATTTTCCTCTCGAACTAATACAACATTGACTACGTTCTTAGTTATTGCTAGGTAGAGGTATATAGTTTCCCTTGGAACGAGTTTTGACATGATGGGGGGTTTAGCTAGATGCCTTTTTAGATCTTGAAATGCCTGCTAGCACTCTTCAGTCCATTCAAATTATTTATTTCGCCTGAGAAAATTATAGAATGGGAGACACTTATCAGTAGACTTCGACATAAACCACTTAAGGACTGCAACTTTTCCACTTAGGCTCTAGATATCTTTTCCTAACCTGGGCAATGACATCTCTAATAATGATATGATTTTCTCAGGATTTGCTTCAATCCCCCTCGAGTTGACAATGAAGCCTAGGAACTTCCCCAAAGAGACCCTGAAAGTACATTTCTGGGGATTTAGCTTCATGTCGTACTTTCTCAATACGCCAAAAGATTCTTCCAGGTCGGATACATGGTTGTTGGCAGCTTTTAACTTGACAAGCATGTCATCAACATACACGTCCATGCTTTTCCCAATCTGGTCAACGAACATCTTGTTTACCAACCTGTAGTAAGTTGCTCCAACATTCTTTAGCCCGAACAACATGACTTTGTAATAGTACACGTTGTATTGGTCATGAAGCTGGTATGCTCTTGGTCCGTAGGGTTCATCGTGATCTGCTTATATCCATAATATCATCCATGAAAGATATAAGCTCATGATCAGCTGTGGCATCGCCAAGTTGATCAATTCTTGGTAAAGAAAATAGTCCTTCGGGCAGGCCTTATTGAGGTCAGAGAAGTTGATGTAGTTCCTCCACTTTTCATTTGGTTTTGGAACGAAGATGGGGTTGGCTATGCAAGTCAGATACTTTTCCTCCCTGATGATTTCGCATTTTAAGAGGCGAGCTACCTCTTCCTCTATGGCTTCTTCTCTTTCCTTTCCCAATAGCCTTCTCTTCTACTATTTGGCGGGTATGTTTCTGTCCAGATTTAGTGTATGCATGATCATGCTAGGATTGATTCCTACCATATCGGCATGTGACTAGATGAAGACGTCGAGGTTTTTCCTTAAAAATTTGATCAGATCCCTCTTGTGTTCAGAACTAAGATTCTTTCTAATCTTTACGACTTTTGAAGTTGCTTCCTGGTTGAGAATTACTTCTTCCAGATCCTCCAAATCTTGGAGTTCAGATCATTCTCTGCCTATCCTTGGGTCAATTTATTCTAGTTGGGCAACCTCATTTACTGCCACCTGAGGTTCTTCCGCCTCCTCAACAACCACCATCGCTGGAGGCTCATTGGTTTCTTTAATTATTAACATGCCTGTTTCTCAGGTTTTGATCTTCCTGTTATGGAAATGTTATAGAATTTATTGGAAGTGAGTTGATCCCCCCTTAATGTGCACATCCCAGTGGGAGAGGGGACCTTCATGCTTAAGTGGTGGACAGAAGTTATGGCTTCAAATGTCATTAAGGCAGGTCTCCCCAAAATGGTGTTATAGGAAGTTGGACAATCTATTACGATGGACTCGAGCATCTTTGCCACTTCTCGTGTTTCATCACCAATGGTTACTATGAGCTCGACCATTCCAATTGTTGCCATTCCTTCTTCTGAAAACCCATATAGAGTCGTGGAGTTCTCCTTCAAATCAGCTATTGATAGCCCCATTTTCTCTAGAGTGGGTCTGAATAGCACGTTCCCAGAGCTCCCATTATCAATCAAAATTCTTCGAACCCTCTGATTCGCGAGCTGAATGGTTATGATGAGTGGATCATTATGAGGTAATTGGATGTGGCTAGTGTCCTCTTCCGTAAAAATGATGGCCTGTTTGTCCATTTTTTATTGCTTTGACAATCATTGTTCCAAAGTGAACACTACGCCATCATGAGTTTTCAGCTCCTGGATATATCTTTTCTGGGCCCCATTGCTCATGCCAGCCAAATGAGGTCTGCTCGTAATCATGGATATATCTCTTGCTTCAATAGGAGGAGGGATGAGTTGGTTTTATAGAGTTGGGAAAACTGGTGGTGGATTGACTTGATGTCCCAGAGTTGGTTGTGGATTATGCAAAACTGGCAAATTGGGAGCTACCCGATTCCAGACGTATTATGCTAATGGTACAGCTCGGATGAGTGTCTCAATCTCATCCTTAAGTTGATGACAATCGTTAGTATTATGGCCGATGTCATTGTGGTAATGACAAAACTTAGCAGGATATCTTTTTGCCTACTGATTTCTTAGAGGCTATGGCTTTTTCCAAAGAAGGTGGGCAAAATTTGCCAGGTATATGTGTTCTTGCGTATCTGTTAGGTCAGTATATGCGGTGAATATTGATATGTTCTTGTCCCTGGCTTTGTTTTTCTTAGATCCTGTCTGGTCGCCTTCATTGTTTCCCTTAGTCTTGTTATTCCCTGCCTCATTGTTATGGGTAGCGAGCTGAGTTGTAGTTGTAGTATTCGCTGCCACTCTAGCGAATTGAGTGGGAATTTGGCTAGTCCCTGCCATTACAGACTCTTCCTCCTCGAGGTTTATCCACTCTTGAGTCCGGGCCAGGAACTCATCTATATTCTTCACTCCCTTCCTTTGGAGCTCTTTCCACAATTCACCTCCCATGGTGATTTCTGATTGCATGGACATGAGCTTAGAATTGGCTTAAGCATCCCTAGCTCGAGCTGCTATATTAATGAACCTGATTCATGATCAAACCCAAATTTTTCTTTATATTGGCCAAGGAATTGGCCTCTACTAGTACCCATTTTGCAGCTCAGAACTGTTTTTGAACTCCGTTGACAGCTGTTGCTAGGAGGTGATCGAATGCCTCTTAAATTTATTAAACCACAGCTTGGCGCTCATATCAGTGTGGTTGGGAATCGGACGCAGCATAAGTTGATGTCGACATTATGGGCTCTCATCAGAGTATTGAAAGTCCCGAGGTGGTTTGATGGGTCGGTTGTTCCATCATAGGTTTTCATGTTCTTCATCTTGAAACCTATACAGATTTGGAACAATGTGGGGAGCGAAAGCCTCAAGCTCCTAATCAGAATCATAATCATTGTGATTTTTCTCAAACAAGAGGCGCTTCATTTGCTCTTCCTTCATACCGAACTGCTAAAGGGTTGGGTATTTCAGTTCCAAGTTATTTGGGAGTTAATTATTAACTTCCATCCCGGTTTGTGCGTTATTCGGGTTATTTTCCCTCCAAGATTGAGCTCGCTTAATTGGAAAGTTCCCATTATCATGCATTATGGAAGGGTTTTTCCTAGTCTGATTATAACTCAAATCATTGTTGCGAGCTGGTTGTCCTCGTTGGGCGTTCAAATGATCCATAATTCAGACAGTTGGTTAGAGCAGAACTCTGAGCTAAACTCAAATGACTCCTTAGGTTGGTTTCCTGCCTTCTAGAGTGTGTAATCTACACACTTTTTGACCTTCCCTCATGCGGCTCTCCATCTAGTAGCTGTCTTTAGCAAATCTTACAATTCACGGATGAGGTCGCGGTGCTTGGTTGTTCACGCGAACTCGAATCCCAGTATCTCGAGATCGCGAAACATATGTATCTTCTCTAGGAACAGAGTTTCTTTGATTATTTCTGCGAGCTGATGTGTTGCCTCGTGCTCGCGGGGGAGTGGGATGACAAATCAATGATGGTGGATGCCTTATTGGCGAGGCAATCCGCCGTCCATCAGGGCGCACCAAACTAGGTCTCCAGTTGTCCACTCCAATATCTCGGGTTGGTGCCAAAGTTTCATCATTTCTTTGTACTTGACCAGTTGGTCAAGATGATGTTGGATGATTCAGGGGAACTTCTGATCGCCTAGATGTAGTCCTTACTCACCCTGTCTGATTGGAATGATCTCTAGCGACGTGAGTTGTCTGCTCATTCCTGTGATTGTGAGCAAGCTGGTTATTAATGAGAGTTCATTTTGATGGCACAGAGCTCGCGGGGGGAGGTTGCTGTCCGAACAGAGGGACTTACATTAGGATGGTTAGGCCTATGGGATCTAGTCCTGTGGGACCCACTTGCTCTCATTCTGACATTATTGTCAGTTGTAGGAAGGGCTGATCATGCAATGATTTCGTCAATCTGCCTGTTGGCTTGGGCGAGGTGGCACCTCACTTAAGCAGTCTCCATTTTTATAGTAGTGAGATAACCTGGGTTATGGTGGCGGTGGTATGAAGCTGAGCTACCAATGTCATCATGGTCGCCTTCCTAGTTTTGGGGTTGTTTTCCAGGATGAGGAGGTACAGAGGTGCCCTCTCAAGCAAGGTTAGCTGTATGAAATTCTCCATGGTCTCCAGGTCTCTCTGACACATTGTCGTGCATTGATCGTGTTACCATCATTTTGGTAATTGGATGAAAACTCTTTGAAAAATATCTGCAAGCCTAATCTACCTCTCAATGAAAGCACCAATCTATTGACTTGGTTTTTCACCAATAATAGAATAAGAAATCTGGAAAAAGTTGATTAGGATTTTGTAAACCGTAAATAAAGAACACAAGAAGTTTTTATGTGGTTCAGTGGTTAAAATCCACCTAGTCCACGAGTCCATGTTATTCTATTTAGGCACTCTTGGAGAAATTGTTTAAGACAATTTCTGCAAAGCTTTTGCATACAAAATTCGGTACCTTTTACTGTCAATTCCCTCTATATTTATTGGGGATTGATATAAAATTTTGGGTAACAGTACAATATTTGGTAACTTACACATTAATGGGTAGCTTCCCAAATGTACATAAATTCCTTAAATACAATAATTACCTTGATATCGAACATTTATTAGGAAAATGTTACAAATCATTAATTGTGCATATTAAATCTTAGAGTCTACAAACATTCATTCTTATGCGCTTTGTGAGACTTTCGCGAGCTGAATATGTCCCTCAAACTGGAGGTTATACGTTGTGGTGATCTTTCCCAATGATGTTCAATCGCGGATGAGGGCGATCTGGAAGTTATGTTGCTCGATCTCTATCACACACATCTGGGGTGATCTAAAGGATCTCTTGATAGAAGACCTCGATGATGTAAACTTGAGCTATTTAGTCTGGAGCTAACGCAACGTCCCTAGGATCCAGAATCTTCATTTATTGCTCGACAGTTGTACCTCAAACAAGATGATTTAGCTTATATTTTTAGGGTACAACATTTGCCCCCCAAGCCCCTGCTCATATATGACATCACTCCTGACACACTTAGTGGGGGCTTTTCTAATTCCATATTGGGGAAACGTGCTCACCTACCCACTCGAGTATGGGTCATGTGTCTATTTATTACAGGCATGTATTCGAGTTTCGAGTATTGTGATAGTTGTCTTGTCAACTTTTTGCCACCGTTTGGTTCATTTAATCTCAACCCTTTGATCTCAAACTGCCTTGATCGTGTGGCAGGATTCTCTAAATAACTACAATATACACAGTCATAAAAAAAAATCATACCAAAAACTATTCACGTGTCGGGAATACACAAGAGCCCCACCGATGGGGCACTTTTTGAATCCCCTACAATAATTTTCCTTATATATATTTTTTTTCTTCTTTAAGTTCCCTTTTATTCCTTTCCAAATAATTCCAAGTTTGCACGTTGTAATAAACGTTCCTATTTTTTGGTTAAGAAAAAGAAAAGAAAGAAAGAATAAGAGACAGTCAATTAATTAAATCAACTTAATCATACTTGTCACCAAAGAGAATAGTAGTATCATTTTTTAAAAATGTATAAATATATAATTAAGATCAATAATATCTTCATTCAAAATAAAAAATTCAGAAAAAAGAAAATAACAATAATATCAATCTATAAAAAAGTAACAATAATGGGCACATAGAGACATTTTTATCCCAGTGTTTTTTATAACGGTGTACATTGTACATATAACAAACCTCCTGCAAGTTTTCAAAAATTTCTGAATAATTTAAAATTTATATTTATGAAAAAAAAAAAGAAGAAAAATCTCCATATTTCCCATAATTTCTTCTAAATGAATTCTTGAAGCTTGATTAGAGAAATGAGTGACCGAATGTGGTTTTCTCTTTCTCTATGTAATGTATATATAGGGCCCTATTGACTATGTTTTCACCAGAGGACACGTGGCAGTCATTAGAGGAGTAATTAAGCTCCTCGAGTGCAAAGCTCATCGGAGTGTAAAATTCTCCCCTAGTACTGTGATCTAGTCAGACGCGGATGTCTTCGAGTGAGGCCACGCCCTGAGGTCTGTCCTCAAGGCGCGAATGTCTCCAAGTGAGGCCACATCCCGTGGTCTATTTCCAAGACATGGATGTCTCCAAATAAGGCCACGCCTTGAGGAATGTTCAGGTGGTCCCCTCACTTTATTTATTCACCAATCCCTCAAGTCTAGGATTCTTGTCCTAGGACCTGGGGCAGCTGTCAGGTGTCATTCGCTGCAGATATGGCCCAATAGAAGATCGTCTGACACTTTTTGGTGAACCTGGAGTAGTGGTGTCGAGTTCGTATACTCGAAAATCACCATTTCCCACAATGTCGCCAGACATGGGAAAACTTGCAGCCATATCCTGACACTATCAGATACCTGTTCCCTGTAAAGTTGGTGGGCTGCTTTCTACAAATGGGCCCGGTGCAATCTTCCTGGGCCCATGGTCTGTATTACTGCATCCCTATGTAACTAATTAGCATTTTACTCCCCAAATAATAGGGAATTTTGTATTAATTGTCCATTAAAGACATTAATGACCCAGGCCCCTATAAATAGGACTGAGATATCTACTTATTATGGGTTCAGAACTTTGGCTAGTTAAGCATTGTAAACTTAGAGAAATATATATGCTATCTAAGACTCCATTGAAGCTTGCTCAAACAAGCTTCACACTCACTAATACCAAAGACTCGTGGACTATGGCTCTTTTCTAGCCTAAACCATATAAAACCTATGTTATTTTGTTCTATTTTATGTCAAGTTTTTAGATTTGATTGATAGCGAAAAAGGCAATCAACATTTTGGTGCTTTCATTGATAGCTTAGGAAAGCTTAAAGAAAATGACCATGGTAACCACTAGATGGAATGCACCAGACGATGTAGTTCCTCCCACCGGGGAGGAGGGAGGAGAAACTTTTCGTCCACCTCCACAAGACCTCGCAGAGATGGTCTAGGAGGATTACGACGAGAACGTCAACTACGACGGTGTAGACGACAACATAAAAGACAACACAAACAACGGTGGCGATGACAGATACTATAAGGAGGATTTCCCTCAGCCTATGGACACAAAAGAACCGTCAGAGGTGGTGGTGCTTTGGGACCAGGTGGCTACCCAGCAACAAAAAATCGATGCCCAAGAAGGAAACATTGCCCCCTACAGGAGATGGTTAACGCCATGAGGACCACTTTGGCGGCCCAAGGGCTGCGAGTGAACCCGAATGGTGAAGTACTATCTAGGCAGCTAACTGGCATGACACTTATGCACTCAGGTGGAGTACCACATGTCAACACATTAGGTGTGCCTCCCGAGCACCCCACTGATGTGGCGCAGGATCCACCAGCTGGCGTGCTGCCTGCGCAGCCAGCTGGAGTTGGAGCTCCACCTACACCACAAGATCGTGGGAAGGGAAAAATTGATGACAACCCTGCTTCGGGGAAAAAAAAGGCTCGTCAAGCCCCTGAACACAACAAGACCCTGAGGTCAGCAAACAGAGACAAAGGGCAAGGTGCCCTGGCGCAGCGAGACGGACCATGCTAGGCTTGGAGTTGGTGTCCCCCCAGTACCTCACCAACCCTGAAGAAAGCCCGACCAAGGGGCCATTCGGAGGAATGTCTCCGTTAACTGATAGCAAGGCCTCAGCATCTCGGTTAATAACAAAAACATCAAGTCTGACGGTGAGACCGATGTAGGATATCCCGAGGACAGTGGTTGCCACCAAGGTCAATAAGACCGATGAGATGTCTTAAATGCTAGTAGAGATATAACAGCTCTCAGGGCCAACCCCGGAAGGAGAGATCAACCATATCTATGTGAAAATCTTAATTCCTGGAAGAGAGAACACCCAACGTAGAGTAAAAATCAAGACATCAACCCTCTCCGCACAGAATTGGAGAGCTTAAAAAAGAATATGCTCAAGATCGACGGAAGAAAAGGCCATGAATATGACTCAGAGGATAAGGATGGGGAGTTGTGTGCTCCCTACATAGTGGAAGCCCCATTACCATGAGGCTTCAAGATACCAGCCATCACGTCTTATGAAGGCAGCATGGATCCCATCGACCATCTGTCGAAGTTCAACCGATTGATGTCAGTGCATCATGTCTCTGAGGACGTGAAGTGCCACGTGATCCAGTTAACCATGATGTAACCTATAGATGAGTGGTTCAAGAAGCACAAACCGGGGTTCATTCAATCCTGGCACCAACTCTCCTTGTCATTGAGAAGAAAATTTATAGAGGCTAGGAAGGTGAGCTTTGAGGTCAACGCCTAGGCCAACATAAAGCAAGGACCCTCGAAACCTTCAAGGCCTACATCAAGCACTTCAAGGAGGAAGCCGCTAAGACCAAGAGGGTCGATGACAGACAATAGTTGATGGCCTTGCAGGAAGGCATTCATGAAAGGTTTCCTCTATGGGATGCCGTAGGCTCGACGACTTCACTCATTGAGCGCAAGAATATATAAACTGGAAGGATGCCCAAATTGGAGTGTTCGATGAACCTGTCACTTTCCTCGCTCCGTTGACTCCGAGACCCATGGCCCTGGGGACCCAGTACCCACCTTACACTCCTATCCAACAGAGTGTGGTGAGCGCCCCGCAATTTAGCCTACCTTTCCAGTCAGTTGGCTTTAGTTATGTGCCTCTTGTTGGCTTCAGTGCCGTCCGACGAGATATGGAGTCGCGCCCACAAGGTATATTGATTTTCATCCTGCATTCAGTGTTGGAACTATGGATCCATCCCAATCAGTAGCACCCAGTAGGATCCCCAGCAGAAGTAGGCACGGGGGCAAAGGAAAGGGCAAAAAGCCCAAGGGAACTGGGGTAGCTTCGGCAGGACAAGGAGAGACCCCCGAGGAGAAGTATGTCTCACAATACTCTGAGCACACGAACCTAGTGGAATCTCAGGAGAACATCTTCTTGGCCATGGAACAACATGTCCACTACTGGAAACCACAGTCCATCCGAAGGGATAGGGAGAGGAGAGATCCCAACAAATTTTGTCGGTTCCATAATGATGCGGGGCATCACACCATCGAGTTCCAACAACTCAAGGATGAGACTGAGAATCTCATCAATCTTGGGCATTTTCACCAACATGGTCGGGGCAAAGCTTGCTAAGCTCAGGCCCTGGCCACAGGAGTGCCTTCGCAGGAGGCAACTCCCTAGGCTCTGGGCGTAGTTCTCGCAGCCCCACAACAATAGGTAGTCCACGGGCCTCCCCCAATGACTGGGAGAGTAGGAACTATCTTTGGAGGACCCCACTTGAGGGGCACCTCCTGGGGTTCGTAGAATAGATATGTGCGGGCCCTGAATCATGGCGATGAGGTATTGGCATTATCTCAGCTGCCAACATAGATGCCTAGGATGACTAACCAAGTCATCACATTCTCCAAGGACGATGCTCAGAGGGTGGATTTTCCCTTCCATGATCCTTTAGTGGTTGAGAGCCAGATTTCCAACATGATGGGGGCTCAGATCTTGGTGGACAACGGGAGTTTTGTGAACATGATGTTTATGTTAGCACGAGAATATTAGGCTAACAACGAGTGACCTATCCCTGTGCACTTTGAGTCTATACGGGTTCACAGGGGAAAGTCTCATTCTAATGGGGCAAATCAGTCTGCTTGTGATGCTTGGAGAAGTGCCTCGTCGGGCCTTCAAGTATTGCATCTTCATTGTAGTGGACTGCTCCTTGGCGTATAATGCCATCTTGGGGCGTCCAGCTCTAGTAGAATTTGGATCAATCACTTCAATTCTCCACTTGTGCATGAAGTTCCCCATAGAGGTGGGAATCGACACAATCCGTGGAGACCAGAAGGAGGCCATGCAGAGCTACAATGTGTCCCTCAAGCAACCAGTAATGGTGATTGAGGCAGCAGCCCCCGAGCAACCTCCTCTTGAGGAGATGGAGGCACAACCTGTTCAAGCAGAGGAGTCCAATGAGTTGAACCCCAGAGTTCAAGAAGAGATGGATGTCGAACCCATGGAGGAGGTCAAGGAGGTGATCCTTGACACATCACTCCTCTACAAGAAAACCAAGGTTGGAAAGAACCTCAAGGCAAAGGTCTGAGAAGCGCTGGTGAGCTTTCTCTGAGACAACCAAGATGTCTTTGCCTGGTCTCACTCTCACATGACAAACATTGACCCAAATATAATATGCCACGCCTTGAACAATGATCCAAACATGGCTCCAATTCAGCAGAAGCGAAGGACGATCGACCGAACCCAGCCACTGGCTTTGAAGGCTGAGGTGGACAAGCTTCTTGCGAATGGGTTCATCCGAGAAGCTCAGTACCCAAAATGGTTATTTAATCTGGACCTAGTGCCCAAGCAAAATGTCACTTGGATGACCTGTATAGATTTCTCTGATCTCAACAAGGCCTGCCCAAAGGATTGTTTTATTTTGCCGAAGATAGATCAGATGGTAGACGCAACCTTCCGATACGAGCTCTTGTCCTTCATGGATGTGTACTCAGAGTACAACAAGATTTCCATGCATGTCGCAGACCAAGAGCACACCAACTTTCGAACTGATAAAGGAGTCTACTGCTAAAAAATGATGCCCTTCGGGCTCAAGAATTCTAGTGCCACCTATCAAGGACTGGTAAACCATATGTTCCATAACTAGTTGGGTCGGAACATGGAGGTTTACGTGGATGACATGTTGGTCAAATCCAGGACAGCCCCCAACTATGTGAAAGACCTGGCGGAAGTGTTTTTGGTAATTCACTGGTTCGGGATGAAGTTGAATCCCCAAAAGTGCACTTTTGGAGTTGCCTTCGGGAAGTTCCTGGGTTTCATAGTCAGCACTCGAGGAATAGAAGCAAACCCCGAGAAGATCCAAGCTCTGGTCGAGATGCCATCCCCCTACAATCATAAAGATGTGCATAGCCTCACCGGGAGGATAGCAGTCCTAAATCACTTTGTCTCCAAGGCAACTAATAAGTGCATACCGTTCCTCAACATACTCCAAGGAGGTCAGAGGTTCGAATAGACAGAGGAGTACGAAGAAGCATTCTAGTAGTTGAAGACGCACATGGCTAACCCACTGATCCTCTCAAAGCCCATAGATGGAGATCCCATCCTCCTCTATATGGTTGTTTCAGAGTGCCATTAATGCTGCCTTGTGCACGAGGAAGGTCGTGTCCAAAACTTCGTGTACTATACAAGTAAGAGAGTCCTTGGAGTAAAATTCGCTTATGGAGAAGTTAACCTTCTGACTAATGGTGGCTTCTCAGAAGCTAAGGCTATATTTTTGGGCACATCCCATCAAGGTCCTCACTAACCATCACTTGCAGCAAGTCCTTCAGAAGTCGGAGTCATCCGGGAGACTCCATGAATGGGCGGTCGAACCGAGTCAGTTTGACATCACATATCACTCGAGGACTGCCATCAAGGGACAGGCACTGGCAGATTTCATCGTCAAGTGCACGGAAAACCAAGAGAGACCTGGGGACGCCCCAGTGGTTGGGCCTACATGGAAGTTGTACGTAGACGGGTCTTCCAATGAAAATAGAGCCGGAGTGGGCTTGATCTTGGTATCCATCAAAGGGCACAGGTTCCATAGTGCCCTAAGGTTTGGATTTGATGCCTCCAACAACGAGGTTGAATATGAAGCACTTATTGCTGGACTATGGGTGGAACTTAAGCTTAAGGTCGAGGGCCTCGAAATCTTCAGTGATTCGTAGCTCGTGGTCAATTAGGTACTCAGAGAGTACCAGGCTTGGGGGACAAAGATGGCTGCTTATCTGGAAAAAGCCCAAGAAATTCCACACAACTTCAAGAAATTTACCATACGACAAGTGCCACGGGAGCATAAGTCTAATGTTGATTCCTTGGCCAAGCTCACTACCACCAAGGACATTGAGTTAATCAACATGGTCCCCATTGAATACTTGCCAGCTCCAAGCATCTCAGCCCTCGAGGAGGTAGAAGCAGTCCAGCCCTAGGATGGCTAGATGGAGCCCATTGTGAAGTACCTTGTCTCCGGGGAGTTACCATAGGACAAGAAGGCAGATTAGAAACTAGTTTATCAAGCACCTCGATATGTGATCATGGATAGTAAGTTGTACAGGCGAGGATCTTCATTGTCCTTGCTTTGATGTGTGTCCATGTAAGAAGTCATCCTTATACTCTGGGAAGTACATGAAGGCTTTTGCGGGGACCACACTAGGGGGCAAAGCCTCACCAAGAAAATCTTGAGGCAAGGGTACTTCTGGCCCACTATGAATGTTGATGCGGTGGATTACCTCAAGTAGTGTGACAAGTGCCAACACTTCGCCAACATACCCCGAGCTTCTCAAAATGAGCTCACTCAGATGACAAGTCCTTGGCCCTTCGCAGTATAGAGCGTTAACCTTATCGGGTCCTTACCCACAAGAAATAGGGGAGTGAAATATGCAATTATGGCGGTCGACTACTTCATAAAGGGAATTGAGGTCGAACCTCTCGCTACCATCACTTATAAGAAGGCGCTGGACTTCGTCACCAAGAACATCATTTGCCTCTATGGACTCCCAAGGAAGATAGTCTCCAACAACGGTCTACAATTTGATAGTGAGTTGTTCACAGATTTCTGTGAAAGGCATGGAGTTGTGAAGAGCTTCTCCTCTTTAGCTCACCCACAAGAAAATGGGCAAGTGGAAGCAGTCAACAAGATGCTTAAAGCCACCTTGAAGAAAAGGCTGGAACAAGCAAAAGAAGCATGGCCCGGGAGCTGCCAAGACCTCCATTGGTCACTCGCCATTCTCCATGGCCTACCGGTACGAAGACGTGCTCCTAATTGAGGAAGCAATCTCCACATGCCGGAGAGATACGTACGATCCGACCACATATCACACTTTACTCTAAGAGTCTCTGGACCTCGTGGAAGAGCTCCATGAAGCTTCTTAGCTTTGAGTAGCGTCCTACCAGCAGAAGGTAGCCATATATTTTCAATCTAAAGTGAAGGATAGAAAATTTGGGGTCGGATACTTGGTGTTGCAAAGAGTCTTCTTAGCCACTCGAGATCCTGGTGTTGGAGTGCTGGGCCCTAACTGGAATGTCCGTACCAAGTCGAGAGCATTGTGTGTGCAGGGACGTACAAGCTAGCCCGATTGAGTGGGGAATTAATACCCCACACCTGGAATGCTGAGCATCTCTGCTGGTATTACCAGTGATATGAGCACTGTAATTTTGTTAAATTTTGTAATCATTTTGTAGCCTCTAAGCATAATTAATGGAAACCGTGTAGACAAAACAAGGTAGAAAAATCTAAAAGAATTTGCTTATATTTTAGTTTCCTTTTTATTCTATTTGTACTACTTGTAGAGCATCTGCTCGCTGGCCTGGACAAGTGAACACAGACTAGTCTCCAATCATTTGGAGGGCATGGGGTTAGGGCAGCCTCTCAAAGTACAGTGTCTTGCGGAGGATGACCTAGGAAACTAAGCTTGTCATGAGTGGAGTAGGCCTAGTTTCAATACCCAGAGAATAGAAAGCTCCAGGGAACTAAGCAAAGTCAGGGAAGTCCATGACCTAGGAAACTAAGCTTGTCATGATCAGAGTTGGCCTAGTGTCATGGGATTTCGAAGACTAAAAGTCCTAGTAGTGCGAGATCGAACTTGGGTTACCTCCTGAGGACATCAAGCCTGATAAGCTATGACCAAGTTCCTATATCTTGAGATGCGAATGGAAACCCGAGTCATCTATACTTGGGCCCAAAGACCTAGGAAACTATGCTTGTCATGAGCGAAGTAAGCCTAGTGTCATGGGACTTTGAGGACTAAAATCCTAGTAGTGTGATAGCGAGCTTGGGTTACCTCCCGAGGACATTAAGCCCGAGGAGCTATAACCAAGTTCCTAAATCTTGAGCCGCGATAAGAAGCCCGAGTCATCTGCACTCAGGCCCAAAACCTCTAGTTGCCAAAACTTGGACATCATAAGGTTAACCCTAGTGTTGAGAATTATTGACCTTGGAAGATAATCTAGTTGACGAGCAGAGCAACCTTAGTGTCATAAAGACCCCAAAGATAAAACCTGGGAAAGACCCCAATATCAAAAAAATCCAAGTAACGTGAGGATAGACCTAAGGTATTCTCCCGAGGATAGTGCATGCCCTGGGGAACAAAAACCAGGTCATAATCCTCGAGATGTGAATGGAAGCTCGAGTCATTTGTACTCAGGAACAACCCTAAAACACCCCGACATTGAGAAATCCAAGTAATGTGAGTGTTGACCTAAGGTTACCTCCTGAGGAGTGATAACCAAGTCCCTTAACTCGAGATGTGAACATAAATATAAGGTAATAAAACTTGAACATCACGAGGCCTAGCATAGGGGAGGAAAAATCGGTTGCATGCTCTGGGAACTTAGAGCCCATGGACAACAAGTTCACGACTTCCACATGGCAAAGGCCTGAGTTACTGTACTCGGGGGGGTGGTAAGGCGAAAAGCTCAAAATAACATCCCAGGGGTAGTGCACCTAGGAAGCGATTATCTCAGTGCATTTGGCCTCTTAGAGCCTGAGTCATTGGGACTCGAGGATCCAGGAAAAAATTAAAGTTACTCCCGAGAGCCTAGGAAGCAACACTAATTGCCCAAAGCGTCAGTACTGAGATAGAAACCTTAATAGCCTATAGTTCAATAGACCTCCTAAGGCCCGAGTTGTTGAGAGTCGTTCGCGTAGGACCGTCAAGTGTTCCATTTGACAAGGCGTTAAAGTTAATCCCAAGAATTGCGAGCTTGGGGGACAACACTAGATGCCCAAAACATCTAAACACTAAGTGGAAGATATTCAAGTACTAAGTATAATGGATTGCCTAAGCCCCGAATTGATGGGAGTCGCACTAAAAGTTACTCATGAGGACTACAAGCCTGGGGGAGAACACCAAGTGCCTAAAATTGTCCAAATACTAAGAGAATTCAATAAACACTCGAACCACCAAGACTCGAGCACAAGACCTAAGTCGCTAAGACTTGAGGCCCACAAATTGTGGATCCGTTGGAGCTTCGGACTCTCGTGGTGCTATGTTACATTGAGTTGCGCTTAAACCCATCCAATTTTGTAAGATCAAATTGCATAATTACTAAGTGTTAGCATGTTAGTAAAGAGGCAATAATGGCAAGAAAAGTAGTGCAAGCTACATTAAGGTTAAAAGTATTTACGAATGTGCTCAAGGGCTCAAGCATTAAATTATTTATGCCGCAATAAACAAAAGGCACGCATGCCTACTTAATTAAAACAAAGAAAGACAAAATCACTTTGGACCCTCATCCAGAGGAACTTCAGCTACCACCTCGATGATGGGATCTGTCTTGGGAGCCAGACCAGCCACGGCAGCTCCCTTTTCCTGAGCAGCCTTGGCCTCCTCGGCCACAAGGCAGTCCTCGAGCATCATCTGCATGTTTAACTCCTCCGCGAATGACAAATGCATGTCCCTGTTGCTCTGCCATGTCACAAATAGTGTGTCATCCGCCATCACGTTGAGGTCCCTCTTCAGCTCCTCTCCTTAGAGCCGAAGGTGTTCGTTCTCCCTAGCGAGGCTCTCAGTGCGGGAAGCAGCTTACACGACTTCCTCCTTGGTATTGGTGGCCTCCTCCTAGACTCTGCTCTCCTCCCGAACAGCTGTGAGGGTCACCAAAAAACTGTCGTTGGCCTCCTCGACAGTTTTAGTCGGACTCGCGACATCTTCTAGTAGCTTCGTGAAAGTGTCCTCGAGTGTTGACATCATTGACTGCTTTGTGGCCAACTGGGTCTCCAACTCTAAGGCAGGAGCCTTGAAGTCCTCCATTTCCTTCTGGAGTCGCGAGTGCTCTGCCATCAAGACTCAGTCTGCTCTAGTTGTGCCATCTCCTCTTGGAGCTCTTTCCGCTCGAAGGACCTTATGGTAATGATGTCCCAGAGTTGTTGGTTGAAGGTCGCACTCTGCACTAAAACATACTTGTTAGCTCGATGAAGAACTTAGATAAAAAAAAAATGGAAAATGGAAGTTACAGATTTGAGACTTACCCTCACAGAGATGTGGAAACTGGCAGCTATCAGTGAGATCTCATTGTCACTGCGACAACAAGCAAAGCTGCGGAAGGGCATGTTGCACAAGGACCTCGCCTATCCATGGAGCAGCTCTGGGACAAGGGGAGCTGTCCTTTCTCCAAATCTCCTCACGAAGAAAGGCTCCAGCTCCTCGCAGCTGGGAAGAGCGACTAGACTTAGCAGTTTTTCTTCCGTAGGTACTCCACGAGGACTTTGAAATCCTCATTTCCCTCATCAATACGGGCGTTGAAGTATTTAACCACCTGTCTATGCCTTTCGAAGTCCTCTCCCTCATAGTGCTTGGGAAAGACCACAAGGCGAGGTGTCCTGATCGGAGGACAATCAGGCACTTCAGAAGGGATTTCCTTTCCTTTCCAAGAGGACCCCTCATCTTGAAGAGGGGAGACCTCAAGGTCAATGACCTTATCAGTGACCACTGGCTGCATAGGTGTAACACCCTAAGTTGCTAATAAGGTTTAGGACCTTGATTAGCATGCCTGGAGGGCAATAAGTGAATTAGTGTGATAATATGTGAATCTAAATGAATATGTGATTAGAATGCATGTTTAGGTAATATTAATATGCATGTGGGCCCCGTTTGCATGGTAGGGGTAAATTGGTAATTTTAGCCCGTTGAGGGCATAAATGTGATAATTATGTTGTGTGATTTGTACCATGTGAGTGTGGTGATATCAATGTGATGCACGTACCGAGACGGTCCTAGCGAGCTAGATAACTTAAAAGTCACAACGGGATTTTATACCCAGCTCGGGAGGAGCCTAGGGGTATTTTGGGGATTTTGTAATTTAGTTCTTGTGAGATAATGGTAACTGGTAATTTGGTAACTTGTGTAACTGTTAGTAACCATAGAGAGTAACAGGTTTAGATGGAGAAATGGTAGAATTGTAATGGATAGGAAATGACAAAAGAGCCTTTGAGGTTTAGTTAGGAAAGGGATATTAGAGGAAGGGTAGAATGGTCAATTGGTTGAGGATAGATAAGCATCAGGTGAAGGAAAATGGTGGTCACGTATAATACTTAGTTGGAAATTGGTTTATGCTGAAATTTGAGGAAAGTCTAGAAGAAAAGAGAAGAAGCGGAAAGCTGAAGTTGGGAGACCTAAGAGGAGAGTTTTTGATGGTTCAAGGCAACTAAGTTGAGCATAAGCCAAGATTACTCAGAGGTAAGGATTTTTCTATGTTTTGTTTAAGTTTCAAGTCTGGTTTTCAGAGAATAAGCATGAATTGAAAGAAGATAGTGGCTGGTTTTGCATGGAATTCAGAGTTGGGATAATCAAAAGGAAGGTGACTTGAAGCTACAGTTGAGGAGAATTTAAGCTCGGTTCTTGACTGAGGTAAGAGTTTATCATGTTTAATTTTCGTAATTGGTGTGGTTTAAGACTTTAGAGGCATGATTTATAGTTTTGGAAGCCCTGGTTTAAGTTTTAGAAATTTGAAACTCAAGATAGGATCTTGGGTGTGCTTGTGTGATTGGGGTTGTTTATGATGTTTATAGGTTATTAAAGGGTTCATTTGGGGTTTTGAATTGATTTTGGGGCTTAGGGACTTGTTTGGGATGATTTGGAATGGTTTTGGCTCGGGAAAAATGCAGGGAAAAACCCAGATTTCTGGGCTCGCGAAGGAGCGCCGCGGCCCTGTTCTTGGGCACCGCGGCGCAAGGCTGATTCTGGGTAGGGCAAGCTCTCTGACTTACTGGGTGTCGCGGCCCTCTAGGGCAGCGCCACAGCGCTAGGCCATTTTCAGAACACAAGATTTTGCAATTTTGAGCCTTTGCTCCTGGGGTTCGAGGGATGTCCTCGGTGTATTGTTTTAGGGATTTGGGAGTTCCGAGAGTGTGGGATTGGCCCCGGAAAGTGGTTTTGGATTGGCTAGCATTAAAGAGTGTTTTATATGTGTTGTGACTAGGATTTTGGAGAGGCACGTGCTAGAGGACCGTGCTTGTGACCGTGGTGCATCGGAAAGCTCGGGATACAGGTAAGAAAACTGTAGCACCCGTAGAGCAGGGCTCAGGCCCTTAGTTTTGTTGCAGGGCGCGGCCCTAAATTGTATTATTGCTAGGATGTAGCATTACATGAATGATTATATATTTAATTGTTATTTGAGAATGCTAAATGTGGAAATAGCTGAATGAACAGCGAAGGGCCGGGAACGACGAAAGGCCGAGAACGACGAAGGCCGAGAACGGCAGTGGGGCCGGGAATACCACCAGGCACATGGAGTGCTCGTGGCTAGGGTGAGACCCCAATGGATACATGGGTTATCCTTATGGTGTAGACCGAGATCCCAGGCTTTGGTAACGCTCCTAGGACGGCATGGCCATATGTGTGTTAGATTATATGGACTGTCTGACTAGATTTGAGATATCTGCTGTAATGATTGTATGTTATGCATATGTTATGTACCGTTTGAGTTTTCTTGCTGGGCTTCGGCTCACGGGTGCTCTGTGCTGCAGGTAAGGGCAAAGAGAAAGTCAACCAACCATGAGTACGGAGAGCGTGGGGGCGGCGCATACATGTTCGGTCTGCCCGACTATCTTGGTTGGGGATATTTTTGAGAAATGGTTGTATAAACCCTAATTTTGATGGTTAACTACTTATAGTCTTATTTTGAGTTGTAAATATTTTATAAACTGAGTTATGGGATCCTGAATGTTAAACTCTTAAACTTTTAATGAAATAGAGTAACTTTTAAAGATTACAGCCTAGACTTCCACTTAATCACACTTTTGCTTTAAAAACCTCGTTTAGCGAGTTGATTGCACATTTTAACTTCACTTGGTAACGACTCTGAGGTAGTAGGGCGTTACAATAGGAGTGGCTAGTGCAATAGTTTTCAGAGCTGCAGGAGCCACCGGGGGGAGCCACTGAGGCTAGAGGGGCAAGCGCTGGGGTTGGAGGCATAGCAGCCGGGAATGGAAGCACCACCACCGATGCCTCCGGAATGTCTATTTAAGAGGGTCTTGACACCCTCTAGCGCTTCTGCCTAGCCAAGTTGGACAGGGCCATGCTTTCTGTACAAAGAAACAAATCGAGTTAGTCCTTAAAAGGAAAAGAAAGGAAGGATAATTTGAAAAGGAAAAATAAAAACATGCATACAATACATAAAACAAGTCTCCTCGGGAGCCCTGCCACAATAAGGCTCCTCTGGGTGAAGAAAAAAGTGGGTAAACTCACAAATGAGTCAGCCCATCTTCTATGTCGTGTTGGTGTCATATTGACAAAATCATATCGCGTGCATGGACATCACCTCCTCCAGATGCACGAACCCTTGGGGGTGTTTCCTTCTCTTTGGATGGTGTAGAAATATGTCGATAAGGTCTTGATAGTCCTGGTACTCCTCATCAGTCCAAGGATGCCCCGAGATTTTCCCACACTCAAGCAGTGATGGCGAGAATAAGGAGTGGTCGGGACTAGTTCCCTCCCCTACATGATGGGCGTCGTAAACAAAGATTGGAGATTTACCTTGAGGCATGAAGGATGACTCGATCCCAGCCTCGAGCTCCTCGTCCTCTCTCGCCTCCACAGTGGCTTTGAATGCAAGTATGTTCTCTGTGTGCTCCTCGTGAAGATGTTGTTCATACTCGTATTAAGCCTTCACCACAATGTACTCCATGTGAAGCCTCGCCTCGGGAAGTGACTTCTTCGAGGCACAAAAGCTAGTGAGGGCGACGGGGCTTATCCTTTGCCCATCCCGAAGTAGGCCATACTGCTAAAGATGAGCCTCTCTGACAAGGAAGCTGAGACTCATCTCTTCGTCAAGGAGGGCGTTCATTTTCTTGAACCTTTCGTTGTAGGCATCAACAAATGGTGTGCGGCGGAAAGGACATGAAAAGTAACAATTAATACTAAGGAGAAACTATGAACGAAGGACTAATAAACTAAATGATTTGAGAAGTAACACTTACCAACCCTGGGGAAGTCCAGGAGAAGAGTCGGGTTAGACCACGGGGGGAAGCCACTTGCCCAGAAGAAGTGGTCCTTGTAGTCCCACACATGGTTCTCATTACCGCACGGAGCCTTGTACTTCATCCCCGGGTACGTATGCTTCATCAAAGTATAGTACCCACCCCTCGCATCCTTCTTCGGGCATTGTCAAAAGTTGTAGATATACAATATCTCAGCTGGAGAAGGAACAGACCAGTTCTGCCTCTTTGACAGAAAAAATAGCCCGGCCATCACTCGATATCCATTCGAGGATAGTTGGAATGGAGCAATGCCAACAAACTTCAAAAATTTGACATAGTACTAGTGATGTGGTAAGGTTGCACCAGCTTGGATATGAGATGCGCTCCAGACTCCGAGGATGCTCTTATGCACTCTCTCACCCTCCCAAGAAAGGCACACCCACATGTCACTAGTGTCCACCTCGTAGTGGGATATAATCCTCTCTAGAGCTCCCTGGTGTTTGAACTTGCTAGGGGTCACCTCCGCCTCAAATACCTCAGCAATGTAGGTTTTGTCTGATGGCATGGGACCCATGTTCGCCTCTTCCTCCTAGATTCTAAGTCTAAGGGGCCTCTCCGCTAGCATGGCGTGGTTTTTCCTTACCACGAGAGCCTGAATACTCTCCGCCGCTTGCTTTCTCCTCTCAAAAAATTCTTCCTACTTCTTGAGCCATCTCTATTATCTTGGATTCGAATGCATAGAATCCCTGCTGATGTAGTTGTTGAAGCTCCTTAGGCATTTGAAACAAGACACTAAGTAGTTAGCGCCATGACTCGAAGATAGATAGGCCAAGAACGAGAACCCCTAATACTACTACTCTGGAAGAGGAGAAGGAAGAAAACTTCTAAGGGACTGGCGTATCCTCGGGGCCAAAGGATGGTCGTTGGAGAACACTACCGGAAACTAAGAACATCGTCGCAATCTGGGAATTTTCTAGATTCCGGTCGAGTGTCCAGAAATGCTAAAAGTCACATGCGGAGCGTATTGGGCCATTTCGACTATTTTTAACGTCAAAATGTGCCCAAAAAGGTCTAAATGAGGTCAAAATGACCTCTAAATTCCAGTAATTCAAAATCCTACTCATGCACCTAAAACCCTCAACAGAATTCCAAAATACACTCAAAGCAAACAAAAAATTGAGAAGTAAAGACTTACTCGAGATGAAATGCTTGTATGTGTTGAAATGAGTCCAGGCTTTAAAAAATTGCTTGTCGTGTGACCAAAATTAAGATGATTCTCCCCAATCGTCCAGAACGTCGAGAACAAAAAACGGAGAAGTAAAGACTTACTCGAGATGAAATGCTTGTATGTGCTGAAGTGAGTCCAGGCTTTAAAAAATTGCTTATCGTGTGACCAAAATTAAGATGATTCTCGCCAATCGTCCAGAACGTCGAGAACTCAGAAAATGGAGGAGATTTGAGAAGCTAGAAAGTGAAGAAGAAGAGAGGGTTTGAAAGTTGTCAGGTTATGAAAGTTGTGAGGTTGTGAATTTCAAATGTTAGAGTGAGTTCTGAAAGGCAGTTCTCAAGTTTTATACTCGAAGAGCTCGGGGTGGAAACAACTCCACCCCGACTGTTGATTACCTATGACATAGGCACTCGAGAGTAATCCAATAGTTAGGATCCAAAAGGCGTGGATCATGATCATTAGCATGGGAAAGGGATGCCTCGGGAATGAGGCGAAAGGACACCTATGGTATGGATTAGACGTTTAGGGTTGTGGAGTGGAATCCTCATTAATGGCACAGATTGATGGGGCCAACAATAGGGATTCGACACATGTCATTGCATTTTCAAGAGTGTGACATCATGAAGAGCCCAAACGTCTCCCCCCGAAGACCTTTCAAATTACTCCTCTCAGTTTAAGTCTCCACTGTCCAAAGACAAGCAAAGACTTGGGGGGAAAATGTTGTTTGTGTTTTCACCAGAGGAGGTGTGGCAGTCATTAGAGGAGTAATTATGCTCCTCGAGCTCTAGTGAGGTTTCGTACAGCTCGCGTAGATCTCCTCGGAGTGTAAAATTCTCCCCTAGTACTGTGATCTGGCCAGACGCCGATGTCTCTGAGTGAGGCCACGCCCCGAGTTCTCTCCTCGAGGCGCGGATATCTCCAAGCGAGGCCACATCCCATGGTCTGTTTCCAAGATGTGGATGTCTCCAAATAAGGCCATGCTTTCTTCATTCACCAATCCCTCAGGTCTAGAATTTTTTTCCTTGAACCTAGGGTGGCTGTCAGGTGTCAATCGCTGCAGCTGTGGCCCACCAGAAGATCGTCTGACAACTTTTGGTGAGCCTCGAGTAGTGGTGTCGAGTTCGTATACTCGAAAATCGACATTTCCTAAAATGCCGCCTGACATGGGCAAACATGCAGCCGTATCCTGGCACTGTCAAATACCTGTTCCCGGTAAAGTTGGTGGGAAGGTTTCTGCAAATGAGCCTCGTGCAATCTTTCTGATCCCATGGTCTTTATTAGTGCATCCCTATATAATTATTTAGCATTTTACTCCCCAAATAATGGGGAATGTTGTTTTAATTTTCCATTAAGGACATTAATGACCTAAGCCCCTATAAATAGGGCTGAGATATCTCCTTGTAAGGGGTTCAGAACTTTGGCTAGTTAAGCATTGTAAACTCAAAGAAATATATACACTGCCTGAGACTCCATTGAAGCTTGCTCAAACAAGCTTCAAACTCACTAATATCAAAGACTCATGGACTAGAGCTCTTTTATAGCCTGAACCACATAAAACCTTTGTTGTTTTATTCTATTTTATGTCAAGTTCTTAGGTTAGGTTGATAGCGAAAAAGACAGTCAACATGCCCATTTGGCTAGATTTTTGCTTTAGCTTATAACTAGAAGAATAAGAGATGTAAACATTTTAACTTTCTAGTGTCTCTTTGGATAATATGTTTTAGAATAAATTTTTGTACATAAAAGAGTTTTTAAATCTGTTTGGCTGAAACATTAAAAACATTCCTGTGAATGTAGTAATGATAATTATACTCCTAATATAAATAAATTAAAAATATATATTTGAAGTTTTATTTATTTTAAAAAAATCTGGCTTTTTTTATTCACTTAAAATAATATTTTTTATTTTCATCTAAAATTATAAAAGTGAAATACAATTTTTTTTTTTCGTTTTATAAAATTATAACTGTAGGCAAATTAGTTTAATTTGAAATTTTTTATGCAAGTATGTGTTTTTTTTATATAATAATAATAATAATAAAATACATTGTAACGCCCTAAACTTTAGGGACCGTTACGGTGTGCCTTATAAATAATGCTTAACTCGCTAATTGAGTCATTTGGCCAAAATCGTGTAACTAAGTATGATTAGCGGTTTAGGGATTAAAAAATTTGGTTAAGATATAACGTTTCATTAGAACATTTACTGTATACATTGGGATCCCAAAAATATAATTTAAAGGTCTATTACAAGAAAATATTTACAACCAGCCGATCTAAGAGGGAAAACAGGGTTTAACCCTAGTTTCTCTTTCAACCCTCGGCCATGGCGGTCGAGCAGCTGCATATGTACACATCGTCACCTAAGCTCTCCAGCTCACGGATGGTCCAGCTTTATTTTGCCTTTACTTGCACCACATAACACCCGTGAGCCGAAGCCCAGCAAGAAAACTCAATATGCTCATGAACAGTAATAACATGTCATCAAATCATAAGGCACACGCCTAGCAAATATAGCCCTGTTCAAGCAGGCAAATAGGTTCACGTAATGATGGGTATCCAGGATAAAGAATCCTGCCCTCCTGAGTGGATGACTATGAAGTCAATCCTAATCAGATAAGTGATTTAACACTAGTGATTCCGGTAACCATACCAGGCTTATATTCCTAAATAGAAGAGTGACAGTTGTACAAATCACTAAGGTTGGTTCTGTTCCCTTTAGCCATGTGACGATAGGGTCACCGGGGCATTGCAAATAAGTGATCCTTTCTCTAGCTTATCAAGATAGGTGTTCGATGAACCAGTCACCAATATAACCTACCACATGATCATAGAGTCACAACCATGGGATTCTTCTCCCTAGCCACGTGACAAATCGTCAACTAGGCCTTTGGGCCTAGCTCTGAGTAACTAGTCCTAGACTAGTCAAGCGCTTATAATTTTCATCGATCTTAGGGTCGGTTCAGCATTAATTCTCCTAGAGTCATTCAATGCATATTGATTAGATCTAATCTTTATCGTCCCTGCGTTCATGACACTTATGCCGTTTTCGGCTCTTAGGTCCATAATACGCGACCAGTGCCGACCCTGACTAGTCAGTGCCATACACAAGTAAGCAATGCTACCAAACATATATCATATGTCAAATCTCCAAATACAGGGCATTCAACATTCTTACTTAATAATTGCTAGCATAATTAGGATCATGCATAAACACAGAGACTCAAGCTCTGAACAATCTCATATTCAATATTCATAGCATGCCCTAATCACATGTTTCTCGTGCATTACATTTAAACATCCAACATGCATCAAGAATAACCAAGCATGTCACATGTACACATGGTACAGTTTTCTTACCTCTAGTTCGAGCGAGAATTAGAACAAAAACAACCATTGAGAACGATCGACCTTTTAATCCTTTACTGGTCACCTAGTCATAACCAAATACAATCTTTGACTAATGAAAATCAACAAAAATAGGGTCATGATCTAAACCCCACTCTCAGGACCCCGAAATGTACCCACACACTGAGTAGATTCGATCGCGGGCCTTAAGGATTGAAACCTCGAGCCAAAAACCCTTAAAAACACTCAAAACGGGGTTCTGAAGAAACAGGGTAGCATTGTAGCGCTACCCCCCCTAGTGCCCCAGCGGTGTTCACAGAACCAAAACTGCCTCAGAGCCACATCAGGTAGCGCTGTAGCGCTACCTCCAGCCTGAAGTTGCCCAAAAACTTCTCCCTTCGATTTCACCATTTCTAACCCAAACTAAAAGCTTCCAAACATCAAATTAAGTCCCAAATGAACCCAAAAATCATCCGCACATGTCCTAGGCACCACAACCCAAAGAGCCCTAGCCAAAAACATCCATTGAAACTCAACTTTCCAATTCACAAACCCAACTGGAACTCAAATGAAAACAGAGCAAGACCAAGAGTTTTAATGGCTAAAAACTCACATCAATCTCAGCAACACACCCTCTTCAATGGTAGAGCATAACCCTAGCTTATCATAGCTTGGTTCCTCAAAAAGAGCTTGAAAATCCAAAAGAGAAATGGAAGAGAAAACCATCGGGAGAGAAGGGAAGAAGTGAGAGTCTGTTTTTGGTAAGCTTCTATAGCCTTAATGTCTGATATAAATCCTTAAGGGTGAAAAGACCTAAATGCCTTCAAGTCTAAAATAAAACCTTAACAGCCACCAAGGGCAAAATCGTCCTTTCGCACCTATTTCGTAAATCATAATTAACACCATCAAATTCATGTTATTCTCAATATTATCAAATACCAATAAAGCATATCCCATTACCATTTAATTCCCGGTAATGTTCTAACCATTAAAATCACTCCGAGACTCACCTCGTGCCCCGAACTTAATGCCGTTATGACCAGATCGAACACTTGCATTTTATGATCGTCTCATGCCGAAAGGCTCGAACAAATCCACATATAATGTGGTACCATTCATAACTCACCCACATGCACGAAAATACACAATTACGCCATCAATAGGCCAAATTACCAAAATACCCTTATAATTAAAAATAAACCCATATGCATGCATTTATCATCATATTATAATATAATTCACATAAATATGCATATAATCATTTAATAACGTAATAAGCCAATTATGGTCCTCCCAGCACCCTAATCAAGGTCCTATACCTTATTAAGAAATTTGGGGCATTACATACATTTACCTAAATATATATATATATATATAAAAACATGCATATTCTTAATATAATGGATAGAAGAATGAAAATGAAAAAAAAAATTCAAAATATTAGAGGGATTAAAAAAACAGGAAAAATGATATAAAAGGAATTAAAAAATTATCTTCAACAATAAAGGGATAAAATTGTAATAAAAAAATATCATTAAAGTCCAATTGAGCTTCGAGTGTCTTTCTACAAAATCACTTTTTAAGAAAGCACACGGACATGACTTCTTCTAAATGAAATTTTAAATACTCACATCTAATTTATAAAAACATCCAATCAGCTCCAAAATAGCTTTTAATGTTGAAAAGCACAAAAAAAGTGCTTATTTAAGAGTTTGCTCCATTAATTGGAAAGTGAATAAGCTATCATGATTGGAGATAGAAACAACTTCGGCTGTTTGGGCTTTCAAATGAACTTTTGGGTTTGGACTTTTACTTCTTTTTATTTTACACTTTCACTTTTATCAATTTTTCTCCAAACCTAAAAAGTTAACACATAATTAGATAATTTAAATATTTTTATCTTAATTAAATTTTACTTCAAATTATGAAAACAAGTAACTTAATTATAATTTATTTGCCTAATTATCGCAAAACATTTATACATTTTTACACACTAATAACCATTCCTTTGAGTGGGAGTAAAATAATTGTTCTTTTCGGTGTTGATATAGGTCTTGGATACAGAACATTCAATTTCTATTGAGAATATAAACATTAAGTATTATAGTACAAAAATATCAATTAAAGTATATAAATGAGATCAACTTATAAAAATATATTTAGAGAGGTTAACCGACATTAAACCTAACTATAATTTATGAAACAATAAAATTAGGGAAATAAAAAAGTATGTTAATAGTTTTAAAAGAGTTAATTTAATTTGTTGAAAACTAATCGTAACAGTAATTTTCAATGTAAAAAGCCTTATGATAGGTGTATACTACAATCCATTTTGGACTGTGGTGTGCTCCCAAGCCCTATTGGAGAGGTGCTAGGGTGAGCTTTTATCTTCTTGACCGAAGCATTTTAAATTCATGCTTAAGTCGTTCTCTTTCACTCCTTCAGTTTCATTCACAAATGCCAGTGCTAAAGCATTTTTTGAGTTTTTGCAAAGCATATTATACAATCCTACCCTTAGTATAAAAATCCATCTTCCTACTACACAAGTGTAAGTAATAGTTTGCAAGACGATTGGTGAGGTGGCTCGAAAGTCATAATTCAAGATCACAAATAAAAATTAGCTGTCATAAATTTCTTATCCTTTTATTGTCATACCAATAAAAAAACTGGCAGTTGTCCCAAACTCTCTTAGTGGATGTTTTGAGAAAATTAAATTGTCATATTTTTTTTTAAAATGCCATGTCATACTTATATAATATATTATTTTATTAAAGTATTATTTACTTATTTATTTATTTACATAGTGTCCTTTTATTTTGTCTATAAGTGTAATGCTTTGACAAACTTATAATTCTTGTTTTTAATTTTATAATGATGTATATTATTTTTTTACAAAATTATGTATATCTTTTGGGCCAATAATAACAAAAGGTGATGAATTTAAAATTTCTTCAATTTTAATAAACAATTAACATATTATATATTATTATTGACATTTCAAGTTAGTTTTGTATGGAAAAAGTTATTGACATTTCTTTATATACACATTAAAAATATTCATTTGTTTAAACATCTTTTCATATTTATAATTTTATTAAAAAAAATTATTTTATTTGGATGGTCTATTTTTTAATTATTTAAATTATTATTGTATACCTGTTTAAGAAAAATCTATGAGACCGATAATATTGTTCTCCTAAAAAAATATTTAAATATATTATTTTTTAAAAATTATATCACTCCAGCTTAATATATTTCTTTATTTCCACAGAGTTCACAAGAAAATATTAATTGTTTTTATAATTTTATAGAAGTTTTATTTTTCTTCCAATAATTGGTATGTTCTATTGTAGTATTTTCATAAAAAAAAAAAAAATTAAAGCATTTTTTTTAATTAAAATTGAAGAAAAATTAAACTTATGCTTTCATTTTATTATTGGTATTTGTGCATGCCAAAAATTCACCAAAGAAAAAAACCTATAGTCCTTGGTTGGAACACAGGGATAACAGTCACTTAGTCATGTTACCGAGCTCATGTCCATATGTCTCACGAGACCACGTTCTGGCCAAAACTCTTAAAGCCCCGCAAGTCTCTGCCTTTCTGGAGACTAAGTCACCCTATGCCAAGGAACCACGCACCATTACGCCTAGCGAGACCCGCATGCCCAACGGGACCATCCCGCCTCACAAGAAGCCAAGGAGCTCCGCGCACTAATGCCTCGGCCAGGAGGGCCTCACGTGCACGCTGGTGGCCTCGCACACATGCTAGTGTCTCGACCAGGAGGGCCTCGCGCGATTACTCCAGCCGCCCATGCACCTCGCCTCGCCCGCCTTGATGGAGACCCCATGGTCTCGCGCACCTATGGGTCTCACCCAGGTGTCGTCTCGCGCAGGTGCTCTAGCCACCTCGCGCCTCACGTAGCTGCGGCCCCCATCTCGCGCTTAGGTGATGCGCACCTACGAACCGCACCCAGGCACCATCTCGCACATGCGTCTCACGGCACCCAAGCAACCTTGCCTCGATGGTCTTGCAGCTCCCGTCTCGCGCTTAGGTGATGCGCACCTACGGACTGCGCCCAGGCACCATCTTGCACATGTGTCTCGTGGCACCCAAGCAAACTTGGCTCAATGGTCTTGTGGCCCCCGTCTCGCGCTTAGGTGATGCGCACCTATGGATCACGCCCATCAGCGCCTCGCGCCCATCAGGGCCTCGTGCTCATCAGCACCTCGTGCCCATTCGCCCCTCAGCGCCTCGCGCCCATCAAGGCCACGCGCCCATCAATGCCTCGCACCCATCAGTGCCTCGCGCCCCTCTGCGCCTCGCGCCCATCAGGGCCACGCGCCCCTCAACGCCTCACGTCCCTCAGTGCCTTGCACCCATCAGGGCCTCGCGCCCCTCAGCGCCTCGTGCCCCTCAGGGCCTCGAGCCTATCAGGGGTGTCAGGAGGGCCTTCCCTCACAGGCATCTTGGAACCATGTCATCCGAGGTAGTGCATAAGGGTTTCAATACATTAATCTCGTGGGAATAAGGTGCCTTGTGAGAGTAAGAACTCACGTATGACTCAAAGAGCTAGTACAAGTACGAAATGCACCTACTAACCAAGAGGAATTAGAGTACAGATACGACGTCCACGCCAAACAAGTAGTGGCTTTACTAGAATGGTACATGGTGAGGACTCCCTCAGAACGCTTATGAGGTCCGTACCCGACAAGTAGTGGAGGCGTAATATGGTACCAAGGCAGGAGTACTTTTGCAGGCCCCTGACACGTACTAGAGCCGACCACCACTCCTTCAACACAACTGCGACCTGTGCCACAATCCTGACAATGTACCTATGTACAATCTTGTCCCCTGGGACCACGATGTACCAGGAGCCATTAGAGCTCCAATATAAATATATTTTCACCCCTCCTGCAAAGTGTTGGAAAACTCATTGTACACTCAGGCTATTGAGCAATATACAAAGGTTTACTCCATGTGTTTTACATTTCTATAAGCTTATTCTAAGTTCTTATCTAAATCTAAATATCTTCATACTTATCTTTGAGTTTTCCGATCTAATTTCGTTGACGAGATTTCATCGTCAACAGTATTAAAAATGAAAAAAAATTTGTCTAACAAATTATATATCATAAATTTTTCTTCAAAATGTTTTAGTATCAAAAAGACAGATTATCGAAGATATATATATATATATATGAAATGCACGTTTGCTTAGTTTTATTTGTATAATTTATTAATTATATTTATTAAATTTGTATCATGGCATATAAATATTTCAAATAAATAAACAATTGTATATATAAAAGAATAACATAAACATATAAAATTAAAAATTAAACCAAAACGTTGTTTACAATTTTAAAAATATATATATATATATAATATGATAACATTTTTTAAACATAAATGATAATTTTTTTAATAAAAATTAAGATTATGTATTATATATTATTATATTTTATAATATTTAAATTTGTATTGATATAAGTATTTAATATCTAGTCTTGAATTATATATTTTTATAATAATAATAATATTTGAATTCATATTAATATAATTAGTAAAAGAATAGAATTATATATTATTATCATAGTAATATTTTATAAAATTTAAATTTATATTCATATAGCTATTAAATATCTAGTCTTGTTTGATAATTTTTTTTAATAAAAATTAAGATTATGTATTATATATTATTATTATAATAATATTTTATAATATTTAAATTTATATTAATATAAGTATTAAATATTTAGTCTTTTATTAAATACTATTATAATAATATTTTATAATATTTGAATTCATATTAATATAATTAGTGAAAAAGTAAGATTATATATTATTATCATAATAATATTTTATAACATTTAAATTTATATTAATATAGTTATATATTATTATAATAATGATATTTTATAATATTTGAATTTGAATTTATATTAATATAATTATTAGATATATAGTCTTATATAAAATATTATCATAATAATGATATTTTATAATATTTAAATTTATATTAATATAATTTGTTACACCCAAATTTTGAAATCATCATAAATGAGCTTCGAAATGTAGGCTCGTAAAGCGTAAGCTCGAAGATAACAAGTTAGGGCTTAACACTTGTATAAATTTGCAGGATTATTGACTTGTTCTTATTGGCGATCGAGCACCACTTCAGTAGGCTCGAGTTCGAAATGATAAACCTTATTCGATGCATATTGGTGTAATTTGGTACTAAGAACACTCAGCTAAATTGCTTTGTAACAGCTTTGCGAGAATACCACCAGTCAATAATATTGACTCTTGGACTAGGCAGATTTTAACTGCTGAATCACGTAAAAATCCAATTGTTCTTCTTTATTTTCTTAAATTGTTGTTTAGTGCTCTTCAGATTTAAGTTGACGAAAAATGGTGTCAATAGTTTGATGATTTCATTGAAAGCATTAAACAAGTCGTTGGATTATTTAATCAGAAACCTCTTGAATTACCAATGGTCGCGCAAACAATCCCATTACTGGTGGGTGACCATCGCCCCAAATACCGGAAGAGCAAACTCCTCGCATTGAAGATTACCCACATCGACCTGGGAAGAAGCCTATGACTGACCACGTCCCAGAGGAGGGGAGTGCATCCTTCGATTCCTAGGGACCACCTACTCCCACGCCTAACAAGGACCTCTACTACAATCCAGAGAGGTATATTCCCATTGTTGAATTGGAAAATCGCCAACTGCGCCAACAATTGGCAGAGGCTACAAGGCACAACGAAGAATTGGCCAGATAGGCTGCTGAGGCCCAGGCACCACCCCGAAAGCCAAGAGGACTCCCCGAGGGAGCAAGACCACCAAGAAGGCTAGGCAGGGGGCCTAACAGGCTCAACCAGGGCCCATAGAAAACCCTGGCGATGAACACCCTAGGAGAAATACTCGAACTACTGGTAATTCAACTGTGGAAGTGTGTAACGACCCAAACTCGCTAATAAGGCTTAAGGGCCTTGATTAGTATGCCAGGAGGACATTGCTGGAATAATTGTGATTTAATGAGTAATTATATGTTTAATAATGTTTATGTGATAATTGACTATAATATGTGGTAATATGATATGTGATATACGTGAGAACCACATTATTATGTGGACAGGTTCGCTGAGCACAACTCAAGACGATTCTAGGGCCAAATAGTGGGAAAAGTCACAATGAGATTTAAGTTATGACTTTGGAGAAGTCGGGGATATTTTTAGATGGCGGATAGTGATTTGGGTTACCGGGACATGAAAATAAATATATGGAGATATATTTAAAGTTAGGATGTCTAGGTGGGAGTAATGGGGGATTTTACCATTTTGGCCTCGGGGACGGTTCTGGCACCCCGAGCCCTGAGATTAACTTAATAGATAAGTTAGACTTAAGGAAGCCTTTAGAAAAAAACACAAACCGACTAAGCATTTTGTCCCAGCTCATTTACACGTTCAAGGGAAACTAAGGAGAGAAAAACACAAAAAACTTAAGGGAGAAACAAGCTGGGATTCTGAGATTTGAGGTGAGGAATTGAAGGTCTAGCTCAGGGATTTATCAAGCACTAGAGCAGGGATTAAGGTAAGCATCTAACTCTATTTCTGTGGTTGAATTATGGGTGTTAGCTGGGTATTAGTTAAGTGCTGAAACAAGTTTGGTTTTGATGTTCTAAGGCTGAGTTAAGAGGGAAAACTTGGGAGCTTAGCTTGGTCATAGCTTGGTGAAGTGATTCTACAGCAGAGGTGAGTTTCAACTTCAAGTTTAGAGGTTTTAAATTGAGTTTGAGTGGCTGGTTTGAGTGTTTGTAGCACTTGGGTTTCAGAGATTGAAAGGAGGAGATTAGAGTGTGTTAGGCTGTGTTTTCTTGGGAATTATGTTGTTTAGATCATGCTAAAGAAGTTGGGAATTAATTGGTTAAGAGTTAGGAAGTTTTGGGATGGTTTAAGGTGAGGTTTCAGACTTGGAAATGGTGTAAAATCTGGGTTCGAAGGGGAGGGCCGCGGCTTTGTTCTAGAGCGCTGCGGCCCTAGCATGCAAAGAAGCCAAGGGGGTGCGCCGCGGCGCCCAAGGCAAGGGCCGCGCCGCGTGTGTGGTTCAGTGAGGGAGTAGGCTCTGTTTTGGGGAAGGGCCGCGGCTAGGCTTTGGGGGCCGCAGCCCTTGGTTGCACACTTGAGATTTTGAGGGTTTTAAGCACGGGGGAGTGGTCTAGTGTGCTCGGGTTTGGTTCCACCACCGTGCTTGGTGGAATTAGGAGTTCGGGGAGTTAGTTTTGTAACTGGAAACCTATATTTGAATATTTATGAAACCCTATACTTTGGTTGTGGCTAGGTGATAAAAGCTTAGGCTCGGGAACGGAACGTGCTTGAGGGGCGTTGCTCGTAATTCGACAACCGTACAGACTAAAGGTAAGAAAACTGCACCTGGTTGAATATATGTGACGGGACTAAGGGCTCCCTATTGTAGATGCTTGAAAAGATGGTATTATGCCATGCAAGCCATTTTAGTGTACCAACGGCCTAAGGGTGCCAATGGTCTCACTAGCGCATAGGGCGCGGCTCGGACATTGGTATCCGAGGACAGCTTAATGTGCATTGAGCTTGGTTTAAGCGGGCCAGAGTCAGTGGATTAAACAGAGGGTGCGGCCTAAGTCATCGGCCCTGAATACTATGTGATATGAATGTTATATGTGATAGATTGTATCTTGAGTTGGACTGTATATGCTGAATATCTGTTGTGGATTATTTGATGAGTATACATGCTTACTGAACTATCTGACTGTTGTTATTGTTTGAGTTGTTTATGATGTTTTCTTGCTGGGCCTTGGCTCACGGGTGCTACGTGGTGCAAGTAAAGGCAAGGGCAAGTTAGATCAGCCCTGACTGGAGAGCTCGGCGAGCGGAATGTACATAGCCCGGCGCTTGACCGGGTGCTCAGCCGCCACAGTTAAGGTCTAGGCATGGATGTGGAACCCAAAGACCGTCTGTTTGGCCTTAGTATGGCTAGTGGTTACTCATGTACTTTTGGGAGTCTGTAAACTTGTTTTAACTTTGTTTTGTATGGGATCCCATGTTTACTACAGTTGAAATATATGAAATGAGTCTTTTGAGACCAAAACCTTTTTAACCATAGATCTCACATGTTTAGAAACACGTTTTCAAATTAATGACTTGATTAGCAAGTCCTACACTTTTGTAAGTACACAGTGTAACGGTCTTGGCTATCCAGGGCGTTACAAAGTGTCTACAGGAAAAGGGAATAACCGTGCTCCTCTAGCAGCTCGGAGTTCTAACCCTGAAGAAGTCAGGAACAACCCAGAACTTGTCTAGGCCAATTCTAGACCTTCCAGGCCCAAAAATGGGAGGCCACCACCATCTCCTATAAGACATCCACCATCTCCTATAAGACACCCCTCACCAATCCGAGAGGCACCACGACTAGCTCCTCATAGGGACCAGGCAGGGGAGCCTGCACCACAAAGGCCCTCTCGCAGTGGTAGTTGAGATGAGAACCGTCGAGCCAGGCCTGGACATAGGGGTGAGAGGGAGGTGACTCGAGAACATAGGGCTGCCCAAATGGCAGGAAGCCATGTGTCGAGATCACAAACAACCGGAGCAAGGAGGCCGGTGGAAGATCCACCTCATAACCACCGAGCCCCTCAGCCAGAGAGAAACGCCAATTTCATAAGTTAGAGCTCAGATCATGCTAGGTCTATAAGCATATATAATACCGAACCCAGGGCAATCATCCTGACCTTCGAGATCACCTGAATCAAAACTGGGGGCAAGCCAATCTTGCAAACCTCGATTTGCGCGACCATTTAAACAGTTGAAAACAACTGGCATATGGGAATCAATACAACCCTATACCAGAACAAGGTGCTGGAGTTTTTATAAACAATAACCAGCTCCCCCAGGCACAGGATCAGCCTCTTTTGGACTTGGTCCAGGAGAGAATCAACCAGCTCGAATGGGCATTCAAGCTCCTTTAGGATGAAAGGAACAGGGACAGGGCTGATGACTCCGATGAGGAGCTCGAGCCTTTTGCCCCACATATCTCCAACACGCCATTTCCTCAGGAGTTTAGGATACCCCACGTAACACCATTTGAAGGGAAATTAGACCCATACAGTCATCTGAGCACATTCAATACCATCATGCGAGCCAACAATGTTGGTTATGAGCTCCAGTGTATGTTGTTCCCAACTACTCTGATAGGACCAGCAAAAAACTAGTTTGAAAAATTTAGAAGACATTCGATCTCATCTTGGGATCAATTAGCGAAGGAATTTAAGAAGCAATTCAGAGCCATGGTAGGCGTTAGGCCCGAAGCCTCGCCTTTAACCAATGTCAGACAACATCAGGGATAGTCATTGAAAAGTTACCTCGTAAGGTTTAATATAGAGGTCACACTAGCTCGCAACATCGACGACAGTGGCCACCTTATGGGGGTAAGAGCTGGTTTATTACCAGGGAGTCCCCTTTGGGATGATATGCAAAGAAAACCTATAAGTTGATTAAGCGATTTTAATAGGAGGGCCCAGAGATTTGTCAATGTAGAGGAGGCGAGGTCAGCATTAAAACTGACCTCTCAGCCCATAACTACAATGACAAATGTTAACTCAGCCTCGACCTCAGCTACCCCATCAACGTCAAGACCCTCCAGAGATTACCCTTCAAAATGAAAGAAAAATGAAAGGAATAACTCCGAGGCAGACGGGGGGAAAAAGAAAAAGGGAGACAAGTATTTCTCTATTTATATGGTATATACCGAGCTCAGTGAGACTCGGGAAAATATCTTACCCGTTAATGAGAATAAGGTCCCGTTTAGGCGACCTAATCCAATGTGGAATCAAAAGGTGAAGAGGGACTCTAATAAGTATTGCTGATTCCACAAGGACATTGGACATACCACTGATGAATGCTGACAACTGAAAGACGAGATCGAAGGCTTGATCTCGAGAGGATATTTGGGACAATATGTGAGAAACCGAAATCCTAATCAAGCCTCGACAAGACAGAGGGTGGCATCTGCGCAACCTGACCAATAGAACAACAACTCCTGAGCATGGGAGGATGATCGACCTCCCTCGATAGATGGGGAGGATGTGGTAACCATTTCTGGGGAACCACATCTCGCCAGATCGAGCAAAAATGCCCAAAAAAGATACGTAAACAAGCTCAAGACTGGGGACGATTCTTCCTACGAGCCTGAACCATGAGCTCTGAAGCAGCAGCCATTTTGAAGCCCTAGGTCAAAATTATCATGGGCTTTAGGCCCGTGAAATTTCCCATTTGATTATAAGCCCATTGGACTTAAAATCAAGGCTTGTATTATTTTCTATTGATTTAATTAATTAAATAATTATTTAAATCCTTTATCAAATTAATTATTTATAATTTGAACCTTGATTTAAACTTATTTATTAATTTAGATACCAATTTATCTTAATTAATAAATCTGCCATAATTTCTATTTTCTTCTCAAAATTACACAACTCTGTGAAACTATCAAAAATTGACCTGGTCAACTTTGATAATTCTAATTGGTGATTAAATCAATTAATTGAGACTATCTAGATGATTTTGTCCAAGGTACAATGGGGACCATGGGCCCATGAAATCAAGCTCCAATAAGTTATAAATCTAACAAGGGTTTATGCTTTTTTAGGCCCTGTGTTTTGGCTCATTACCTGTTTGGACCCTATGTTTTGACAAATTACTTTTTGGACCCTGTGTTTTCTAAAATAGTTCAAATAGACCCCTAAACCTGATTTTGATCAAATTTTTTTGAACTAAAATCACAAATAATTCATCAAACTAACAACTCAGAACAAAAATACAGTCATTTTGCCTAAGAACTGTGTTGTTATATTCAATTTTTTGTTCATCAAAATCAGGTTTAGGGACCTATTTGAACCATTTTACAAAATACAGGGTCCAAAAAATAATTTATCAAACACAAGGTCTAAACAGGTAATGAGTCAAAACACAGGGTCTAAAAATGTATAAACCCATCTAACAAATAAATTTACTAACTTATTAATTCCTCGTGACTCCACTATAGACTCGGAATTGCACTCTTGAATTCATAGAACACTCTATAACAAATATAGATACGCTATTAATTATCCATTGTTACAACCATAATTGTCACTCAATCCTCTATAGACGGTCTACAATGAGATAGGACTAAAATATTGTTTTACCCCTCATTGTATTTTATCCTCAAAACACTTACTTCCTTGTAAATGATATTTCAATAAACTAATTTAATTACTGAAATGAGATCTCTATCATTTAACACCTTGAACCAAACTAAAAGGAAACCATCATTTCACTTCTTCATTAGAAGTTATAGATGTTCAAATATATGATTAACACTCCCACTCAATTATACTACCGAGTTCCCAAGATGTAAGTATGGGCTAGTCCGTAGGGTAACCTGGTAACGAACAAGTCAAAGAACTCAAATAATACAATCAGTTAGAATACTAACCACTCAGAATTTAGATTAAATTGACCTATGGTCAACTATATGATATGACTAGAATAGATAATAACAGTGTGTTTACTTATCTTATCAACTGTCAATATCGGTCCTGTCCGATGTAACAAATACATCTGATCTTATCTACTTTGCTAATGTTCTGGAAAGAACATAACACTGTAATGTGTAAGTAGATCATATCGTAGATTGGCAAGTCAATGTAAATCATGTGCACTGACTAATCTTAGGACTAACATATTTTGAACATATAATCATATTTATGTTCTACTGTGATTACGTCACTATAAATAAGATTAGCTATATGCTGAGGATTTAATAGAAGTTTATATAAACAAATAATCATGAAAATAAAACATGTGAGCAAAGTGATTAACCAAGCCAAAAAATGATTTCTATTCTTTTATTGATAATAAAATGAGTTTACAAAGAATTTGGGTTTTTATTAGGGCATAAAACCCCAACAGGAGTTTGTTGTGGTGGATGCCCTATTAGCCTACAACGTATTGCTCGGGAGACCAGCCCTGATTGGGCTGGGGGAAGTATCGTCTGTTAGGCATTTGGCCGTCAAGTTCCCAACATCTAGTGGCATCGAGACACTGAAGGGTGAGCAACTCATTGGGAGGGAATGCTATAGCATTTCCATGAGAGGACCAAACAAGTGCACAGACACTTGTGGTTACTCAGGAGATGGAAGGATCCATCTTCGAGATAGAAGAAGAGATCGACCCTAGAGTTGAAGAAAGGGCCGATCTTGAACCGATGGAGAACCTTGAAGAAGTAAAGCTCGATGAGAAAGATACCACAAGGGAAGTAAAAATAGGAAAAAATCTTTTTGAAAGTGTAAGATAGCAATTAACTTGCTTTTTGAAAGAAAATGAGGATGTATTTGCATGGTCGCACTCGGATATAGTAGGGATTAGTCCGAGTGTTATAAGCCATGCACTCAATATTGATAAGAGCTTCCCCCCAAACCAACAAAAACGGAGGCTTCTGTACGACAACAGAAAGAAAGCCCTAAAAGAAGAGGTCTAGAGGTTAAAAGCAAATCGGTTTATTCGAGATGCTTTCTATCCGGATTGGATAGCCAATCTTGTGCTAGTCCCAAAACCCAATGGAAAATGGAAAACCAGCATCGACTATTTGGACCTCAACAATGCATGCCCCAAGGACTTCTTTCCCTTGCCTTGAATTGACCAGCTCGTAGATGCCACTATAAGCCACGACATCATGTCATTCATGGATGCTTATTCTGGATATAACTAGATTGTCATGCATGCACCTGACCAAGAACATACAAGGTTTGTAATCAATAAGGGATTGTACTGCTACAACGTCTTGCCTTTTGGGCTCAAAAATGCTGGAGCCACATACCAAAGATTGTAAATAGGATGTTTGCTGAGCCGATAGGGAATAACATGGAAGTTTATGTGGACGATATTTTAGTCAAATCCAAAAGATAACAATAACCATGTGGACGATCTCACTAAATGTTTTGCAGTGCTTTGGAAATACAATATGAGACTCAACCCACAAAAATGCTCATTCGAAGTATCTTCGGGTAAGTTTCTTAGGTTCATAGTGAATGCTCGTGGTATAGAGGCTAATCCCGACAAGATCAAAGCTTTAATAGACATGCCCTCACCTCAAAAACACAAAGATGTCCAGTGCTTAACTAGATGAATGGAGGTCTTAAGTAGGTTTATCTCGAAATCTATATACCAGTGCCTTTTCACAATAATTCACCTGATCCCTTCAATTACTAATATAGTATCACTTTTTCTTCATAACATAACCAGATGACTTATATGGAAACTTTATGCCTCTCTATATGCAATGAATAAAGAACAGCATGGCACCAAAACCAATCAGCATAACTTAGAAATCAGAACTAGAAAACTGTCCTGCCACCCCTGAGGAACTAGTCTCAGTCTCAGACTGCTCCAGAATAAACACTCGAGTTGGAATCGAACTGTCTATCCCCTTTTGCTCTTCCTCTCTTAGCCTTGGGAAATCCTTCTTGAAGTGCCCAACCATGCCACATAAGAAACAGGCCCTTGCTCGGCATTCTCCCAAATGATGCCTCCTACACCGAGCGCATTCTGGGTAAGTCTTCCAGCTCTTCTTCTTGCTTGCCCTCATAAGTGGAGATACCACTATCTGAGCTCCGTGCTCCCTAGCACTCTTCTTCTCATTTCTTATGCTCTCAACAGCAAGAGCCTTCTCTACTACCTGGGCATAGGTAGAGACCTCATGCACTGGGGCAACTCTAATGCCCTGAGCTATTCCAGGATTCAATCCCTAAGCAAACTTTTCCTTCTGAGCTATATCTGTGGGTACCATGTCTAAAGCAAACTTGGCCAACCCATCAAATCTGCTAACATACTCGGTTACTGTTGCATTACCCTGAACGAGATTCAGAAACTCATTCATCTTAGCGGTCTTAACAGCATCATAGTAATATTTTTCATTAAACAACTGCCTAAATTCTTTCCAATCCATTACAGCTGTGCTTCGTGTCTGGGACACTACTTCCCACCATGTCCGAGTATCATCCCGCAAAAAAAATGTCGCACAAGCCACCCTATCGTGACCTACCAGCCCCATACTATCAAGAATGGAATAGATCATGCCCATACATTGCTCAGCTCTGAATGGATCTAGGCCTCCCTCGAAAACTGGAGGGTAATACTCCTAGAATCTTCCACAAAGAAACTCCCACCTGCTCTCAACCCTAGGGATAGCCAAAGCTGGTGCCACTCCTGGCACAACAAAGGAAGAGGTGCTCCCCAACAGATTCTACTGTTGCTTTAAACTCCTAATCTCTTCCTCATGCCTCTGCAACCTCGATTGCAAATCTGTGACTATCTGCTGAAAATTCAAAGGAGCAGATGAAGAAATAATACCCTGGCTATAACTCCCAGCCTCATTATAACCACCACCAGGCCTCATCATCTGCATCTGCCTTGGATATAAACCTGTTGATTGAATCTGCAGTCAATAATTGGACCCATTAATCATGATGAGCACATCAAGAGCTTTCTCCCACGGAATAAATCTTACCACACCACATTCATTAACCACTTGCAGTGCTAAAAATGTACCCATGGCATTCATACACCAACTATAATCCATGCTCTTCAAATATTCAAACCATGCCTCCAACTCCAGCATGCATATATCACAATTATATATTCACAGAGCAGGTAATCATATAATCACATCCATATATATATCCACGGAGTATATAATCATATAGTCAAGAGCCATGCTTTATCAAAATCTCATGCTCCCTAATACAATGTGCAGGTAAAGCATTTACATTCTATTTAAGCAGTTAAGCACATAACTACAGAAATAGTTACCATTCCCTGAGTGAAGCTATCTTTAGTGACGAGTGTACATGCCCAGCTTGTCTTCATGAACCATAAACCTTGGATCGCTCTGATACCAAAGTTGTAATGCCCCGAACTCCAGGGACTGTTACGGTGTGCCTTGTAAACAGTGCTAAACTCGCTAATCGAGTCATTTGGGCAAAATCGTGTATCTAAGTATGATTAGCGGTTTAGGGATTTAAAATTTTGGTTAAGATGTAACGTTTCATTAGAACATTTACTGTATACATTGGGATCCCAAAAATATAATTTAAAGGTCTATTACAAGAAAATATTTACAACCAGCCGATCTAAGCGGCAAAACAGGGTTTAACCCTAGTTCCTCTTCAAACCTCGGCCGTGGCGGTCGAGCATCCGCATATGTACACATCGTCACCTAAGCTCTCCAACTCAAGGATGGTCCAGCTTTCTTTTGCATTTACCTACACCACATAGCACCCGTGAGCCAAAGCCCAGCAAGAAAACTTAATATGCTCATGAACAGTAATAACATGTCATCAAATCATAAGGCACACGCCTAGCAGATATAGCCCTAGTCAAGCAGGCAAATGAATTCACGTATTGTTGAGTATAACACATCAATCAATGATCATAATAATCATTCAGGGCTTTTAGCCCTAAATAGAAGAGTGACAGTTGTAATAGTCACTAAGGTGAGTTCTGTTCCCAATATAAATAAGTGATCCTTTCACTAGCTTAAACAGGATAGGTGCATGATGATTAGTTACCAACATAACCTTCCTCATGACCGTAAAGTCATAACAATGGAACACTGTTCCCTGGCCATGTGACAAGAAGTCACCTAGGCCTTAGGCCCTGGCTCTGAGTAATTAGTCTTAGACTAGACAAGTGCTTATAAGATTCATCGACCTTAGGGTCGGTCCAGCCTTAATGCCTTAGAGTCATTCAACGCTAATATCGATTAGATCTAATCTTCATTCGGCCCTGCGTTCAAGACGCTTATGCCGTTTCTGACTCTTAGGTCAGTGTCCCTGACTAGTCAGTACCATATACAAGTAAACAATGCCACCAAACATATATCATATGTCAAATATCCAATATAGGGCATTCAGCATGCTTACACAATAATTACTAGCACAATTAGGATCATGCATAAACACAAAGACTCAAGCTCTGAAAAATCTCATACTCAATATTCATAGCATGCCCTAATCACATGTTTCTCGTGCATTACATGCATCACATTTAGACATCCAACATGCATCAAGAATAAGCTTGCATGTCACATATACACAAGATGCAGTTTTCTTACCTCGGGTTCGAGCAAGAATTAGTAAAAGAATGACCCTTGAGAACGATCAATCCTTTGATCCTTTAGCGGTCTCCTAGTCATAACCAAATATGGAATCCCATCAATAAAATAAATCATAAAAAGGTTTATAATCTAAAACCTCACTCCCGGGATCCACCCCACACTCTTGGGACTCTTAATCTACCCAAACGGGGTAAAGGAACCAACCCCCGAGCCTTAAAAGTCACCCTGAGCCCTAAAATAGGCTTGTTGGAAAATTCACTAGCGCTGGGGCGCTGCCTAGTGGCACTGGGGCACTGCCCCAAAGTCAGAGAAGCCCAAAATCTGCCCTGCCTAGCGCTGGGGCGCCATCAGCAAACCAAAGAAAATTCTGGTCTTCTCCCCTGCGATTTCCCTTGAAAACCAAGCCTCCAAACCAATCCCAAACATCATCAAAACATCAAATTCAACCCCAAAACCTCATCTACATCACACCCTCATCAAAACCCAAGCAACCAAACTCAAGAACTTCCATTAATTCCCAACTAACACATCAAAATCCTCAATTGAAAACTTATTAGAAAAACAGGGTATAACAAGGTTTTCATGGCTGAATTTCCTTAACTCAAACTTGACTTAGATCCCCTTCAATAGATGAACCAAGGTCCTAAGCCCTCAAGCCTTGCTCTCTTAGGTTGGATCCTCAAATTGGCTCTCAAAAAAATGAAAGGAAGAAAGAGGAGAAATGGTGTACGGGTGAGGGAGAGAGATAAGGATGATGATGCTCTATTTTCAACAATTCCAGAGCCTTCTAAACTCAAAGGGCTGATATATATCTTAGGGGTGAAAAGACCATTATGCCCCTAGGTCAAATAAAGGCTTCTAAAGACTCCCAAGGGTAAAATCATCATTTCCCACCTATCTCGTTAATTATAGTTAACACCTTCCAATTCCCGCTATTCTCGATATTCTCAAACACCAATAATTCATATCCTGTTACCCTCTAATTCCCGGCAACGTTCAATCACCAAATTACCCCGAGACTCACTCCGAGCCTCGAACTTAATCCAGTTATGACTAGACCGAAAACTTACATTCCATGATCGTCTCATGCCGAATGGCTCTAACCAATCCACATATAAGGTGGTATTATTTATAATTCACCCCCATGCATGAAAATACACAATCACGCCGTCAACGGGCCGAATTACCAAAATGCCCTAATAATTAATATGAACCCTTATGCATGCATTTACCATCATATAATAATATAGTTCACATAAACATGCATATAATCATTAAATAGCATAATCAATCAATTATGGCCCTCCTGGCCTCCTAATCAAGGTCCTAAACCTTATTAGGAAATTTGGGGAATTACTGCTACCAGTGGCCGAGCCACGCCCTGAGCGAAAATATTGATTCCGGCACTCTTTGGGCGTTTATCAAATGTCCCCATGGCATAATATCATCTATGACATCATACAAATATAGGGAGCTCTTAGTCCCAACATAATCACATAACCGGGTGCTATTTTCTTACCTTTAGATACCAATAGCTTGATTAGTGAAACCAACCCTCAAGCACGATCCCGTTCGAGTCCTAGCGTACACCTAGGCACAACCATAAGTTAGAATCATCACCAAAATTCAATTCCAAAACCTAGCCTCGGGATCAATCCCGAGTCCTCGGGAAGCCCTAATTCCACCAAACGGGGTGGTGGAACCAAACCCCGAGCCCCTGGGTAAAAACCCTAAGAGATAACCCAAAAACCCCCTTCTGGAAACAGGGTAGCACTACAGCGCCACAAAGTTGGTGCTGTAGCGCTACAAACAGAGCCAAAACACCCAAACAGCCCAAGCCTAGCGATGTAGGGCCCAAAGGCTAGCGCTATAGCGCTAGTTACAGCACTCAACTTCCCAGATTTGTCTCCTTCAAATTTCCTCGAACCAAAACGCACCAAAACTCCTCCAAACCTCAACCATACTTCAAAATGAGCCTACCATCATCTATATCTCACACTCACATAACCAACCGTATAGAACTTAGCCACATGCATCCCAAAACAAAGGAAAAACCATGTTGGAGCTTGAAGCTCAAAAACCCAACAGAAGAGAACCAGAAAAGTCCATAATTCAACTGCTCAAGCTCATAATTTCTTACCTCAAGTGGAGAATTTGACTTTAGACTATCCTCCACACCTTCTCAACTTTCAACTCTCAAATCCTCAGGCTTAATTCCCTAGAATTCCCATCCAAAACTCAGTTCAGAAATCTATTTCAACACAAAACCAGAAACTCAAGAACAACCTTGAAACTTACCTTAATTGAGTAACTTCTACTAATCCTCAAGCTTTATCAAGAACCTTAGCCCCAAGCTCCAGCCCAAGTTCTCCATGAGTTACAACTCCAAAATTCCTCAAGAAATGAAGAAGAAATCCTAAACCGAGAGAGAGTAAAGAGACCTTTGTTTTTCCTTCTTTCTTCCCTTCTTACCTTTTCTTTCAGTTTCCTTTAGTTTCTAAACACTCCACTAATTCATAAATCAGATTGGTACTTATCTCTATTTCAAACCAAATGACCAATTTTCCCTCCCATTTAAATCCTAAGCCTTTAATCCTTTAAAGGGCATTTTGGTCATTTGTTCCCAATTCCCGCTAATTCCTCGAGTGTCTCTAATAATTACCGCTTACATCCCGACACCTAACTAATGACCAATTATATTCCTCAATATCAAATAATCTCCAATATATTTCCCAGAAATACCCCCGAGCTCCCCCGAGCCGGGTATAAATCCCCACCGTGACTTTTTCGCTAAACCGCTCACCAGGATTGCCTCGAGTCACAAGCTGCAGATATATCCACATAATAATGTGGTCTTAAGAATTTATCACATATGTTTACACTTATGCCCTCAATGGGCCAAAATTACGAATATGCCCTTATAACATAATCAGGGCCTATATGCATACTAATACTCATAATCATGCATCTCATATATTCAAATAATCATATAATCATGCTTATCACATAATCATGCATTTAATCATTTAAATCACACATAATCCAGTTATGCCCTCCCGGCACACTAATCGAGGCCCTTAAGCATTAATAGTAATTTTGGGTCGTTATAGCCTTCCATTCTATAATCTTTTGAGAGGGGGCAAAAATTTTGAGTGGTCGGATGAGTGTGAACTCGCGTTTCAGAATCTTAAGAAACCTATCACATGAGAAGTTTTGTACTTATACCTCGCCACAACAAAGCATGCCATTAGTGTGGTACATGTACGGGAGGATAAGAAAGTACAAAAATCTGTATACTAAGTTAGCGAAAGATTACTGGGGGCAAAATCGAGATACCCATTAATGGAGAAACTGGCTTTGTGCCTGATGCACGCATCTCGAAAGCTTAGACCTTATTTCCAAGCACATCCTATTCATGTGTTAATTGACCAGCCACTGAGGCAGGTGTTATCTAAGCTTGAAGCATCCATAAGATTTTTGAAATGGGTTGTCGAGCTCGGACAGTTCGAGATTACTTATCATCCTAGAACAATGATCAAAGGACAGACTTTGGCAAATTTCATTGTCGAATGCATAGGGATCTCCAACGAGGAAGTCATAACCCCAGACCGCAAGCTATGTAGACTTTATGTCGATGGATCATCCAATAAAAATGGATCGGGGGAAGGGATCATTCTAATCACCCCAACAGGAAATCGCTTCCACTCGGTGCTAAGGTTTGGCTTTGAGGCATCAAACAACGAGGCTGAGTACGAGGCATTATTAGCAGGGCTTCGGATAGCCACCGAGCTCAAAGCAAAGGCCATTCATTGCTTTAGTGACTCACAACTGGTTGTTAACCAAGTCCTAGGTGAATCTCAGGCTCGTGATATAAAAATGGCGGCTTACCTGGAAAAAGTAAAAGCGACATTTGGGGGGTTTGAGTTCTACGCTATAGAACAAGTCCCCCGAGAACAAAATTCAAATGCAGACGCATTGGCCAAGCTTTCCACGACTAACGAAGCTCATACACTCAATGTGGTCCCAGTGGAATTTCTACCTACCCAGAGTATAAACGAGTCTGATGAAAAAAATACAAACATGATTGACTTGCAAGCCACCTGGATGACCCCAAACGTAGACTACCTCGAAACTGGTAGTCTCCCAGTAGACCAGAACAAGGCTAGAAAGCTTATGTACAAAATACCAAGATATTCCATTTTGGAAGGAAAATTGTACAAAAGGGGGTACTCGATGGCATTACTTAGGTGTGTAACTCCTCTCAAGGCGAAAAATATTTTGGAAGAAATCCATGAAGAATTTTGTGGAGATCACACCGGGGGGCATATCTTGTCAAGAAAGGTGGTTATGCAAGGGTACTTCTGGCCAACAGTTAAGGCAGACTCATTCGAGTACGTTAAACGTTGTGATAAATGTCAATGGTTTGCCTCGATACCATGAGCTCCACCCACCGAGCTTACCATGATGAGCTCCCCATGGCCATTCATGATACGGGGATTGACCTCATAGGCTCCTTGCCAACTGGAAAAGGTGGAGTAAGATATGTTGTAGTCGTTGTGGACTATTTCACAAAATGGACCGAAGCTGAACCCTTGGCCACCATCACCTTGAAAAAAGTCCTAGATTTCGTAGTAAAAAAACATCATATGCAGATATAAAATTCCCGGGAAGATAGTATCAGACAATGGGATCCAATTTGATAGTGATCTATTTACACATTTTTGCAAAAGGAATGGGATAATAAAAAGTTTTTCCTCCATGGCCCATCCCCAGGCAAATGGCTAGGTTGAAGCAGTCAATAAAACCTTGAAAATTTCCATTAAGAAAAGGTTAGAAGAAGCAAAGGGGAGATGGCCAGAGCAGTTGCCTCGAGTCTTGTGGGCCTATAGAACCACAACAAGAACTTCAACGGGGCATACCCCCTTCTCCCTGACTTATGGATGCGAGGCCATGTTGCCTATCGAGGTCAAAATCCCAACTATAAGGTGTGATGCATATGATCAAGCCTTGAACCAATCCCAGCTCGAAGAAAGTCTAGACTCCAACGAAGAAAGATGAGACGAGGCCCAGTTGAAAAATGTTGCATACTAGCAACGGGCTACTAGATATTTTAACAAGAAGGTCTGAGATAGGAAATTTGGATTGGGAGACTTGGTGTTAAGACACATGTTTTTGGCCACGCGAGACCCATCTTCCGAGGTACTTGGGCCTAATTGGGAAGGATCCTATCAGATCGAGTCCATTATTCGACCGAGAGTATATAAACTGGCGAGGCTGAACAGAGGACTGATTCCACGAGTTTGGAATGGAGAACATCTACAACCTTATTATCAATAATATAGGAATGATGTTTATTCATTTTAACCAAGCATGTATTTGATTTTTACTTTTTGATTAATAAAACACCGAATTTCATTCAAAAGTTGTATTTTTATTGTTATACTTTTTTGCAAACCCTCAAAATTCAATGACCTAAGATCACAATCATAGGATATTAAGGGGGAATAAGTGGTATACACTCACACCATAGGCTCGAAAAAAATATAACATAAATAAAAATGAACTCTAATGGCAATGTCTGGATTATTATCCTGACATGAAGAAAACAATAAGTGTATGGATCATTAACCAAACACGCGAACTCAAAATGTCTGGATTATTAACCTGGCATGAAGAAATCAATAAGTGTATGGACCATTAACCAAACACGCGAGCTAAACAAGTCTGGAACAAACCAGCAAAACCTAACCGACAATAAAAAGTTGGAATTCTAGATAAACCAATTGTAAACTGTAAGTCGAAACTAGGGCTGGAAATTTTTGCAAACAAGTTTTGACCTCGCAACCTCGAGGCCATACTTGAGGATGAAGAAAAGTAACTGGAAAAGAAAAATATAACGAGACTAACAAGGTTACATACCAGTTAAGTATTTTTCAAATACATGGTAAAAGTAAAGTTCGACCTTGACAATAACGAAGTCAAACATGGATATTTCGAATATACTATGCATGAATGTATTGAAATTCGAACTTAAATCCAATATATATTTGTACGAATAAACAAGTATAAAAGCAGGTTGTAATGCCCCAAATTTCCTAATAAGTTTTAGGACCTTGATTAGGAGGCTGGGAGGGCCATAATTGATTTAATATGCTATTAAATGATAATATGCATGTTTAGATGTATTAAATATGCATGTGAACTCATTTATGAGTAATTGGGTGATTTTCATATTTTGGCCATCTCGGGCATATTTGGCATATATGTGATATGTGTGTGGTGCTTTATTATTCTTTGGTTATGCCAGGGTTACCCAGCACGAGACGATACTAGGAGGTAAGCTAGTGGGAAAGTCACAACGGGATTTATTCTTGACTCAGAGTGAGTCAAGGGGTATTTAGAGAATTACCGGGTTATTGGGTAATGGGAATGAATATTTAGTGATAAATTGGGAGTTAGTAAGATCAGGGGGAAATTATGGAGGTTTTGACTATTTTTTCCCCGGAAGTGTTTTTGGGACCCTGAGCATTAGGATTTGTTTGAGGCTACTTAAGCTTGAAGTAACCTTTTAAGAAATAAAAAGAACATTCTGTACGTTCTCTCTCCCTCAAAGTTCCTTTTTCGTCTCTCGGTCGCATTTTCAAAGGAAACTTGAGTTCTAGGACTTGGGTTCAAGCAAGGATCGAGGCATAGCGATCCTAGGAAAGATTAGAAGCTTATTAGCTGGAGGATTTAGTTGGAAACAACTCAATCGGAGGTAATTCAAGTTTTAAGCTTTAAGTTTTTAAAGTTTTTAAGCTTGAATTGGACTTTGTGTTTTGATGAGTTTTTGATTGGTTTGAGACTTGGGTTTTGTGGGTTTTGGACCATGGGGATGTTTGGGAACTTTGATTTTTGAGTTTGGAGATGTTTGGATAGGTTTTTGGAAGGTTTTAAAAGTGGAAAAACAGGGAAAAATGGCTGGTCCAAGGTTGGGATGTGGCCCAGTTCTTGGGCACCGCGGCCCAGGCTTGAAGAAGCAGGTGGAGGTTCTGTTTGGCCTGAGGGCCGCAGCGCTTGCCAGAAGGGCCACATCGCATGGTGCTGTTTATGGCCAAATTGATGTTTTGGTTAGGGGAACTCAAACCTTAGGCCTTGGGATCATTCCTACTACCTGGTTTAGTGGGATTTGATGTCTCGAAGGCTAGGTCTTGGTTCCGGGAGTGGTTTTAGAACTTAAACTCATTGGATCACCATTTGTGATTGTGACTAGGTTATCACTAGAGGCTTGGAATAAGGATCGTGCTTGTGGCTCGTTTATTGGTAACCTGTGCTTGGACCAAGGTAAGAAAACTGCACCCTATGAATATGACATGCATGGTTATTCTTGATGCATGTTGGATGTTTAAATGTGACATGCAAGGTTATTGTTGAGGCATGTCAAGTGATTAAATGTGATGCATGTGTTGCACGAGAAACATGTGATTAGGGCATGCTACGAATATTAAATATGAGATTGTTCAGAGCCTGACTCTCTGTGTTTATGCATGGTCCTGATTATGCTAGCAACTGTTAAGTAAGCATGCTGAATGCCCTATATTTGGATATTTGACATATGATATATGTTTGGTAGCATTGCTTACTTGTGTATGGCATTGACTAGTCAGGGGTGGCACTGGTCGTGTATTACTGACCTGAGAGTCAGAAACAACATAAGCGTCATGAAAGCAAGGCCGATAAAAGATTAGATATAATCGATATCAGCGTTGAATGACTCTAGGAGCATTAATGCTGGACCGACCCGAAGATCGATGAAAACTATAAGCGCTTGTCTAGTCTAAGACTAGTTACTCAGAGCCAAGGCCAAAGGCCTAGGTGACTAATTGTCACATGGCTGAGGGAGCGAAATCCCATGTTAGTGACTTGATAATTAGTCACTTGTTTAAAGGTACATACCCCCTGTTAGTGACTTGATAATTAGCCACTCGTTTAAAGGTACAGACCCCCTATTAGTGACTTGATGATTAGTCACTCGTTTAAAGGTACAGACCCCTTGTTAGTGACTTGTTGATCAGTCACTCGTTCATTGTTTGAACTTATTTTCCTGTTTGAATAGGCCTGTATTCGCTAGGCATGTGCCATATGATTTGATGTCATGTTATGACTGTTCATGAGCATATTAAGTTTTCTTGCTGGGCTTCGGCTCATGGGTGTTATGTGGTGCAGGTAAAGGCAAAAGAATGTTGGACCACCTTAAGTTGGAGAGCTTAGGTGAGGATGTGTACATATGCGGTTGCTCGACTGCCACAACCGAGGGTTGAAAGAGGAACTAGGGTTTAACCCTGTTTTGCCGCTTAGATAGGCTGGTTGTAAATATTTTCTTGTAATAGACCTTTAAATTATATTTTTGGGATCCCAATGTAAGTAATAAACGCTCTAATGAAACGTTACATTTTAACCAAAATGACTCGATTAGTGAGTTTAGCACTGTTTATAAGGCACACCGTAATGGTCCCTGGAGTTTAGGGAGTTACACAGGTCCTTAATAATAATGTGCTCAGAATATTTCAATCCAGAAACATAGTGCATAATATTAAGGCAAAAAGCTAAAGGTAAAACAAAGTGAAAAAAGATTTTCGAGCTAGAAAATTGAAGCACAAAAATTACTATTGATATAAATTCATAAGATAATTAAAATAGCTCAAAATCGAGTTATAAATTGTCTTTTCCCCAAGGGCCTAAAAAAGATAATTACAAAAAATATAATGGGTCACAACCCATGATCTCAGCTTCACGGGTTAGATGCCCCTCCACCCGCAGTCCCAGAAGCCTTCGCTGCCTCCTCAGCCTCGAGCCTGGCCTCTTCCTCCTCGATTCGAGCCTACCATTTGGCAATAAACTCGGTCTCTAGGTTGGCTAGAAAGCTGGTGTCGAGGTCGGGGTTGTTAACCCAAATTCAATACATCGCAATGTCTACGGCGCGATCCTTTTTTGTCTTGAATTCCTTGAGAAGATGAGCCTTCTCACCTTCAATAACTTCAAAGGTCTTACCTTCAATAACTTCAAAGGTCATCTTCTTCTAATTGAGCATCTCGAGCCTCTTGAGCTAGCGCTTTTCTTGTTGCAACCTTGTTATTCAGTAAGAAATTATGCTGAACGAAGGATATGAAAGCCTGCACACGAAAATAAACACAAAGGCCAGCAAAGCACAAGACAAAGTTAGTACATAATAAGAAGACTAAAGCAAAAATGACTAACTTAGGAAAAAATCTTGCCACCCTTGTCGAAGAGAGTGTTGGCATCTCGGCAGGAGGTTAGAAATTCCCACTAAGGGGCCCCGAGGTGGCTAAAACTTTGTGCCACGTGGGTCAAAGCATCAAAGCAAAGGTTGACTCCATGGATCCTAGCCACACTATCGATCATAAACTCAGGTACATGGGTCGAGATCGACAGGAAGTGTTCTCATACAGGAGCCTGGACTTGTCTCGTTTGGACTGTAGGAGGAGGCACAATTTAGGAAGGTACCGCAAGCTTAGTGGCTTGATTCGGCCTAACCTCAGAAGATGCTGTGGGCTCAGCAGCATGACGGGGATCTAGGAGCACCGAGGCTGGGGGAACTACCTTGGTCTTTTTTGGCAGTTTGGAGTGGCGACCTCCCTTCTGCGACGCTCTTTGGTGTTTGTTCACATTCGAGGTCCTAGGTTTGTTGAGCACATTGTCTAGATCTGAGTCCACATCACCTGAAAAACAAAATATTGTATATGAGTAATCAAACAAGGGTTATTATAAGATACAAGACTCCAAGATAAAAGAAACCTAACTGGTACTTTCGGTCGAGCTTGAGCTCAGAGACCAAGAAACTCCCCTATCTTCTGATGACTCTAGGGGAGTCCCCTCTCTATAAGTGGGGGATAGTCTCTAAAGGCCCCTATGCACATTGGTTCTATACTATACAACTACCCCATCCCAAACCTCATTTAAGCTATACATGGTCTGGTATTGGTCTAACCAGCTATCGAACCTATGGACTCTAAGGTCCATTCTTGACCATGCTAAAAAATTATCCTTAGGGTTATTGAATACGATCATCATGTCAGGCTCATGTTTAAGCAATGAAGGAGACCACATGGAGTGGTCCAGCACAACTTTACCTCCATCCGTTGAGCTTGTTGATGCCTCTTCATGGGCTTCATTGCCCGAGACTAGTCGATCGTGTAGGCGGGAGGCAGTGGCATGGAATCGCGAGCCTGAAGGTCTCCTCCTCGGGGGAAGTTTGGTAGTGGGAAGTGGCACATCTTCCCACCTCTGGTATTTTCGAATCCTCGAATCATCCGTGGAATCGCCTTTGCTTAAAAGGCCGCAAGCTTGGAGCTTGTCTTCATGGAGGAGGTAAGTAAGGGACCTTCAACCATAAGGGAGCTAGAGAATGGCTGCCCTATGCTCCTTCATAGCCTTTGTTGGAGTGGGGTAGTGGTAGTTGGCTACAGGTAAGAATAGAGTGAATATTTGGAGCCCAATTACTCAAAGAAAAATGGAAAAGATGTGTTGAAATATTTACAAATGCATTGAAAGGAATAGAATCAGGAAGGAGCGAGCCCATCCTTCTAGAAGAATGTTGTCTTGAAATTTGGAGGATGGTTTGGATGTCCTCGAATAATCATTTCTCCTTCGAGTAGCTCGATAAGTAATAGAAGACGTCTCCTCTGCGAGCTCGAAAAAGGTTGCTCTTGAGGCAAAAGAGATACAATATCTCTTGTGTTGAAGGCCCGTCCCATTTCATTTCACTAGGGTAAATGAAAGTGCACTGGGTGGAAAGGCGACGGTGACTTTAAGCTTAGGATCTAAAGGAACAGGTCATATCTCGGGGTCTGGGTCAGGATAAGACGCCACTTGGAGTCTCTTCCTCTTTCTCTCTTCGACCATGTCTATCTGATGTCAAAAACTGTCTCGTATGTCTTCTTGCTCACACCTCTCTTTGTGCTCGTGGATCAATCGCTGATTTTAGGTGAACGATGATTCAGGACGGGGAGTTGAGGGGTGATAAGGAATAGCGAACTTGGGCCGCCACCGATTCTCAGAGTATTGCGACATCTAACAAGGAAGAAAAAGGAGAGGGCCCATCATATAAAAAATAAGAAGAAGGGATTAAAATTTTGGTAACTCGAGCTCGAAATCTTGAGATAACGGGATTTCCTCAATCGAGATTGAAGGCTCGAGGGAGCGAGATTAACTCAGATGTTTGTCTTGAACTGTTGTAGAGTTCGGGCATCGAGAGTGCACCCACATGAAAGTGGGGCGGTTAATACTAATTTAAAACAAGAGAATCTCAGATTTCAAGGGAAAAAGGTTGCACTTACCTTCAAGGCTATATTTTTGGGATTCATGCATTAAAACCCTAATCTAAAACCCTATTTCTTAAGCCACACAAAACCTATGACCCAAAAACCCCCATTACAAGAAAAATCCATTTTTACACATTTCTACCCTAAATTTTTCAGTATAAACCTAGATTCTAAACATGCCAAAATTACTCAGATCATAAAACTTGCTTAGTGCAAGAATACGACCTTGGAAATCTAGTAAAAACTAGGAATGACATTTTTACAAAATAAACACTTAAAAAAGAAAATCAGGAGATTAAGGATCAGAAATTTACACAAAGTTGTTTGTGGATATGATGAGATCGTCGACTGAAGTAACAGAAGCAAGAATGATTTCACGGAGCTGAACATACTGGAATGGCTTTGCTTCATTGGTTTATAGAACATGCAAAGAAAGCTCTGGTTTTTCTTGTTTCTTTCTCTGGTTCATGTTTTCTGAGAGATTAAAATGATGAAGATGGAGGAGGGTGTGAATATATATATACCCCTATGGGGATATCAAGGGTCGAAATGATCGGGGCCCTTAATTTGGATTAAAAGAAGAACTGAAGGGTCACATTTAATTGTGTCAACTGGCGGCAAAAAGGTCCTATGAAAGGACATGTGCAGAAATAAGGAGTACTTGAGTACTCTTGTTGTACAATCCCCAAGTGACGTGTGTCTATACTCGGGTGTGGTAGGTGGCATGTTTTTTGAAATGTGAAGTTCAAAAGTTTCCTTCTCATAGGATTCGAACTAACACTTTTGAGGGGACAAAATGTTACACCCAAATTTTGAAATCTTCATAAATGAGCCTCGAAATGTAGGCTCGTAAAGCGTAAGCTCAAAGATAACAAATTAGGGCTTAACACTTGTATAAATTTGCAGGATTCTTGACTTGTTCTTATTAGCGATCGAGCACCAGTTCAGTAGGCTCGAGCTCGAAATGATAAACCTTCTCCGATGCATATGGGTGTAATTCGAGCAAGCCCGAATATGTTGATCTCCAAATGTTAAGCTCGGTAGAATCACTGGCTAAGGAGGAGGCTGACCAGAATAACGAGCTCGAAGTGGCGGTTGATCTCGAAATAGCATAAACCTTGCCTTTGAGATCAGCAACGCATTTTACACACGAAAATAGTTAGGAAATCTATATTCCATAGGGATTTGTTATTATCTGATGTTAAATCTCAATTATCATGGGATATTATGTAATTAATGCATTTAATTACATTTTTTTCAAATTTGAATTGTAACTTCCCGAAATAAGGGAAGATAGTTTTCTTAACTAGTCTATAAATAAATTGGAGAATTTCATTTGTGGATATACGCACAATTTGGTACTGAGAACACTCTGCTAAATTGCTTTGTAAAAGCTTTGAGAGAATACCACCAATCAATAATATTGACTCGTGGACTAGGCAAATTTTAACTACTGAACCACGTAAAAATCCAATTGTTCTTCTTTATTTTCTTAAATTGTTGTTTAGTGCTCTTCAGATTTAAGTTGACGAAAAATGGCGTCAACATAATTGATAAATATCTATTTTTAAGTTAGTTTTAAAGGTATATTCTATTAAATATTTAGAATATTCTTTTAAAGTTAACAAAACAAACCGTTAAAACCAATAATTTCCGTTATCTACACACTTATTATACAGAAGAGATATATTTAATTAAAAAAAATTAAAAAGCATTATACGTTGAAAATATGAAAAAATAATAATACTATTTCAGAAGAGACTATGAAAATAAATTTGGAATATTCGCGGCGATAATATCCAAAAAATTTTAAGAGGTGCACTTTCATACCCAATTTTTTCGGTAATAATACATAAATCTATAATTTTTGTGCAACCGTTAATGTTCACCGTTAACTGTTTGTTAAGTATCCACGTGACACAGTTTTATTAGTCTAATTGGCGGTGATAATACCCAAATCTTTTCAAAAGTTACACTTTAATACCCATTTTTTTGCGGTAATACATAAATCTACAATTTTGGTGCAACCATTAGTACTCACCGTTAACTGCATGTTAAGTAATTATTTGACACAAATGGATTTTGGGATGATTTTAGACTAAATTATTTAGATTCTTTAAATATTATAAAAATCATTTTAAATTTTAAAAAATCTAAAAGATTATTAAAACCTAATTAATAATATAAATTTTGGGATGATTTTGAGTTTCAATTTTAATTTAAGTTGTTTCGAATTTGCAAATTTTAGTTTTATTAATTAGTTTCTAATAATCTTTTAGATTTTTTTAAAATTTTAAATGATTTTTATAGTATTTAAAGAATTTAGGGCATTGACGGCGATAATACCCAAATCATTTATAAACTTACACTTTAACACCTAATTTTACCAGTATAAAAATGTGTAACATGGATACTTAACAGACAGTTAACGGTGGGTACTAACGGTTGTACCAAAATTGTAGATTTATGTATTATTACTGCCAAAAAAGGATTCGAGTATTAAAGTGTAACTTTTAAAAAAATTAGATATTATCGCTGCCAATATCCCAATAAATAAATAATTAAATGATACTTTTAATGAAATAATTGATTTAAATAGGCGTGATTTAACTATTTCTTAGAATATATATATATAATCTAATGTACTGATAATTTACTTTCCCAATAATGACCCTTCTATCTCACACCTTATGTATGCAGATGATGCAATGTTGTACTGCAAAGCTGATTTAGAGGAGATCACAACCCTAAAGGATTTTACCAGGGAGTATTGCAAATGGTTAGGACAGCAGGTAAATGTCAAAAAATCTAGTATTATGTTCTTGGCAGGAACTCCTCATAGTTGTAGAGACTCTATCACCTCTCTCTTGAGTTTCAAACCAATGTCTGGCAAGGAAAAATTCCTGGAAAATCCTCTCTTCTTTAGTAGAAGCAAAGCTATGTAGTGGATAAAATTAATCAAAGACTAGAAGGTTGGAGTGCTAAGTTTTTGTCTAATGGTGGGCATGTGACTCTTATTAGAAGTGTCATCCAAGCTATTCCTGTAACGCCCCAAACTCCAGGGACCGTTATGGTGCACATTGCAAACAGTGCTAAATTTGCTAATCGAGTCATTTGGCCAAAAACGTGTAACTAAGTATGATTAGCGGTTTAGGGATTAAAATTTTTAGTTAAGATGTAACGTTTCATTAGAACGTTTACTGTATACATTGGGATCCCAAAAATAAAATTTAAAGGTCTATTATAGGAAAATATTTACAACTGACCGATTTAAGCGGCAAAATAGGGTTTATCTCTAGTTCCTCTCCTTCAAACCTCGGCCATGGCGGTCAAGCAGCTGCATATGTACACATCATCACCTAAGTTCTTCAACTCAAGGATGGTCCAACTTTCTTTTGCCTTTACCTGCACCACATAGCACTCGTGAGCCGAAGCCCAGCAAGAAAACTCAATATGCTCATGAACAATCATATCATGATATCAAGTCATATCTGGCATGCCTAGCAAACATAACTTTATGCAAGCATGCAAATAAATTCAAACAATATTGGGGAATCGAGGATCAGAAATCCTGCCCTCCTGATTGGATGACTGTCAAGCCAATCCTAATCAAATGAGTTTTCATCGAACTTGAGGTCGGTCTGACATTAACGCTCTTCCGAGTCATTTAATGCAGATGTCGATTAGATCTAATCTTTGTTGACTTACACTGAACATGCAAAGGCCATCTTGACTTATGAGTTAGCACTGTGTGACCAGTGCTCAGTACCACTGCCGAACTTGACTAATAAGTCCTAGCTTCACAGTTGATACTGACACCTTTTCCAATTCTGACTAATTAGTCAGTGCCATGCACAAGTAAGCAATGCTATCAGTATATATCATATGTCAAATATCCAAGAGTAGGGCATTCAACATGCTTACTTAACAGTTGCTAGCATAATCATGATCATGCACAAACACAGAGACTCAAGCTCTGATCAATCTCATATTCAACAATCATAGCATGCCCTAATCACATGTTTCTCGTGCATCACATGCATCACATTTCAACATCCAACATGCATCAAGAATAACCATACATGTCACATATGGGGTGCAGTTTTCTTACCTCTGGTTCGAGCGAGAAACAACAATTAAACGATCCTTGAGAACGATCGATCCTTTAATCCTTTAGCGGTCACCTAGTCATAACCAAATATAACCTCCAATTAATGAAAATCAACAACGATAGGGTCTTGATCTAAACCCCACTCTCGGGACCTCGAAACATGCCCACACGGTGAGTAGATTCGATCCCGGGCCTTAAGGATTAAAACCCTGAACCAAAAACCCTTAAAAACACTTAAAACAGGGTTATGAAGAAACAAGGTAGCACTATAGCGCTACCCTCCTAGCGCCCCAGCGCTCAAGGCAGAACCAAAACCGCCCAACCTCCTCTGCAGGTAGCGCTGTAGCGCCCTATACTGGGCGTTGTAGCGCTACCTTTAGCCAGCAACAACCCATAAATCTCTTCCTTCGATTCTACCATTTCCAACCCAAATAAAAAGCTTCCAAACATCAAATTATGTCCTAAATGAACCCAAAAACCATCCTCACATGCCCCAAGCATCACAACCCCAAGAACCCTAGCCAAAACACCCAGTGAAACTCAACTTTCCAACTCACAAACCAGCTGGAACTCAAATGGAAAAACAGAGCAAATACTAATGTTTTTTATGGCTATAAATTTACCTTAATCTCAGCAACACACCTTCTTCAATGGTAGAACACAACCCTAACTTGGCAAAGCTTGGTTTCCTAGCTTGATTCCTAAAAAATAGCTTGAAAAATCCAAAGGAAAACAGGAAGGAAAAGGTACGGGAGAAGCTTTGAACTCATGCTCTGTTTTTCTACTTCTTTCTACAGCCTTAATGGCTTATATCTATCCTAGGGGTGAAAAGACCAAAATACCCCTAGGTCTAATAAGGATTTCTAAAGGCTCCCAAAGGCAAAATCGACCTTTCGCACCTATTTCGTTAATCATAATTAACACCCTAAAATTCCCGCTATTCTCAATATTCTCCAACATCAATAAATTATGTTCCATTACCCTTTAATTCCCGGTAATGTTCTAATCATTAAAATTACCTCGAGACTCAACCCGAGCCCCAAACTTAAACTCATTATGACTAGACCGAACACTTGCATTTCATGATCGTTTCATGCCAAAAGGCTGGAACAAATCCACATATAATGTGCTACCATTCATAACTCACCCACATGCACGAAAATACACATTTACGCCCTCAACGGGCCAAATTACCAAAATGCCCTTATAATTATGAATACACCCATATGCATGAATTTATTATCATATAATAATATAATTCACATAAACATGCATATAACCATTTCATATCATAATAAATCAATTATGGCATTCCCGGCCTCCTAATCAAGGTCCTAAACCTTATTAGGAAATTTGGGGCATTACAATTCCTCTTTACTGTATGTCAACTTTCCTTTTGCTTAAAAAAATTTGTGCTGATATTGAGAAATCCGTAAGGAAGTTCTGGTAGTAGGTCCACTCTGATCGCAATAGATATATGGCTCTCATCTTATGGGACGCTATATGTAGGCCTAATTTGTGTGGGGGTCTCGGATTTCGGAGGACTCAAGATTTTAATGTGGCACTGATCTCTAAGTTGGGGTGGCAGTTGGTGTCAGGTTCAAATGCTTTATGGTGTCAAGTTTTGAGAAACAGATACTTGAACCATAAGAGTTTTTGGAATGTGAATTTGCCTTAGAATAGATCTTTTGTTCAAAAGGGAACTTTTTTATTAGATTTTTTTTTCAAAAAGAGTCCTGCTTGTTGGTGGGCAATGGTAACTCCGTGGAATACACCTTGGATTTCTTAGTGCTCTTAGCAGGAATATTTGGATTCAAATAACCCCAATTGAGAGACTTTGATCTAAACATAGTTGGCTTAAGACAAGCGAATCATGAGTGGAATTTGAAGGAAATTAAGAGATGGTTTAATCTCAGGATTGCTGATCATATTAGAGATGTGTCGAGGTTGCCTTTGGATATGGATGATATTTTAGTTTGGAAGGTTATGAATGATGGAGGTTTCTCTACCAAACAAGCATACTGGTCTCTAAACAAGCAGAGGTTTAACAAGACCAGGTTTTCGAAAACTATTTGGAAAGCTCCCATCCATGAGAGATCAAAACTATTCTTATGGAAATTGCAACTCATGCCTTCCTGCTGGTGATCGATTTGAACAAGTGACTGGTCAGCAGGCATTTTTTTTCCTTTATCTTGAGGATGTTGATAACATTATTCATCTGTTTCTGCACTGCCTCCTCGTGAAGTCGCTATGGTTTGGCAATTCTTTGGCAGTCCACACAGATGATCTTCATATTACCACAGGTCAGGAGCTTGTTTCTTGATTCCTTTCACCTGGTTTCTTAGCCAATGCAGGTATGGAGTCTAAGTGAGATTTCAATTTGTTTGTTGTTTATCTGTGTGAATCTATCTTGTGGTCTAGGAATAAGACATTTCATGAAGGAGTTCTGCCTAATGCCTTGGCTCTGTTGAGAGATAATGATAAATGAGTGGATGATTACAAACTGAGTCGTGTTAAGATGGAATCCCAAAACCCATCGCACCACGCTGATACTGATAATGGTTTGCCAGTTGACTTCAACCATAATGCTCATAGAATTTATTTTGACGTGGCCTTTTCCAATGGCGAAGGATTTGCAGCTGCGATAGTTAGAGATTCAAGAGGTTGCATTGCCTTTCTTCATTGCACTAACTTGGAGGCGAATTCAACTCTTGAAGTGAAAGCGAAGGCGTGCGTTTGGCTCTTCAATTGTGTCCATGTTATTAGTGGAGTTCAGTCACCCTCTTCACTAATTACCAAATCATATCTCAATCAGTTATGAATAGAACTTGGCCTTCTTGGACCGATGCAGCTTTGTACTTGCAGCTGTTTAATTTGTTTGATTTTCTTAGTTTTCCTTTGTATTAGATTCCTATAAGTAGAGATGGCTCTGCTCATGCTTTAGCTCAATTGGCTAAACATTTTGTTTTTTGTGGCTCTACGAGTTTTTGGGTGTTAGCACCCTCTGTTGCTAACAAACTTTTTGCTGAGTTTTGAATTTAAGTCTCTTTTCCATAAAAAAAAAACATAGTAGAGTTTTATTGATGGTTTGTTGTTTCTAGTTACATCATTTCTCTACCCATAATGGAGTATTTATAGTGGCTAGCCCATTTTACATATGCGGCTATAATATCTTGTTCTAGATCCTTCCTTGACTAAAAGGAACATTAACCACACAAATTTACTTGTTTCTCAAGCATAACTAGAAAGTTCTAAACTTAAGTTTTCTAGAAATGCTTATAGTAAATTCTAGAGTAAGCTTATCCTACAAATATCTAGAAAGTTATAGAGTAAAGTATTCTAGAAATGTCTATGAAGTTCAAATGTCTAGCATATTCTAGAGTATTCAAGAAATGTGTAGCAACTTCTAGTACTCCTCCTTGGTACACATTTCAGTAACTCCAATCACGTCTCATAGTAGCTCGAACTTTCCTCTTGGTAGTGCCTTTGTGAATATATCTGCTAACTACTCTTCAGTCCTGTAGTGCATGACTTCTATTTCTTTGTTTGCTTCAACTTCTCTGATGAAGTGATACTTGATGCCAATATGCTTGGTCCTGCTATGAAACACAAGATTCGTCACCATTTCTACAGTTGATTTTATATTGCAATAAATCTTTGTAGCTTCCACTTGTGATTCTCCCATATCTTCAAGTATTCTTTTCAGCCATATCCAATTGTGAAAGCATATCCTTTTCATGTTGTCAACTGATCTCACCCAATCGCTATCTGTGTAGCCAATGAGTTTTGACTCTTGCATGACTCCATACCATATTCCATAGTTATTTGTCTCTTGCAAGTATCTAAGGACTCTCTTGGCTGCTCCGTAGTGAACTTGACTTGGATCGTGCATGAATCTTCATAGGAGATTGAGTGCATACATAATGTTTGGTCTAGTAGTTGTTAAATAGAGTAAGCTGCCAATTGAACTTCAAAACTTCAATTCATTTGCTTTTGGTGAGTCGGCCTCTTTCTTGAGTGCTCCGTTGTTGTCTAGTGGAGTAGATATTGTCTTACATCCCTCCATTTTGAACTTCTTCAATAGTGTCTCTGTATACTTCTTTTGTGAAATGAAGGACCAATCTACTTTTTGAGTTATTTCAATCTCGAGAAAGTAGTGCATTAAGCCCAAATTAGTCATCTCGAAACTTTTCATCACGTCTTCTTTAAAATTCTTGACCATCTTCTCATTATTTCCTGTGTAGATGATATCATCAACATATAAAAAGACAATGAGTGTGCCATTCGTTCCTTGAGTCTTGATGTAGAGTGTTGGCTCACTTTTTCTCCTCCTAAATCCATGTTTAGTGAAGTAGCTGCCGATTTTGCTGTACCAGGCTTGTGGAGCTTGCTTTAGGCCATATAAACCTTTTTTTTTTTTTTTAATTTGAGAACTTTATCTTCTTGTCCTTGCACCACGAACTCTTGAGGTTTCTCCACATAGATTTCTTCTTCGAGATAGCCTTTGAGAAATGCTTACTTCACGTCTAGTTGGAAAATGTTCCATTTCTTTTGTGCAGCTAGAGCAATCAAAGATCTAATTGTGTTGAGGCGTGCAACTGGAGCAAATGTTTTATTGTAGTCAACTCCATGTTGTTGTGAGTATCCTTTGGCAACTAACCTTGCTTTTATGCTTTTGAATTTAGCCATCTAAGTTGAGCTTTATTTTGTAAACCCACTTGACTCTTATATTGTCTTTGTCTTGTGAATGATCTATAAGCTCCCAGGTCTCATTCTTCTCGATCATCTTTATCTCTTCGTCCATAGCTTTTCTCCATACTTCTTGCTTTTGAGTGGCTTCAAACATTCTGGCTCCACAAGCATTAAGTGGCAAGTCTCGTAGATATCTGCTTAGGGTCTCATTCGCCTTGGTGGTGATTTTGGAGGAGGTTATATGTCTTGTGCTAGTTCTTGTGTAGTTGGTTGAGTTAAAAACCCAATTTGATCATGGTCTTCATTAATTTATTGTCTTGGCAGTAGAGGTATGTTGATAGTCTTTCTTTCTACTTCTTCTATCTCCCAATTGTATGTAGCATCTTCGTCGAATCTTACATCTCGGTTGATTATGAGTTTCTTCGTTCCTAAGCTATAGACTCGATGACCTTTTGATTGAGTGTTATTGCCTAAGAAAAATCATTTCTCCTTCTTCTCATCTAGCTTGCCTCTTTCTCTTTTGGAATATGTGTCTAGCATATGCAGCTGAATACTTTGAGATGCTTTGCTGATGGCTTTTGTCCACTCCAAGCTTTAATCAGTGTCTTATCTTGCACAACTTTGGTTGGACATCTATTGAGCAAGTAGACTGCAGTGCTAATTGCCTTTGCCAAAAATCATTTTGGAAGACCCTTCTCCATGAGCATGGCTCTTGCTATCTCCATTATAGTTCTCATTTTTTCTCTCAGACACACCATTTTGTTATGGTGCGTATCCAATTCTGAGTTGATGCTCCATGCCTTAATCTTTATAAAACTTGTTGAACTCACTAGAAGTGTATTCTTTGCCAATGTCACTTCTTATTGTCTTGATGTTGCGACCACTTTGCTTTTCGACACGAGTTTTGAATTTCTTGAAAATATAAAAAAGTTGCGATTTTTGTCGCAAATAATAAACCCATGTCATTCTAGTAAAGTCATCGATAAAGAGAATGACGTAACTATTGGAAAAATATTTAGAGCACGCAACAGAATGAGCGTGGTGGGCCCATTATTTTGGGGAAACTACAACAATAAAAAAATTTCATCACTCATATAAACAGTTTATATGAACAAGAAAACAATACAAAAACATTAACATACAATATTATTAATCATGCAACAAATATATAAATATACACCCCAAGCATTGACAATAAATCCTAGGAGCTTTCTGGAGGCGACTCCAAAAGTGCACTTCTGGGGATTTAGTTTAATCTCAAACCTGCAAAGTATCGAAAACACTTCTGCCAGGTCCTCTATGTGGTCGAGGTCTGTTCTAGACTTGACCAACATGTCATCTATATAAACCTCCGTGTTTCATCCCAGTTGTTTCTTGAACATACGGTTCACGAGCCTTTGGTAGGTGGCACCAGCATTCTTTAGCCCGAAGGGCATTACTTTACAACAATAAACTCCTTTATCGGTTCAGAAGCTAGTGTGTTCTTGATTCGCGACATGCATGGAAATCTAATTATACCCTGAGTACGCATCCATGAATGACAAGAGCTCATACCCAGAGGTGGCGTCGACCATCTAGTCTTTCTTTGACAGCGGGAAACAACCCTTAGAGCATGCCTTATTGAGGTTGGAGAAGTCTATGTAGAACTTCCAAGTGCCATTTGGCTTGGGCACGAGGACTGGATTGGATACCCACTTGGGATATTGGGCATCCCAAATGAATTTGTTTGCAAGTATCTTATCCACCTTCACCTTCAAAGCCTCAGACTTGATCTGGTCAAAAATCGTGTGCTTCTGCTAAATCGGAGCGACATTTGGATCGACATTCAAGGCATGACAAATGATATCCGTGTCAATTCCCATCATGTTGGAGTGAGACCGGGAAAAAACATCTTGATTTTCTCAGAGGAAGCTCACCAGTTCTTCTTGGACTTCTTCCTTCAGATTTTTCCTGATCTTGGTCTTCCTTCAGGGACGGAGGCATCAAGGGACACTTCCTCGACCTCCTCCATGGCTTCGATAGCCCTCTCTTCCTGAACCCGCAGGTCTAACTCGTTGGTTTCATCAACCCGTACAACATACATCTCCTCCTCCCTGGGTGGGGCCTGTTCGGGAGTGAACGCCTTAATAACCATTATTGGTTGCCTAAGGGACAGATTGTAGCATTTCCTAAATTATTTTTTCTCTCCTCGAACCATGTTGATCCTTCATTTCGTGGGGAACTTCATGCATAGGTGTCGAATGGAGGTAACTTCCTTGAACTCCACTAAGGTCGGACCCCCCAAAATGGAGTTATACGCCGAGGAGCAATCCACTACCACGAATGTGCAATACTTAAAGGCATGGCGAGGCGAATCTCCAAGTGTCACAGGCAACTTGATTTGGCCCATCAGTATGAGACCTTCCCTAGAGAACCCGTATAGAGTTGAGGTGCACGGGGATAGGTCGCTTGTGGTAAACCCGATCCTCTCGTAGGCTGACTTGAACAGGAAGTTCACTAAACTCTCGTTGTCCACCAGGATCCGAGCCACCATCTTATTGGAAACCTGGCACTCGATCACCAAAGGATCGTGAAGTGGAGAGTCTGCTTTCCAAGCGTCGTCCTTGGAGAATGTGATGACTTGGTCGGTCATCCTTGGCATCTAGACTGACAATTGAGCTAATGACAACACTTCATCGTCGTGGTTTAAGGCTCGCACATACCTATTCTAAGAGCCTCGGGAGGTGCCCCCAAGTGTGGTCCTCTAGAAATAGTCCCCACTCGCCCATTCACTCGGGGAGGTCCATGGACTATCTGATGCTGCGGAGCCGCGGGTACCGCACCCAGAGTCAGGGATGCCACGGGATATGAGGCTCCCACCATTGGTACCTGTACTTGCCGTGCCCCATCCCGAGCGCATTGGTGGAGGTGTCCCACCTTGATGAGGTTTTCAATCTCATCTTTGAGTTGGCAACACTTATTGGTGTGGTGCCCCATATCGTTATGAAAATGGAAAAATTTATTGGGATCTCGCCTTTCTTAGTCTCTTCGAATGGGATGTGGCTTTTGGTAATGGTCGTTCTATTTCATGGCCAAATAAATGTTCTCTCGAGAAACCAGTAAGTCAGTGTACTCGAAGTACTACGAGACATACTTCCCGTCGGGGGCGGTTCCATGTCCTGTCTGCATTGTCCCATTTCCTTTGGCCTTTCTACCCTTGCCATTTCCCCCGCGTCTACTGCTATTGGGGGTCCGACTGGGTGAGGCAGACTGAGATGGAGTAGCAACTCCAGAAGTGTATGCAGGTTGATAAGCATTGGATCTAGTGGGCACTACTCCATATCTTGTCGGAGCCGCACCGAAGCCAGCTAACAGGACGCTTGGACTGGACTGGGCTCCCGCTATACTTGGTTGGACACGAGCGTAGGGTGGATACTGGGTCCCCAAAGCTACAGGGCTAGACATCATCGGGGCGGGAAAGGCGATGGGCCCCCCCCAAATGACCTGATCTGGGCGTCTTTCCAGGTTATATATTATTGTGCTCAACGGATGAAGTCGTCAAGCCTTCGACACCTTCTCCGCTAGAGGTCACCCCACAATGGGGACCCCGCACGGCTGCCGACCTATAGGGCCATTAGTTTCTGGTCATCATCGACCCTCTTGGTCCTCGCAACTTCCTCCTTGAAGCGCTTCATGTAAGCTTTGAGGGTCTCGAATGGTCCTTGCTTTATGTTGGCCAGAGCATTGAGCTCAAAGCTCACATTCCTGCTGCTATGAATTGTCCTTAGAATGACGACGAAAACCGGTGCCACAAATGAATGGATCTCGGCCTGTGTTTCTTAAACCATTTGTCTGTTGGTCCTTTCAAGGTTATTGAGAACACATGACACTTGGCATCTTCGGAGACGCGATGCACCAACATCAACCTATTGAACTTCGACAGGTGGTCGATTGGATCCGTGCTTCCATCATAGGACGTGATAGCAAGCATCTTAAAGCATCATGGAAATGGGGCTTCCATAATGTGAGGAGCACATGGCTCCCCATTCACATCCTCCGAGTCAAAGTCGTGGCCTTGATGTCAAGCCATTCTGAGCATTATCTTATTTAAGTTCTCTAACTCCACGTGAAGGGTGTCATGGTCTTGGTTGGCACTTTGTGCCTGGTTATCCCTATTTCAGGAGTTGAGGCTGTCTCGGAGGTCTGACTAGTCCTTTTTCCCAGGTTGGTGCTTGAAAGCCTTGTTACACCTACGAACGTTTAGGCCTTCTCATAGGTCAGTTTGACTTCAGAATGCACCAAATACCTTGGGGTACGCCACCTCCATTTCTCTGTCGGACTCAACGTTTTCATTATTTACCGAGATGCTTATGTCTCGCTCTCGTCTAACCGAGAAGTTTTGCTTATTGGATTTTTGGCCATCGTTCCTATGGTGATCGCGAGGTGGACTGGGGACACCACCTCTGGGCCTCGGGCGTTCCATATTGGCATGCATGGGCAGAACGCCCTGGGCTCCATGGGCGATGAAGGCCTGGCGGTGTCCTTGGCACCTAGACATTTACCCTTACCGGCTAGCCTCAGGACCTGGTTGTCGTTGGAGTCCCGACGAGCCTTATTTTTCTTGGGAGCAGGGTTATCAATGATCTTACCCTTGCCACGATTTTCTGTGGCGTAGGTGGGGCTCCAACTCCATCTGGGTGCACGAGGAGCACACTAGGTGGCAGATCTTGCACCACATCAGTTGGATGCCCCAAAGGCACACTGGCTAGGTCGATAGTTGGCACTCGAACTGGGTGCATAGGTGGTACACCAGCTGGTTGCCTAGATGATACTTTGCTAGGGGGTCCACTTGCAGCCCTTGGGCAACCAAAGTTGCCCTCATGGAGTTAACCATCTTCTATAAGGCAGCAATATTTCCTTCCTGCGTGTCGAGTTTCTTCTACTGAGTGACCACCTGGTCGTGGAGCGCCACCAACTCTGGCGTCTCCTCCACATCCTTAGGTTGAGGATATTCCTCATCATAATACTCGTCATCTATGTTGTTGTATTTGGCATTTTAGTCATAGTTTTCCACCATCTTAGGGAGGTCCTGGGCTGGTGAACGCCTGGTTTCTCCTCCCTCATGCGTTTCTACGAGTGGTCACCATGATTAAGTTCTTCAAGCTTTCTTCAGGCTCTCAATGATAGTACCAAAATGTTGACTGCCTTCTTCGCTATCACCTATATCTGAGAGTATAAAGAAAATAATATAAAGAACACAAGGGTTTTTACGTGGTTCAAGATATAAAAGACCCCTACTCCACGAGTCTATGGTATTTAGTGAGCTTGAAGCTTGTTTTAGCAAGCTTCAATGGTGGTTCTCAGGCATCGTATATATTGCACTAAATTATAAAGTTTTCTCTCTAAAAATCTGAACCCCTTACAAAGAGATATCTCAGCCCTATTTATAGAGGATGAGGTCATTAATGTTAATCATTTATCATTAATACAAGATCCCCCAATCTTGGGGCATTAATATTGAGTTAATACAAAAAGGGGTTGCACTAAAACAAAGACTATGGCCCACATGGATTCTACGGGGCCCATTGCAGAAAGTTACACACCAACTTTATGGGGAACATATCTGTAACTGTCAGGGAGTGGTGCACGTTTGCTCATGTCAGGTGACGTTGTGGAAAATTTCAATTGTCAAGTGTACGAACTCGCCACCACTAATCGAGGCCCACCAAAAGTTGTCAGATAATCTTCTTATGGCCCATGCCCACAGTGACTGACACCTGGTACTCACTCCAAGGCTGACAACTAGAGTCATAAACCTAGAAGATGGGTGAGTAAGTAGAGCTTCTCGGGATGTAGTCTCATACAGAGATAACCTATCCTCAAGAACAGATCTCGAAATGTGGCCTCGCTTGGAGTCATCCATAACTTGGAGATTGGCTCGGGGCATTCTCGGGATGTGTCTTCACTTAGAGACATCCTCGCCTCAAAGACAAACCTCGGGATGCATCCTCACTCGGAGACGCCCACGTCTTGGTCGAGCTGGATTTTCTGGAGGAGTTCACACTCTGAGAACTTCATGACTTGTCGCTAAATACTCCTAACAGCCACGTGTTGGGTGGTGAAAACACGGACACCAACTTTAATCCATTATTTATATTTTATTAACAACTTAATGTTAACATTTAACACAATACACACTCTCTTAATATTTAATTTAAAATACCAAGATTAACAAAATCTCTTTATTTTATTATGAGTTTTATGTTATTCTCAAAATAACTTGCACTCATGATAACAACTAAGTTACCAATTTTACTTTAATAGTCTCAATAATCTCAAAATTACTTAAACAACTTTTGCGAATTTTCCAAGAGTCTCTTTAAGATTCTTCTTAATGCATCACTTTGACATCCATTGATTTTATCATCAAAATCAATTTGAAGATGTCAATTTTTAACACTTAAGTCAAAGAAAATAAACCCATGTTGATTTATTTGTAAACTTTGATTTCTCATCTTACTTCTTTAGTTTAAAATTATCTCCTCATTGATATTAATATAACGTATCATCAATTTATTATCTTTAGCCAAAATAAATAAAATTCTCTTCAATTTACTAACGACTCTTTAGTTTAAAGATTAAAAAATGCTTCTTCAAATTTGTAATGTCTCCTCATTGAACATATATCATTGAATATTTATAAATTATTATCACTAAATAATTCTCAAATCTGTTCCTTTTTTCTAACACTTTAGACTCCAAGCCTATAGGTTAATATGTCATCCCATAATTTTGGATCCACCTTGATTCATTTTTCTTGTAATAGCAAGGCATATCCATAAAAAGATGTAACCCCCTTAGGTTCATCTTTTCTTATCTCATAAAATAAGATGTTCATCACTTAAATTAAAGAATAGAAGGTTTCAAACAATTCTCTTCATTCTCAAAATAAATGGCAACTAACTACTCATCAACAATAATGTAATAGGATAAAATACAGACCTATTAACATCTCACAAATATTTGCATGATTATATTTCAATATAATTTCACATAATTGTCAACACATATAACTTATATCATACTAACATAGCTTTTTATTGACATAAATTAATATGTAAACATAAATCACAAATATCATACACATTGATTTCACATTTTCATCATCACATGAGAGCCATTATATCTTCTAAGAAAAACAAAGAAGAACATTACCTTATCTTACCACCTTTAAAAGTTGAATCATTACAAGATCTTGATGTTTTCTCCTTCCATTGAAGAGGAAAGTTTAAGTTTTTAATTGTTAGAAAGTATTATAACAATGGAGGAAAGCCTCAAGATTACAACTCTAACCATAAAGTTTACAATATTACTTGTAGAGAACAAAATGAGGAGACTACAATTCTAAGTAAAATCAATACACGTAAATATGACAATAGATGACAAGATATATAGAAGAAGAAAGAATACAAACTCAAATCATAAGTTACAAATCAAACAACAAGAATAAATAAGAAATCTCTCACACTTACACAACCTTAAGTGAAGAGTAGTGGGGATCGCTAGACTTGAACAAGGTTCGAAACCTTTGTCCAGAAGCTTATTTCCTCTATTCTCTTAGCACTAAGGGACTATCAAGTTCAGGAAATAGCTCTCCGGAATTATCAAGCCTTGCTATTTTTTAGCCAATTTCTAAAATGGATGAAAAACTCTTTCTATTCACAAGTGACCAAATGGTCTTTATTTATAGAGTTTTGAGACATCCATTGGATTTAAAATTTAAACAACCCCATTGGTTGTTACCAATGTTAAATTGTGTATTTATCAAAGGTGACATTTATGGTGACTATATGATTTGTGATTTGCACTTGTTAATTTCAAAAATTGGGGAATTAATGGGATGAGATTTCATTCTCTTTAATTGATATTTTAGAATTTAATGGCTTGAAGATGATGAGCTGATTTTTGGAAGCTTATTATAGGCATTTTCGAAATTCCAAGGGGAGAGGGAATCAAGTGTGATAACTATGGAAACAAGGGTAGCATTATTAGGCTTGATTTGGTTTGATTTGATTGAAGATTGGTGATCATTTAAGTGTGAATGAGTGATCAAGATCTTGGATGATTAGGCAATTAATAACGTACAAGGCATGACACTGTGACTAGGTTCAAGAGTTGGTGATATCACTTAGAGAGAATCATGGCATTGACTAAAGATCCTAAGATTTAATGGAAATCAACCACCATTATGGTGATAGGTGGTACACACCTATAAATAGAAGAGGTTGGCTCTCATTTTTCTTCACACACCAAGAAAGAGGAAAAGCTAGAGGGTTGCGTGAACAAAGAGAGAGGAAAAGCTAGAGTGTGGCGTGAGCAAAAGAGAAGGAAGGCAAGAGTGAGGCTCGGGATTTTGGAAGGAAGAATAGAGAAGTAATTGAGAATTGGTGGAAAGTTTCATGGCTAGTCTCTTCATGAATTCCTTCTTATTTTTATGGTTATCTAAGATCAATTCTCTTGGTAGTTTAGAGGTATTCAAACGATACAACAAGAGGGCGTGGTTGAGGGTTCGAATACTATCAATCCAAAGAGGTATAAATTATTTTTCTTTGAGGTTATTATGGTGGTAATATGGTATAGTTCTTTTAATGATTTTGGTGGAATAGTTATTTTGGGATTATTGTTGTGCATGGCTCGTGAAAACACGTGCGAGGCTTAGAATTCTAATGGGTTATATTTTATGGTTTTTATTTTAATAAAAGGTTATTATGGTGCTAGGCTTGTGACTTGAGGCGGTGTTTTTATCCTTCTCAAAGACTCTCTCTCTCTCTCCCACACACCAGGTAAGGAAGTAGACATGTTTTTTGCTACATGAAATACTGTGAAGTTGCATGTGATATGCTAAGTTTCAGGAACATGTTCTACGAAAGATAAAATGTTTGGCATGAGTTGTCATAGTATGACCGAGGTGGTCTCCGAGGACCTCAAGTGCTTCCTCCCAGTCATCTTCTCCATTTACATGTAGTTCCGTGCATAGGTGTTTACATGTTTATGTTTATGCTAATTAGAGTAGTGATTTGTAATCTGCTTTTATCTTTATTGGTTTGTTTTCATTACTAAGTTGTTAGCTCAACCCCTTACGTTTTCCCCTGCATGTAATAATTAAAAGCACGCTATGTGATATATGGCGGGTTGAGATCCTTTCCAAGGGACATATGTACTTTGTGAGGTTATATTTGGACAGGAGAGATTAACAATGCCATAGGACCTATTTTATTTTTTGTTATCAATTTATTATGGAACACACTCTTTATGTATGAAATTATTTTCATTTATTTTTAAACATACATATGGATGTTATTGCATATTTTTAATAAGGTTAAGAACGAATGTTCCATTTTTCAGTTTAAAGTTAAGTTTTTATTTTAAAATATCTGTTATAATGAGGGAGGTTAAATTAAGACGTTATAAAGTGGTATCAGAGGTTGTTCATTCATAGACCGAAGGACTCTCACAGAATACATACAGAAGATTGGAAAGGGCTTGACTCATTATTTGTAAGATTTTCTTTATTTGTCTTTTTTGTATGTTGGGTTCGATCTTTTATTTGAATCATGTGTAGTTGACCATGTCTCCTATTCTGTGAGTAGTTATCAAAGACCCTAGGGAAATGTAGGATCTTTTAATTTAAATCTAGATGCATGTTTCCTATTATTTTTCCAAAAAAAATAATAGAAACATAGAATAACATGACATTCAAATTCGTAATTTAATATAAACACAAAGATGTAAAAACGAATACCCAGCGGAACTCGAACAACTCCTTCCTTCAATCTCTCTAACCCTTGATTCCTTTCTGTAGCAGAGTTTAAGAGATTGAACTAGATCAGCAACACAATCTTCCTCACCAAGCCTTTGAACAACCTAGAACTAGTGTGGGCTGGTTCTCAACACATGACCTAGAGATCTAGAAGAGAAGAAAAGATTGTGGCTAAGAAAGGATTAGAGTGTCTAGGTTTTCACTTACCCAATGAATCAACTAAGACTGACTTATTAAAACCCCAGATATCATATTCCTTATGTAGAAAACTTAATGTGCTTTATTTAAATTTAAATTAATTAAAATAATAAACAAAAAGATAAAAGCATTGGGCTCCCACAAATGGCCTTGGGCCCAATCTCTTTATTTTGAATTTAAATCCCAATTGGGCCTAAATTCAAAAGCTTTTATTTATTTTTTAATTAATTAATTAAATCCTTATTCAAATTAAATAATTATAATTTGAAACTTGATTTAATTTCATTTATTTATATTGACACCAATTTATCAATATTAATAATGTCACCCAAAGATTCTCTTTTATTCTCTAAATCTCGTATCTTTGTAAATTTTCCAAAATTAACTCAATCAACTTTAAAATATCCTAATTTATTACTAAATCAATTAAATGAGACATTCTAGATGATTTACTCAAAGGTGATGCGGGGACCATGGATCTATGAAATCAAGCTCCGATAAGTTACTGTGAATTTATTTAGGAATAATTTCACTACCTCATTAATTCCTCGTGACTCCACTATAGACTTGGAATTATACTCTTGAATTCGTAGAACATATTTTCCAAACCATGAATATGTTATCCATTGTTATAAAAATTATAGTTAGTCAATCCTTTATCGATGACTTACTAACAAGCTGGGATCAAGTTATTGTTTTACTCCTCATCAGTATTTTATCCTTAACTCCCACTAAGAACTTTAAAAATTATATTTCTGTGAACTTAATTACAGAAATGAGATCTCAATCATTTAACCTTTTGAACAAAGCAAATAAGGAAATCATCTTTTCACTTCTTATACAGAAGTTATAAATTTCATATCTATGAATAATACTCCCACTCAATTACACTACTAAATCTCCAAGATGTAAGTATGGGCTAGACCGTAGGGTAAGCTAGTAACGAACAAGTAAAAAATTTAAATAATATAATTAGCCGAATATTATCACTCAGAATTAATATCTACTTAACCTATGGTGAACGTTGTGACAATGATTGGATTCGATAACAACGATACTTATTTATCAATCAATAATCAAAATCGGTCCTAGTCCGATGTAACCAAATACATCCAATCATATCTACTTGTTTAATGCCTTGGACAAGACATCATACCGTGAATGCGTAAGTAGATCATATCATAGATTTCGTAATCAGTGAAAATCCAATGCACTGATATAATCTTAGGGCTCGTTCTTTTGAACATATAATTACAACTATAATTCACTGTGACCTAGTCACTATAATTTTACTATCCATATGTTCGGGATTTTATGAATGTTTGTATTAATTGAATAAACATGTAATAAAACAAGCGAACAATGCGATTGAATAAACAAAATGATTTCTACTTCTTTTATTAATAAAAATAACGTGTTACATAAGAAATATGGTTTTATTAAAGGCATAAAACCCAACAAACTCCCACTTTCCCTTATAAAACAAATAAGACATGTTTTTCAATCCCATTCCCTCTACATGCTTCATGAAAACACTCTTAGCCAAAGTCTTGGTAAAAGGATCTGCCAGATTGTCTTCCGACGCTATCTTCATCACCTTGAAATCACCCCTGAACACATATTTCCTAATGATGTGGCATTTCCTCTCTATATGCTTTGCTCTTTTATGACTTCGAGTTTCTTTTGAATTCTCTATATCCCCATTATTGTCACAGTACAATATGAGTGGTTTATCCATTCCTGGAATAACACTGAGATCCACGTAGAACTTCTTCAGCCAAAATATTTCCTTAGCCACTTTAGACGCAGCTATGCACTTAGCCTACATGGTGGAATCTGAAATGGCAGACTGTTTAACGCTTCTCCAAATCACAGCTCCACCCCCAAGAGTAAACATCATTCCTGAAGTAGACTTCCTATCATCGACATCCGTCTGAAAATTAGATGCAGTGTAGCCTATCGGGTCCAGTAAACCACCCGAATAGACCAACATATAATCCTTTGTTCTTCGTAGATACTTCAGTATGTGCTTGATCGTTGCCCAATGTTGTCTACGAGGGTTCGACTGGTACCTGCTTACAACTCCCACTGCATGGTAGATGTCCGGTCTAATGCATAACATAGCAAACATAAGACTTCCAACTGTGAATGCATAGGGAATTTGTTTCATCTCTTCTTCCTTTTGAGGAGTCTATGGAGACTGCTTCTTAGAAAGATGAACTCCATGTCGGGATGGCAACAGTCCCTTCTTCGAGTTCGTCATAGAGAAATGTTCAAGTACCTTATCTATGTACATTGCTTGAGATAGCGCCAACATCTTGTTCTTTTTGTCTTGAATGATCTGGATACTGATAACGTAACTAGCTTCACCCAAATCATTCATCTAAAATTTAGTTCCAAGCTAGTTTTTATGTCTGATAATTTCGTGACATTGGTGCCAATGAGCAGAATATCATGTAAATAAAGTACCAGGAACACTTTCACGTCATTTTCCCTCAGTTGGTAAGCACAGGGTTCATCAACGTTCTGCTCAAAACCATAGGTCTTTTAATTATTTCATTAAACCTTATGTTCCAGGTTTGCGAAGCTTGTTTAAGACCATAAATGAACCTATTGAGCTTGCAGACTTTCTTTTCCTATCCACTACTACAAATCCTCCTGGTTGATCCATATAAATGCTCCCATCAAGAAAGTCATTTAGAAATGTTGTCTTGACGTCCATTTTCCAAATCTCATAATCAAGAGCTGCAGCTATGGATAAGAGTATGCGAATGGATTTTAACATGGCCACTGGAGAGAAAGTTTCCTCATAGTCAACTCCCTCTTTTTGGGTATAACCCTTTGCCACAAGTCGAGCCTTATATGTCTCAACCTTTCCATTAGCTCCTCTTTTCTTCATATATATCCACTTGCATCCAATGGGCCTAAAGTCCATCAGCGCTGCTACAAGTTCTCAGACGAAGTTGGAGTACATGGACTATATTTCCTGGTTCATAGCTTCAAGCCACATATCCTTTTTTTTAGAATTAACCATTGCTTGTTTAAAGGACAATATATCATCCTCACGAGTGTCTCTTACTACCATATTTGTTTCACCATCCATCCTGTAGTGTTCTGGGTTCTAAGAACCCCCCCCCCCCTCGCCTACAACAAGACACTGTAACTATCTGACTTGGACCAGCTATTTGTTCTTCTTCCAAGTTCTCATTGATTTGCATTGGTATGGGTTGAAAATTTCCTCCTGATTGCATTTCTACCAACAGTATTTTACTTCGAGGTTTGAAGTTTTTCATGTAATCATTTTTTGGAAAAGTAGTCTTTGTGGAAAAAAAACTTTCTTGTCAATTGGACTATAAAACATACCACCCTGCGTACCTTTAGCATAGCCTACAAACAAGAAAACCTCAGTTCGCGATCCTAGCTTTCCTTCCTTCTTCCTCAAGATATGAGCAAGACAGCCCCAAATTCTATAATGGCGTAGACTAGGTTCACGTCCATTCCATAGTTCTAGAGGCATTTTGGAGATAGCCTTAGATGGTACACCATTTAAATGTCATTAGCGGTCTGAATGGCATACCCCCAGAAAGACAGTGATAGAGTTGAATAACTAATCATTGACCTTACCATTTCTAACAACGTTCGATTTTGACGCTCAACAACTCCATTTTGTTGCGGAGTCCCTGGGGTAGTGAGTTGAGACAGAATCCCACACTCAGTAAGATGATCTTGGAACTGATTATCCAAATATTCTCCACCCCTATCAGATTTCATGATCTTTAAAGTTTTACCTAATTGGTTTTGGGCCATTTCTACGAATTCTTTAAACTTGTCAAAAGTTTCAGATTTCCTTTACATTAGGTAAAGACATGAATATCAAGAATAATCGTCAATGAAAGTGATGAAATAGTCATTACCACCTCTCGACTGAACATTAATCAGTCCACAGACGTCAGTATGAATGAGCCCTAGGGGTACTTTGGCCCTTTCTCCTTTTGCAGAGATGGGCACTTGGTCATTTTACCTTCTAGACAAGATTCGCAAGCAGGTAAGTCACCCATTGTGAGTTCCTTCAAAGTCATATCCTTTCTAAGTCTTTTAATCCTGTCATTGTTAATATGACCAAGGCAAAGATGCCAAAGGTATGTCATGTGATCATTATCGATCTTCTCTAATTTGGCGGTCCTGGATTAGCTACCTTAAACAATTTGTTGTTAAGCGCGAGTGCTTCATTAGGTCACAAAATATACAAGACATTTTCCATACATCCAACACACAATTCGCATCCATTAAATGAAATAGATATATTAAAACTTGTGAAAGTAACATCAAATAATTGTTGATGTAATAAAGAAACTGAAACTAAATTCCTACTAAAGTTTGGAATAAAATAAACATCGTCTAACAACATAAATTTATTTCCAAATTTAAACGGGCTTGTCCTTTCGCTTTGACCTCCATGAATTCACCATTTCCAACTCTAAGCTTTAACTCGCCCTCCTTTGCCGCTTTCCAGTTGCTAAGTAGCTGGAAAGAAATACACACATGATTAGTGGATTCTGAATCAACTATCCAAACAGAAGAATCATCCTCTAAAACACATGCATCCAAGACTAATAAATTATTATTACCTTGGATTCCACTTTCCTTGAGGGCGGGGCAATTATGCTTCCAATGCCCCTCCTCCTTGAAGTGGAAACATTGTCCTTTAGCCTTCTTGCTAGTTGGCTTTACTCCAGCAGGCTTTTCAATTGCTGGTGCCTTTCTATATTCTTGCTTCTTAGCCTTATTTTTGTCCTTCCTTGCCTTTCTCTTCTTGCTCTTCGAGGAAGAGGCTAGGTTAGCCTCACTCTGAGCACCCCTAGTAGTAGCAGCCTTCTTCTCAGGTCCTTTACTCGGTCCACCATTTATTCCTTCATACATCTAGAGCTCATTCAATAACCGAGTCATTCCATAGTCCAACTTGTTAAGAAAATAGTTTGTGGTGAATGTAAGGAAACTAGGTGCAAGGCTGTTGAGAATGATTCCAACTTGAGTGTTCTCATCTACTGTTGCTCCATGCAACTCAGCTTCTTGGAAGTAGTTCATCATCTTAATAAAATGATCATGAACATGTTGGCCAGGTGCCATCCTACAGTTCCCATACTTCTTGGTAGCCTGGAAACTAGCTTGTGCTGACTTGAGCCCAAACATTTCTTGGAGTTGCTCCATGATGTCATAAGCAATTTTGACATTCTCCATCTTAGTCCTTAGCATTTCTAACATGTTGGCGAGTATGTAGGCCTTGGCCTTGTTGTTGGCAGCAGTCCAACGATCATACTTCTCCATCATGGCCTTCGAGGCGTTCTCTACGGGAAAGTCAGGTTCAGTTTCAGTCATCACGAATTTTGAGTTGTCGCCGATCAACACAATGTTCATATTAGACTTCCATTTCATGAAGTTTGGCTGGTTAACAACTCCTTGGACAGAAGAAAGACAATGGGGTTGGAGGCCATAGAGCTACAGTTATCAATAAAGTAGAAATCAACGTATTGTTCGACAAACATTCATTCATACAAGTTTCAAAATAACATATAAACAATGTTTAAAGATAAGTAAATACTAAAAACTTATCTTTTTATTTCTTAGGATTTCAACTAGCCATGAACATATGTGTTCTGGTAGGCGAGAGTCATAAATATTCACTTAGTGAAATAGAGAGACAACTCAATTAATAAAACGTCCTAGACTTTTATTAATAACCTATCAATTTGATTAAAGTATTGAAAACAAATTATTTATTACTTTATGAGTTTGACCCACGGTTTTGATTATCATAGACTTAATTCCTATAGTCATCGTATCGATGAGTCTATAGAAGGCACATCTATAACCATCTATCCTAAGAAATTCAACCATGTTAAGAGTCCAGTTTACACCTTCCCTAGGGAAACGAAATCAAAGCGCCATTAGGCCCCACTCAACTCTAACCTAGTTAAAGCAATGGTGGAGATCAAATTCAAAAAATTTCTCGATTTAGTATTTTATTCTTTTGAAAATTACCAACTTGGGTTTGCCAAATTATTAAAATAATCAATAAAACATAGTTTATGATTTTCCCATTAATTCTAAAAATACCCATTGAAAATTAATCCGAAAATTAGAATTAATTTGCTCCTGATCAATTATTAGGTCCAACTAAAAAGAATAACCTAATAGAATCAAGTCCAACTTAGGTAAATGTACCTTAACAATTCGAGCTTGCATGGAGGAGAGCTGGGTTCATGTATGTCAGACCCACTACTAAGGCTCTTTGACTTCCACACAAAGCCCAAAAATACAGGAATTTGAACCTTCGTTTATTTATTGTTATTCAATTGATTAAGCCCAATCTAGTAATGCAAAGCAAATGGGTCTGCACAAGTGGAACCACAAGAGAGGAATTTAAACTTTACATGTTAAATTGGGCCCAAATAAAATCTAACATTTTATGAAAGTTTTATTTGAGTTTTTCCATTTTTCAAAACAAAAATAGGTCATCATTATACTTATATTTAAAGCCCAAATGCAAAAAAAAAAATATATATATAATAATAATGATACTAAATATGTTAATTTTCTTATTAATTGGATGGGTCTCACATGGAAACATATATGACATGTTACACAACTGTATGCATCATTATATTTATTACTAAAAGAAATAAATTAATAGCTAAAATTAATAAATCAATCAATATCTAAAATAATTAATTGAGTTATCAAAATTAATTACTTACCATAAAGTTTTTCTCAATTGAAAACTTACCATATAATTAATCAAACATAAAATTAATTTAATTTTCATTAAAGAAAATATCTCAATTATTTTAAAATTAAATACTTAGATATTTCTTTAGCACAACAAAAGCAAAAAAATAACTTAACTAACTTTTATATTATATATATAAACATATATACAGTTTTAATATATACGGTTTTTTTAAAATAATATATACATTTTTCAAGCCGTATAAAACAAAGTTATAAGATTTTTTTTTTAATTGGGGCTGCCATATACAACAACAGAAAAATAAAGTTATCAATTTTTTTTTGTGCACATAAACCCTAAGTAGGGTTTATGTATATATATATATATGGAAGACTTCTCAATGGTTACTACCCATAGATGGGTACTAACAATTATGATGATGTGGCAACATAGTGACTTGGTATAGCAAGTTACCAACAGGTAAATATTTTTTTTCTATATTAATTTTGAATTTAGTTATTTTTTTTGCCATAATTAATGGTGTTTTCAACCAATGAGAAACACTAGTTATATTTACAAATTGACATACATTTGAAAAATGAAAAAGTTTACAATATTATATTTTCATAATAAATACACAGTTTTCATCAGGTAACCCTTCCAAAAATTTGAAAAAATCAAAATTTATTTTTAGAAATATTAATTAACAACTATAAATATGAACCATTGATCTTAATCTAATGGTTAATATTAAAGTAACCATACATGGGTAGTAACCATTAAGAGTGCACCCATATATATATATGTATCATATCAATCAAACTTAAAATTGGCAGCCACCACCTACCAAAAATAAAAAAACAAAAATTGCGCAATTTTTCAATGAGCATTTTACTAAGCATCAATTAAGATCTCAAAATGCATGAAAAATATAACAACTTAAATTAGAAATATGACTCATAAACATTCAAAACATTCATATCAAATTTCATGTACCATCCAATTAAACTTTTAAAATTAAACATGTCAACAAAAACATATAATCATGCATTCTTAATATCTAGATCTAGGCAACCTAGGCTCTGAGGCCAATTGTAGGGTCTTGTACTTTAAATTTAGATGCATGCTTCCTATTATTTTTCCAAACACATAATAGAAACATAGAATAACATGACATACATATAAACATCAGATTCCTAAATTAACATAAACACAAAGATGTAGAAACTTACATATACGCAGCGAAACTAGAACAACTTCGTTTTTCAATCTCTAAAACCCTTGATTCTTTTCTGTAGCAGAGTATTATCAAGAGAATTAACTAGATCAGCAAAGCAGTCTTCCTCAATAAGCCTTTGAACAACCTAAAACTAGTGTGGGATGGTTCTCAACACATGAGATAGAGATCTAGAAGAGAAGAAAAGATAGTGGCTAAGAAAGGATTAGAGTGTCTAGGTTTTCACTTACCCAACGAATCAACTAAGACTGGCTTATTAAAACCCTAGATATCATATTCCTTATATAGACAACTTAATGGGCTTTATTTAAATTTAAATTTAAATTAATTAAAATAATAAACAAAAAGATAAAAGCCTTGGGCTCCCACAAATGGCATTGGGCCCAATCTCTTTATTTTGAATTTAAATCCCAATTGGCCCTAAATTCAAAACCTTTTATTTATTTTTTAATTAATTAATTAATTAAATCCTTATTCAAATTAACTAATTATAATTTGAAACTTAATTTAATTTCATTTATTTATATTGACACCAATTTATCAATATTAATGAATTTACCCAAAGATTCTCTTTTATTCTCTAAATCTCATATCTTTGTAAATTTTCCAAAATTGACCTAGTCAACTTTAAAAAAAATCCTAATTGATTATTAAATCAATTAATTGAGACATTCTAGATGATTTACTCAAAGGTGATGCGGGGACCGTGGATCCATGAAATCAAGCTCCAATAAGTTACCGTGAATTTATTTACGAAGAATTTCACTTCCCCATTAATTCCTTGTGACTCCACTATAGACTCGGAATTGAACTCTTGAATTCATAGAACCTATTTTCCAAATCATAAATAAGTTATCCGTTGTTATAACCATTACAGTTAGTCAATCCTCTGTCGGTGACTTACTAACGAGCTGGGTGCAAATTACCGTTTTACCCCTCATCAGTATTTTATCCTTAACTCCCACTAAGTTCTTTATAAATGATATTTTCATGAACTTAATCACAAAAATGAGATCTCAATCATTTAACCTTTTGAACAAAGAAATTAAGGAAATAATCTTTTCACTTCTCATATAGAAGTTATAGATTTCATATCTATGAATGTTATACCCTAATTTTAGCTCGAGTCATTCACTCAGTTCGGGTACAATTGGCAAATAAATATACAGAGAAATAACCAAGGGAATGATATTTGCTTATTATCCACGTAAGCAACTCCAGTTTTACATGGACACGTGTGGTGTTAAGAGTCCTGAGTTTAACCCGAGCTACAAACACGAAGGTTATAAAGTGTGAGCTCATAATATTCAAACAGTTGTTGAAGTACGAGCTCGGAGAGATATCCAGCTCGTGATAACTCAAATAAATTGCGAACCTGAAAATCGCCAAAGACTCGGGTCCCATAATATGGTTATTTATGACTAGGCTGTCATATTTAATGTCCCAGTTTTTAGGAGAACATTTACTTTATGATCAAAAATCATATCCCATTATAAATGGAAAATATATGTATTAAATGTAATAAATATGTATATGTGTGATTGACTCACGCAGTTACCCAAACCTGTTCATGGAATTTCTCTATAAATGCTGAGAAGACAGGAAAAGGGACAGATTATTCTGTAATACTGAAACTCTGCCAAAATAGAGAGAGAAACATCAATAATCTAGACTCGTGGACTATGTGGATTTTCACCACTGAACCACAGAAAGATTTGTGTTCTTGTGAATTAATTTCATCTTTTGTTATGGTTTATTACAAAGCACTAATCAACCTTATTATTTCTTAATACACTGTTGGCAAATAACCGCGTCAATAGTTTGGTGCTTTCATTAAGAGGGAAATTAGTGCTTTCATAAAAATCTCAATCAAATCTCATCATGGTGCTCATTCGTTCAATGCACGATAATGAGATAGAACAGCCTTGTGGGTAGGAGGCCCATCATACTGCTATTTCAAACGAGCATGGCCCTGATGTCCAGCAACGTCTGGGAAAGCAACCGGTGGGTCACAGCGATACTGGGAGTTCGGCGTCATTGCCATCGAATCCAAACCCAGACTACTTAACTGCAGCTGAGTTGGAAAATATGCAGCTAAGAAGCCACCTTGCTAAGGCAAACATGCAAATTGAGGAGGTTTTGGCTCGGTTACCCCCTCTTGCAACCGATGTTAATGTCAGAAAAAGGCAAAATGGGTCTCATAAGTCCCACAGGAATAATCGATCCAAACCAAGTCGGTCAGTCAGAACTGCCACCCCGTGTTCTGTGCCTACAGCGCGAGATCGCCAAAATACTGAACCTAGTGGCCCTCATAGGGGTCATCAGCATGTCAGTCGATCAGTTAGAACCGCAACCCCAAGTTCGGTGCCTCCTTCACAAGCACCTAGGAATGTTCCAGCAAACCCTCTTGCATCATGATAGGATCTTCAGGTGCAGAGAGTTGGAAATAATGGGGCAGAACAGAGGTGGGCTAATTTAGTTCGCCCTGATGGGACAAGGATTGCCTCGCTAGTAGGGCACCCCCCATCACCTATTAGACATCCAACACCACCCCGGCCTACACGAGACATTCTTGCTTATGGAGACAGTAGGATAAATCCTCCTCCATCTACCCATACTTATGTCCCATAGACACATGTTGGGAATCCAGATCCTCGGCCTCAACTTTGAGCTGTAAGCTTCGCAAACGGAAGTTATTGGACTAAAAGTCATCGAAGTGGATGGTCCAAGTGTAGTCTGAGAAATCATCTGAGTTCAGGCAAAAGTCCTCGATACGATTCACAACCTGATCTGCTTGATCGCCTGAATTCTCAAAGAAGAAATTTAGCTCGGGATGAGGGTGTTAGTTATCCTCGTCAAGAGGGAGGTACTTCCACATTACGTGATAATGGGAATGCCCCACAAAACCATGCTCAAGCTTGGAGGGACAATAACCCATCAAACGTGTATGATAGGATGGGAGCTGTTGAACAACCCAAAAATAAACTAGGTACCAGGGACCAAACCCTCGAGAGACTAGCTCAGATGGAGGAGAAAATGAAGAAGTTTCTATCTGGAAAAGTTAAAGACGATTGTGACTCAGAGGATGAGCTCGAGCTTTTCGCTCCAAATATTGCGGCAGCCACATATCTGTTGGGCTTTAGAATGCCACACTTGTCAAAGTTTGACAAAGATGGGGATCCATCTGATCACCTTGGGATGTTTAACACCATGATGATGGACCACAACGTCAGATTCGATCTAAGGTGTATTTTATTCCCCGCAACTCTGATTGGGCCTGCCAGGCAGTGGTTTAAATAGTACAAGAGGCATGCAATTAGCTCGTGGAAGAAGTTTTCTGCTGATTTCAAGAGAGCATTCAGGGCTTCCCAAATAGCTCGAGTTAAGGATTTCATTAGCTAATGTAAAGCAGCAACCTAGCGAATCGTTGAAGGCATATCTAAGTAGGTTTGCCAATGTCACTGCACGAGCTAGATATGTCGACAATAGCTCCAAGCTCATGGAAATGAGGATGGGAATCCTTGTTGGAGGTGACCTGTGGTAAGAATTACAGAGAAAATGAGTTAATAGTGTGGACGATTTCTTAGCACAAGCTCAAATATGGGTTAACCTGGAAAAGGCGCAAGCTTCTATCGCAGGAACCAGCCAAATCCCTGTCCAATCCGTTGGATCGAGAACGGATGTTGCAACTGCGGCTCAATCCGTTGCCCAGAATAACCAAGGGGGAAATAATAAGAGGAAGGGAAATGGTGAGGGCGACCAGAGTGGAACAAAGAAAAATAAGTCTGGGGAGAAATTCAAACCTATACACAACTTATACCGACCTCGCGGATACTAGAGAGTGCATCTTCTTAGCCAATTCTACTCACCTTCCATGGAAGAAGCCAGAACCATTGAAAAACCAATGAACGAAGAGAGATCCTTCGAAATTCTACCAATTCCACAATGATATCATTCATAACACTAATGACTGTAGACAGCTGAAGGATGAGATCAAGACCCTCATCACGGCAGAACCTTTGGCCCAATATGCCCAAAATCGGGTGGTCCCTAGTCAGCCCACTGGACAAAACCCTCCATCAGCTCCTGAAGCACCAATGAATTAAGTCAGAGCTCAAGCGAATTAGGACGACCCTCCTCTGATAATAGGGGAAGATATAGCCATCATTTCAGAAGGATCTCATCTAGCAGACACGAGCAGAGGAGCCTAGAAGAGGTATATTGATGAACTGAAATCCCACAACGGAATGGAATTTGTCCCAGAACAGTAGTTATCGAAACAACAATGATTGGAAAAACAACCAATCATTTTTACAGAAGAAGATGCTAGCCATGTCCAGTTCCCACATAACAATCCTTTGGTCGCAACCGTTTAGCTCGCCAGCCGAAGAGTACGGAAGACACTAGTAGATAACAGGAGTTCTGTGAATCTACCTTTTAGGTCCACCTTGGAAAAAATGGGGTTGTCTGTAACCGAGATAAAGGCGACCTCAATGATTCTATATGGGTTTTCTGGTGAAGGGTCGGCTGCCATCGGAATAATTGAATTAGTGGTAACATTGGGAGAAGGTTCACGAACTGTCTCCAAGCTGCTTGAATTCATGGTAATCGATTGTCCAGCTGCATACAATGTGATTTTGGGTCGTCGCATTGATGGCATTTGAAGCCATAATCTTTATCTGCCACCTAGCAATCAAGTTCCCTTCAACCATGAGAATATGCACTGTCAGAGGCGATCAGCTCGCTGCCAGGGAATGCTATAGCATTTCTATGAAGGGAAAATCACAACCTAGGCAGCAAGCTATGGCCATAAGTGATGGAGTTGAGGAGTCCTAGGAAGTGGAAGTTACTTGTGGGATGGAAGAACCTCAAGAACAAAGGATAGTGACGTTGTCCCACGTGATGACATTGACCCACGAATGGGCGAGGAAAAATCAGAGCTCCAAGCCATTGAGTAGTTCGAGGAAGTAAGTATAGACCCCAAAGAAGCTTCAAGAGTTGTTAAGATTGGGAAAAATCTTGATGATGAAAGGAAGAAGAAGCTTATCAATTTCTTACAAAAGAATCTGGACGTCTTCGCCTGGTCACATGAAGACAGGGTGGGAATAAGCCCGAGTGTAATCATGCACACTCTAAACTTGGACAAGAACATGCCTGCAAAATCCCAAAAATAGAGGCGTTTGGGAATTGTCCGAGATGAAGCACTAGAGGAAGAAGTAGCTTGACTGCTAAAGTGCGGGTTTATTTGTGAAGCAAAATACCTGATCTGGGTTGCCAATCCTATGCTGGTCCCAAAGCCAAACAGGAAATGGAGGACTTGCATCGATTTCTCTGACCTGAACAAAGCTTGCCCCAAGGATTGCTTACCACTGTCAAGGATTGATCAGTTGGTAGATGCCACGGTAGGTCACGAGCTCATGTCCTTCATGGATGCGTATTCTGGATATAACCAGATTACGATGAATCCTGCGAACCAAGAGAATACTAGCTTCATGACCCCAACTAACGTATACTGTTATAAAGTCGTGCCCTTTGGGTTAAAGAATGCTATAGCTACATATCAGCGATTAGTCAACAAAATGTTTGCTGATTAGATTGGGAGAAGTATGGAGTGTATGTCGATGATATGCTTGTCAAATCCAAGACTACTGATAACCATGTATCTGATCTGAAAGAATGTTTTGAGATCTTAAGGAGGTATGATATGAGGCCGAATCCCTAGAAGTGTACTTTCGGAGTGGCATCAGGAAAATTTATGGGATTCATAGTCAATACGAGGGGGATAGAGGTAAATCTTGATAAAATCAGATCATTGTTAAAAATGCCCTCACCCAGGTCGCGTAAAGAATTCCAAAGCCTGAGTGGAAAGGTGGCAGCTTTGAATTGTTTTATTTCAAAATCCACTGACAAGTGCTTGCCATTCTACAACTTGCTCAAGGGAAACAAGAAATTTGAATTGACTGAGGAGTGCGAGCAGGCATTCCTCGACCTAAAAATGCACTTGGTCGAGCCCCCAGTATTGTCTATGCCTATGTCTGGAGAACCTTTATTCCTTTATTTGGTCGTGACAGAAAATGCAGTTAGTGCCGTGTTAGTTCGAGAAGAAGACCATGCTAAAAAACTGGTGTATTATATAAGAAAGAGACTTCTCGGGGATGAATCATGGTATCCACTGATAGAAAATATCGCATTCTGTCTGATATTAGCATCCAGGAAGCTCCAGTCATATTTCCAATCCCATTAAATCAACGTCATGACCGACCAACCTCTAAGGTGTTGCAAAAACCTGAAACGTCGGGACGTCTTTTAAAATGGGCAGTTGAACTCAGCCAGTTTGAGATATTGTATGTGCCATAGACCTCAATCAAAAGTTAGGCCCTTGCTAATTTTGTGGTTGAATGCACCGGATTTCAAAAGGAGCTTTTGAAGGAACCAATGCAAGAGTTGTGGAAAATATTCGTAGATGGATCATCGAACAAAAACGGATCTGGAGTTGGGATCATATTAATCTCCACAGAAGGGCATTGATTCCATACAACTCTAAGATTCAGATTTGAAGCATCTAACAATGAAGCCGAATATGAGGCCCTACTAGCTGGACTGAGAGTGGCGAATGAGCTCAAAGCGAAGGTCATCAAGAGCTATAGTGATTCTCAGCTCATGGTTAATCAGGTGTTGGGAGAGTATCAAGCTCGAGGCACCAAGATGGTGGCTTAACTAGCTAAGTTTAAGGGGGAGCTATCCGAATTTGAGTACAGTACTGTTGAATAGATACCTCGCGAGCAAAATTCGAATGCTAGCGCTTTGGCAAGGCTTGCCACCACCAAAGAAGCTGAGACCTTGAATGTAGTGCCAGTAGAGTTTTTGGAGAGTCCGAGCATGATAGAAAAAATGGTAGAGGTCGAGATGATCGACATAAGACCGACTTGGATGACCCCCATAATGGAATACCTCACAACAAGAAGGTTACATGAGGATAGAAAGGATGCAAGAAAAATACTATATCAAGCTCTCAGTTATGTGATAATAGATGGGACATTGTACCGATATGGTCATTCATTGCCTCTCCTACAGTGTGTTTCTCTTGAGGAGGCTAAAACCATTTTACAGGAAGTGCATGATGGCTTTTGTGGAGATCATGGGCAAAACCTAGCACTGAAAATATTGAGGCGGGGCTATTTTTGGCCCACTTTAACAAAAGACTCCATCTCGTATGTTTAGAAATGTGACAAATGCCAGCACTTCGCCATAGTTGCTTGAGCTGCTCTAGTCGAGCTAACGATGATCTCATCTCCGTGGCAATTTATGGTGTGGGGAATCGACCTAATAGGGTCCCTACCTATGGGCGAGGGAGGAGTTCGTTACGTGGTGGTGGCAATCGACTATTTCACGAAGTGGGTAAAAGCCGAGCCTTTGGCAACCATCATTTCAAAGAAAGTCCTAGACTTTGTGGTGAAGATCGTGTATGTCGATTTGGGCTTCCTAAAAAGATCATGTCATACAATGGGACACAGTTTGATAGTGATCTCTTCACTAACTTCTGTGAAAAATATGACATTATTAAGAGCTTCTCCTCAGTAGCGTATCCACATGCCAAGGGACAGGTCAAGGATATGAACAAAACCTTAAAGGCGAGCCTTAAGAAGAGGTTAAAGGAGGCCAAAGGAGTATGGCTCGAATAGCTCCCACAAGTACTTTGGGCATACCGAACTTTTCATTGAACCTCCATGGGACACACTCATTTCTCCTTAACTTTTGTAAGAAAGGTCGTCCTTCCAGTCAAAGCCATGGCAACCATTCACAGGCAAAGGACATTTAGCCAGGAACAGAATGATGAATTACTTAACGCATCTCTTGACTTGATTGATCAGAAAGGAGAGGATTCGCAGTTACAACTCGCCCATTATCAACAAAAAGCCACTCGTTACTTTAATTCTAAAGTCAAGAGGTGTAGTTTTAGATTGGGCGACCTGATTCTCCAAAGGGTCTTTTTGGTGAATAAGGATCCCAAGGATGGTATCTTAGGCCGGAACTGGGAGGGATCGTATCAGATCGCAGAGATTCTGCGTGAAGGAACCTTCAAGATAGCTCGGCTGAATGGGGAGATAGTCCCACAGACCTGGAACACCATGAATTTAAAAAAGTATTATCAGTAGTACCATCATCCATGTAAGGTGTAAGTATAAAAGTCATTTGATTAAATAATAGATGGATTTTTAAATAATTTTTCTTGCTAAGGTTGTATCAACTCGCATATTTAATGTTTGTAAAAGCAACCGAGAAAGTTTCTACATTCTGGATACTTGGGGGGCATATAACCCAAGATGGGTCAGAGTAAGATCGCTGGATAAGTTGAAATTACTTAAAATCCTGGATACAACCAGGTCCGAAACTTAGAAGCTTGGAAAATTGGTTATTCGACGAATTTTTAAGAGCTCGAGATATCAATAAACCTAGCACGAACTAAGTTTAAATTACTTAAAACCCTAGATACAACCAGGTCTGAAACTTGGAAGCTTGAAAAATTGATTATTTGACGACTTTTTAAGAGCTCGAGATGTCAATAAATCTAGCACGAACTAAGTTTAAATTACTTAAAACCCTAGATACAACTAGGTCCGAAACTTAGAAGCTTGGAAAATTGAGTATTCGATGGCTTTATAAGAGCTTGATATGTCAATAAACCTAGCATGAACTCAGTTTTAATCATTTAAAACCCTGGATACAACCAAGTCCAAAACATGGAAAGTTGGGAAATTTTTTTAAAATCAAGGGCTTTTTAAAGCTCGAATTATCAATAAACCTAACATGAACTAAGTTTAAATTATTTAAAATCCCTGATATAACCGAGTTCAAGGCTTGATTCTTAACAGATATGATATAAATCAATACATAAAGTTTGGATATAACCGAGCTCAAAATATCTATCCCGATCTAAAATTTGATTCCTAAAATCTCGAATGTACAAGTCTAAGGAGTCATAAACATGAGAGATAATAAAGGAAAGATAAATAGATAAAAAGTTAGATATATAAATTGATAATAAAATTATCCCAAGGAGAGAAACCTCGACCTGAGCCCAAAGGAAATTGTTTACAAACAAATAAAAAAAACCCAAAAGGGTGTCACTAAGCTCCTCCAGGTCATTATGAGGATGTAACCTCCTCGCCATCCTGCTCGCCTACCGCAGAAGCATCCCCCATTTATGACGGTTCTTGCAAAATCCGAGCCTTGAATTTTTCAAGGTACTGATCCCACAGCTCAAGAGCCATGAAAGAAAAGTTCCCATCCTGGTTAAAGGCCTAGCAATGGTATAGCATATCCTCCATGGATGAAAATGAGGCCGCCCTCTCTTCTTTGACTGCGGCCTCGACCTTGAGTAGTTTAGTTTTGGCTCCATCAACCTCGGCCTGAAGTTGTGCATTTATAGCCTGGAGGGAAGTCAATGCGGTCTTTGCAGCCAACTCGCTTTCTTGGATGAGGCAAGAGCATCCTTGGCCTTGTCTCCGTTTTTATGAGCAGCCACCAAGGCAGTTTTGGCGACCTGCTCGGCTTCTTGAGCGACTGTCAAGGCAGTATTGGCGCCATTTAATTCGGCCTGGAGCTCATCATTTCTATCCCTAGCACAGGCTATACTATGATATTGAGCCAAGACAGACTGCAAAATAACAAGGCAAGTTAGATATATCCTTAGACACAATAAAAATAAAGATGTCATCAAGGAAGGATAACTCATAGTAAGGTTCATCCCAATGGCTGACTCTAGGACATTCTCCGGGCTCCGCTCCTCAATAGTCCTCAAGTCTCTCTAGCTGGCCCTATAGGCATGCCCCACCATATGGCTCGTTGTCTCGTAAATAATCCCCTGAAAAGCTTCAGGGATTTTCTCTAGATCCTAGGGATCTACTGGTATTTGAACGGTCGCAATTGGGACAGGGGGAGCTGGAGGATCACCTTGTATCACTTAGGCTTGAGGAGGCGCAAATCGGGGAGGAGGAACTTTCCTATCGACAACAAAAGACACTAGAGCTGTCGAGCTCGTGCCTTTCCCCTTAGCAGGGGATTTTGAAGCATTTCCTACTGTCGGATGGGCCTTCTTCGTAAATCTGGGCCTCTTCACAACGAGGCCCAAGCTGGTTTTCTTGGCCTGGAAGGCAGTACGGAGGTCAGGAGCTCTGGTTTGTTCCATCTCTTCACCTAAAAAGAACAAAAGGGGATTAGTTCAAAAATAAAGTCAAAAACATATACAAGGAAAGAAAATAAATGAAGATCCTACCCTCCGGGTTAGGGGAAGAGTCTATAATCATGACCTCCGACCTTGGGACTACTGTAGGAGAGGGAGAGTCTATGACAAGTATTTTATGGGATCCTATGGGTTTTAGGCTCAGGTTCATCCTCGGGACTAGATTCCTCTACATATTGACTAAATTCAGGGGCAAAAGCACCCTGGAGAAGAGAAGACTAGGACCTACGGTTGGTCCCATACTCCTCAAAAATGGCGGACCTAAAATTTAAGGTATTGTCAACAACAATTGTCCCCTTTGGGTAACTATTCTCATGACGCACCACTAGGTGGTCTACACATTGGAGCAGGGTTATGTTACGATCTGGGTTATGAGAATGATGATGGACAAGCTGATTTGGGTTAAACCTAACTAACCTACAATCGACAACAACCCTATCTAGTTCCCTATAGGGGCATGGGTTACCTTGGCCGAAGGGGCCGACTGCTGCCTCTGACGCAACACGATCTAAATTAGGTTCCTGAACAGCCTCGGGAACCCGCCTTTTCCGCACAAGAGGCACCTCGTCATCTTCCTCATCCTCACCTTCGATGGCTGGCAAGGCCTCCTCTTAAGAGGATGGGAGCTTGTGGATTACTGGGAGGGTAGCCTAGGTCCTTAAGGCCAACGTCTGGCCTTTGCCAATCAACTGGCATGCCAGCATCGTGACGTCATTCACGACCTGGTGGTAGTCCTTCTTGCTGGGTGGAATCCCAGAAAACGTCTCATATTGGCCTCCGAGGGCCACGGACTTCGTCGTCCTTGCAAATATGGTTTCACAAGAAATAAACTCCCTTAATACACATACAAGGGAAATATCTTGGAAATAATAAAATTTCACGAGCTGAGGTCGGAGAATAAAGAACTTACAAGAATGGTTGAAGTATCTGTGTTCATAATTCCGAAACCCATTCGACATAAAGAACAAGTCTTTGTAGTCATTGGGGAGGCTGGGAAGCTCGATGACGGGAGCAGCGTTGGGGAATCTGGTGAGATAGTAGAACCTGTCACCTCGACCTCTCTATTCTGGGCTAGCCTTGAGGCAGAAAAAATAGAGGATGTCTGCCGAAGTGGGGACCTCCCACTCGTGCTTCAAAAATAAATATTTCAGCCCCGCCAAAATCCTATAAGAATTTGGGGGGAGCTTAAATGGAGCCAACTTCACGAAGTTCAAAAAGTCCGTGAAGTATTGGTCCAAGGGGAGAAAGGCTCCTGCCTTCAGGTGTTCGTCACTCCAGGCCGCGAAGTCATCCTGGAGAGGGGAGCAGCTCTGTTCCCCTTTAAATGCAAGTCGGGGAATGAGAACTCTGGTCCCGACCTCAATATTGTGGCTCAGCATGATCTTGTTCACCCTCCCCTGGGTCGTGATCTTGGATACGATGTGTTCAACCTCGAAGAAGGCGTTGGGGTCAACCACCACCTCCTTTTCCACCACTAGACTAAAGTGGGAAATGGGAGACTCAGGGGCGACCTCCTTCCCCTTTTTCTTTTGCTGGGCGGATGAGCTGGTTGCATTCTTCTTGGATGCATTTTTCTTTGGAGCCATCTGATTGCCTAACGGACAGAACGACCTAGTTAGTAGGCGACCTAAGAGGATTTATAGACTGACATAGAAATACGAAGGGGGGAAGGTTTACTTTCATTATACGAGCCGAGGTTAGCCTCAGCCCCATCGCGCGATATCACGTGAGACCCTAAGTTACGTGCCTTGGTTTCCTAACAGACCCTTGATATTTAGGGATTTGTGTGTCAGACTGCCAGACCACTACTGTCCTTAGGAAGCAGTTTAGTGCAAAACCAAACAAGAAGTGTGACCCCTAAGCAATATGGTTTGAACCCTAAAAACCCTTCGTCTCATTTATCCCGAATGGGTATTCTTTGAATTGGTTCACCATCGAAATTACCCAGATTTACCCAAAAAAATTCCTAGTTTTATGAGTGTGTTATTTCTAGAGCTATTTTGGGACCTACCCATTGAACCTAAATCGAAGCCTATTCGCTAACAACTTTAGAAATAGCCTAACAAGTGACTATAATGAATATTACGAATGAGCATGGTGAAGAACAAAAGACCAGCAAAAAAAAAAAAACTTTTCCAAACAAAGATATCAGAGGTACTTACAGTATGTTCTTTGACGGTAAGACGTGAGATTTTGCAAAGGGAAGTTCTTGGAAAATTCCTAAGTAATGGGGTACAGTGAATGATTTTTAGAGATTTTTGAGAAAGAAGAGGGATTTGAAAATGCAGAAGAGGAAAAATTTCAAATGAAAAGTAGTGAAATCTGAAAATTGCCTATCCTATTTATACGTAAACTGCGTAAATTAATTTGGGCCATCTGATTTGGTTAGTACAAGATCCAAGGGCCATGGTTTAATAGACAAAACGACGGCAAAAAGGTGGCAAGACAATTATTGTAATCCTCAAAACTCGAACAGACGCCAATTGCGGTATACCACGTGTCCAGTACTCGAATAGTGGGCAGGCGTGGTTTTGTGTAACAAAAGACTAAAAGCCCCTACTGTGTAGGTCAGAAAATCATGGCGTCATACACAAGCAGGAGCTTGGGGGCAAATGTTATACCCTATTTTTAGTTCGAGTCATTCTCTCAGTTCGGGTACAGCTGGCAAATAAATATACAGAGAAATAACCAAGGGAAGATATCTGCTTATTATCCATGTAAGTAACTCTAGTTTCACATGGGCACGTGTGGTGTTAGGCGACATGGGTTTAACCCAAGCTACAAACACGAAGGTTATAAAGTGTGAGCTCATAATATTCAAACAGTTGTCGAAGTAGGAGCTCGGAGAGATATCCAGCTCATGATAACTCAAATATATTGCATACCCACAGATCCCCAAAGACTCAGGTCCCATAATACGGTTATTTATGACCAGGCTGTCATATTTAATGTCCCAGATATTAGTAGAACATTTACTTTATAATCAAATCATATCCCATTATAAATGGGAAATATATGTATTAAATGTTATAAATATGTATATGTGTGATTGACTCACGTGGTTACCCAAACCTGTCCATGGAATTTCTCTATAAATGCTAAGAATATTGGACAGGAAAAATGACCGATTATTCTGTAATACTGAAACTCTGCCAAAATAGAGAGAGAAACAGCAATAATATAGACTCGTGGACTAGGTGGATTTTAACCACTGAACCACGTAAAAGATTTGTGTTCTTGTGAATTCATTTCATCTTTCGTAGTTTATTACTAAGCACTAATCAACCTTGTTATTTCTTAATACACTATTGTCGAAAAAATGCGTCAACAATGAATAATTCTCCCACTCAATTACACTACTAAATATCCAAGATGTAAGTATGGGCTAGACCGTAGGGTAAGCTGGTAACGAACAAGTCAAAAGATTTAAATAATATAATTAGCAGAATATCATCACTCAGAATTAAGATCGACTTAAATTATGGTCAACATTGTGACACTGATTGGATTCGATAGCAACAATACTTATTTATCAATCAATAATCAATATCGGTCCTAGTCCGATGTAACCAAATACATCTGATCATACCTACTTGGTCAAAGCCTTGGAAAAGACATCACATCCCGAATACGAAAGTAGAACATATCAAAGATTTCGTAATCAGTGAAAATCCAATGCATTGATCTAATCTTAGGGCTCGTTCTTTTGAACATATAATTACAACTATAATCCACTATGACCTAGTCACTATAATTGTAACTATCCATATGTTTGGGATTTTATGAATGTTTGTATTAATTGAATAAACATGAAATAAAACAAGCGAACAATACAATTGAATAACCAAAATGATTTCTACTTCTTTTAGTGATAATAATAACATGTTATATAAGAAATATGGTTTTATTAAGGGCATAAAACCCAACAAGCAAGAGATAAGCTCGACTCCTTGTGGACAGAAATACTGGAAGAAAGAATAGAAGACCTAGATAGATATCCAGTCCTCATCACCCACTTTGCCTACCAACATAATGTTAGAGTTTATGCCCTAAAAGCAAGTTAAAAGATAATATATTGTGAAATTTATGAAATACAAATATATTATAAATGATTATGTTAATTATTATTTTAATAATTATTAAATATCAGAAAATTCCTCATTAATATTCTGGTGTGTGATCTTGTAATAGTACATGAGAATTAAGATCATAAAATATGAATAAAATAAGTCAGCAACATGAGAATTAAAGTATGGAATCTTTAATTAAGGGTTGTTAGTACGGTTTACTAAGCACTACTTAGTAGTGCATGTGATTTTGATTAAAATCACTAATGTGGATAGACATTTTAGTAAAGGTACTGTGTATAATAGTGATTATACATGACTGGACCAATGTAAATTAATATCTTTTATTAACGTGTTGTTTATCATAAAATATTTTATAAATATCACAAAGATAATCATTAGTAGATCATTCTAAATCCTGAGTATTCATGAACTCTTGTTTGTGTTTATTAGGTTCTTTGATTCACTCATTCAGATATCTTATATATAAGGATACCGAATATCTTTTGTTTTGGGAACTTAATAACATGAATGGCTGGGAACATGTTATACAACAGTGGAATCCATGCTTTCCGTAAAGGGTCGAATATTAGTTCCCTTGAGGGTTAATTCTGGGAGTGAATTTAGTTATTAAGCTCAAATCTATAATTATATTATAGATTAACTTTTCATTATGAATTAATGGAACTTAAAGAATCAAGAGATAATTAGAAGGTTAAAATGGTAATTGTGACCAACTCTAATTATGAACTAATAAATTGGAGGACAAAACTACTTATATTGATTATATCAATGGACTACTAGTTAGAACTCAGTAAATATAATTCTATATTTGTAAGAATCCAATTCCATATTTATAGTGGAGTAATAATGGAATTAATAAATAAGGTTATTACATTGATGAGTTCAATTAATAATCTGATTTATTGGAGCTTAGAATTATAGGTCCATGGTCCACAAATCACCTCTTTACTACATTGTCCAGGGTAAGATTGACTAAGGAAAGATTAGTGAGAGAAAGGACTAGTTTGTGAGAGATTTCATTCTCGAGGGAAGAGTGGTAATTATGAGATCATTATTATTATTTAATTAAGTGTGAATTAATTAATTTTAACTATTTTATTTTATTTATTAAAATTATGTATTAGTTAAAAGAGTATTATTTAATTATTTAAATAATATTATAAAATGAGAGATAAAATACATATCTTATTTAAAGATATTATTTTAATCCAATAGAAAATAAAATAAGGTTAATTTTTTATTAACTGATATTTATTTAATTATAAATATATTATTTTATTTTAAGAAAAATTGAGAAAAATAATTTTTGGGCATTAAAATAATGTCACACGCCTAAGACTGTATAGTCATAGGCGTGTAGCTCTAAACGAGTGCCATGTGGATTTGTCTTGAATATTTTATTAGAAATAATATTCAAAATATATTTATTTAATAAGATATTTTAATTAGTTTAAAATATTGGATATTAAATAAAAAGGTAATAAATATATTTTATTATTTAAATTTAGTTTAAATAAAAAAATATTATTTATCTTAATTTTATTGGATTAAATAAAACCCTATAAATACATCATTATAGGTTTGACCTAAGATGATCGATCTCATTTTCTAAAACCCTAGTCGTTCTCAGAAAAGTCTGTCTTCCATTTTCTCTTCACCATCACTAAGTCTCATGAGTTGAGAACACTTAGTGATCACTAGAAATCAATCATCTAGTAATCTACGTGCCCACACAGGTCCTGATGTAATGCCCCAAATTCTCTGATGTGTTTTAATGGCGGGAATAGTAGGCCAGGAGGGCCATACTTGCTTAATTATGCCATTAATTGATATAATGCATGTATATGTGAATTATATTATAATATGATGTTAAATGCATGCATGTGGGTCCACATTTTAATTACAGGGGTGTGATGATAATTTGGCCCGTTGAGGGCATAATTGTATATTTGTATGCATGTCGGTGGTATATTGTTGAGACCACATTATAATGTGGGTTTGTTCGAGCTATACGGCATGAGAGGATCTTGGATTATTAATTAGAGGTTTAGTCATAATAGGTTTAAGTTCGGGGCTCGGGATGAGTCTCGGGGTGATTTTAATGATTAGAGCGTTACCGGGAGTTAAAGGGTAACGGGATACGAATTATTGGTGTTTGGGATTATCGAGAATAGCGGGAATTGGAGAGCATTAATTATGATTAACGAGATAGGTTGGAAAGGACAATTTTGCCCTTTGGAATCTTTAGAAACCCTTAATTGACCTAGGGGTATAATGGTCTTTTTACCCCTAGGATAGATATAAACCCTTTATGGCTGTAGAAATGAAGAGAAAACAGAGTGTGATCAAGAGCTTACTCGTACCTTCCTTCTCCTCCATTTCCTTTGTGATTTTTGAGCATTTGTTGAGGATTCAAGCTTGGGAAGTAGACCTTGGGAGTTTGGGAGAGTGTTCTACCATTGAAGAGCATCACAACCTGAGTTTGAGGTAAGTTTCTATCCATTAGTTCCCTGGTTTGCTTTGTTTTAGCTTGTGATTTTGTTAAGGATAGTTGGAATTAATGGAAGTTTTAGTTGGGGTTTAACTTGGGTTTTGATAAGGGTGTGATGTAGATCAAGTTTAGGGGTTGTATTGGATGTTTGGGTGGTGTTTTGGCTTGGTTTGAAAGGTTGGTTCCAAGGAAAATCGCAAGGGAGGAAAAAAACTGAGAATAGGCTGAACTGTAGTTTGGGCCGTGGCATGGCCAAGGTGGGCCGCGGCTCTTGAGGGGTGCTGAAGGAGGCCGCCTCTGTTTGAGGGGCGGGCCGCAGCATGGCTAGGGAGGATCGCAGCCCTTAGTGGCATTTTGGCCAGAAATGAGTTTTTGGCTTGGGGATTCTAGCCTTAGGCCTCGGGATTGATCCTACTACCCGGTTTTGTAGGATTCAATGTCCCGGACGCTAGGTTTTGGTTTGGGAATCCTTTGTTATTCATTTTATTGATGGAATCCCATACTTGGTTATGATCAGGTAACTGCTAAAGGACCAAAAGGTCGATCGTTCTCAAGGGTTGTTCTTATTATATTTCTTGCTCGAACCTGAGGTAAGAAAACTGCACCCTGTGTATATATGGCATGCGTGATTGTTATTGAGGCATGTTGATTGATAAATGTGGACATGGATTGCATAGTAAATGCTAGTGAATGTTGTTTACTTGTATATGGTACTAACTAGTTAGGGACACTGACCTAAGAGTCAGAAACAACATAAGTGTCCTGAACGCAGGGCCGAATGACTCTAAGGCATTAACGCTGGACCGACCCTAAGGTTGATGAACTTATAAGCGCTTGGCTAGTCTAAGACTAGTTACTAGAGTCAGGGCCTAAGGCCCAGGTGACTGTTTGTCACATGGCTAGGGAACGATGTTCCAGGGTTATGACTCTATGGTCATGAGGAGGCTTATGTTGGTGACTAGTCACCATGCACCTATCCTATTTAAGCTTATAAAAGGTTCACTTCTCTGTTAAGCCCCGGTGACCCTATCGTCACAAGGCTAAAGGGAGCTATACCCAACTTAGTGACTTTTGCGATTGTCACCTATTTGTTCGGACTGATAGTCCTGAATGATTATTATGATCATTATTGATATTATATCATGCTTTATTGTGTTTTCTTGCTGGGCCTTGGCTCATGGGTGCTATGTGGTGCAGGTAAAGGGAAAAAAAATCTCACCCAGCCTTGAGTGGAGAGCTTAGGTGGTGATGTGTACATATGCGGCCGCTTGACCACCATGGCTAAGGAGTTCTCAGAGGAACTAGGGGGTTTACCCTATTTTTGCCACTTAGGTTGGCGGGTTTGTAATTTTGAAACAGTAATTACCATTTTGAGTTGTAAATAACTTGTAAATGTTTTTTGTGGGCCCATGAACAGTTTTATGAATTTAATAAAATATAACCTTTCCTTTTTATTGATTTTCCACCTTAGCCTACTAATAACACTTAGATACATGTTTTTAACCAAAGGTCTCGGGTAGCGGGTCAAATTTTCGGTTCACCGATCACCGTAACTGTTCTGGGGTAACCAGGGCGTTACAACTGGTTTGTTAGAGGCTGGTTTGGAAGATCAACGTGTGAGATCTACCACGTTGGAATTGCGAGGATCGGATGATCGTAAATATACAAAAAGATACGAGGAATCTTGATAGGCATCAAGAGGTAATTTTCTCTACCTTTTATGTGGTTAATTTAATACAATGCATATATATTGAGATTCTGGGCTTATGGTTTAATTGAATTTTTTTTAAATATAATTGCTTCCATTGTTCTCTAATTTAGACCATAAAAACCAACACAAAGTATTTATGGTAGAACATACAACTACAATAGAAGAAGATGGATCCGTGTCGGAAGAGGTAGACATGGTTGGGCATTACCTTACCCCTGAGCTTTATGAACTAGTCATTAGGTCAATACATGTAACCTCAAAAGAAGAATTTTATCGATGCCTTGATGTAGACTATCCAGAGGTTTGTGAGAGCTTGTTTTCTTGTGAGTCTAATAAACTCTGGTTTTTTCCTTTAATTAATAAATGAATAAAATTTTGCATTCATTTTATATTTTGAGTTATTTAAATTTCTCATTATTTATAATTAATTTGCGTATCATAGAATATTACAATAGTACCGGGAAGGGCAACACGGGTTGCAACTGACCGAGGAAGATGAAGTGGAAGGGGTAGATTAGTAGCTAATTCCTCTGCTGACATTCCTAACGCTGTTGTTGACGGTAAGATCTCATCAACGAATTAAGGAAGGAAAACTTGAAGACTTAACAAGAAACTTATGAACTTAGAAGAACTTGTAGAAACTTAGAGAAAAATTGCAGAAGAACAATGGAAGAGAACTCGTGTAATTCTCTTACAGTAGTTTGGTGTTACAAGTATTTTCCAACCCCTTTAAAGAACAAAGGAGGCCATATTTATAGGGGAGCTTTAGTGGCACTTAGTAAAAGAACGCTCTCATTGAGACAAATAAATAGTGGTACTACAAGGCACTTTAGAGGATCATGGCGCAGGCAGTAGTTGTGTCGGGCTTCAGGCTTGTCGGGCCTCATTGTAACGTCCCAAAAATGCTAATAGGATTCAGTGCCGTTATTAGCATGCCGAGAGGGCATAATTGGTTATATGTGTGATTAAGTGATTAAATGCGTGACTTTGTGGCAAGCATGAAATATATGATAATATGAGTATGATTATATGCATGTTTATGGGTATTAAATATGCATGTGGGCCCGTTATTGTTTATAATGGAATGTTTGTAATATTGGCCCATTACAGGCATAAATGTGATTATATGTATTATATGATTGAGACCACATTATTATGTGGATACATTTGTTGTATATGGCTCGAGGCAATCCTAGTGAGCGGATTGGTAGAATAGCCACAGCGAGGATTAATACCCGGCTCGGGGTGAGCCTAGGGGTATTTTGGGAAGTTAATGTATATTTGGGATTTATTGAGTAATGGGTAAGTATTTGGTGATTAAATGGGAATATCAGGATTAAATGGGAATTTATAGGATGACTTGAGGAGTTAGCGGGAGTTGGGGTCAATGACCATATTGCCATTGTGGGCAAAAGGAGAGGTTGTGTTAATTAAGGGGTATTTTGGTCTCTTCAGGTTAAGGGTGGACTTAGGCAGCTGGAGGTTTGAGAAAAAACTAGAAACTAAGGAAAAAACAAAGGAAGGAACTCTCCCAAGCTCTAAACATTCTCTCTCACGGTTCCCTCTCCTCTTTCTTGAAGACTTCGGCAACTTTGGAAAATTTTGGTGTTGAGGCTTGAGTTTGAAGTTGGAAACATGGGAGAACAAGCTGAGGGTGTGGGAAATCTAGATTAAACTCGAAATTCCCACTGAGGTAAGATTCAAGTAAGTATGGTTACTGAAATCCAAAGTTATTCGTAAGTATTTTGAGGTTCTGAATTTATGTTTTTGAGAGATAATTGATTGTTAATTTGGGATGGTAGTCTAGTAGGATTTTGAGTGTTTCTATACCTAAGCTATGTGGTTAAGAGTCCTAGACTCATTTCTATACTTGGTTTGGGTTTGGGAGTATAATTGAGGTTGAATTTTAAGGAATAGGATGGGAAAAAAATGTTGGAAAACCCAGGGGATTCTGGGTTCACGGGGGCACACCGCGACCAGTTCATGGGCATCGCGGCCCGCGTGCCCCAGATGCCTTGGGAGGGTTTGTTGATTCATAGGCGTGTCATGACCCTAGGGGGGCAAGTCGTGGCCCGCCTCCCTCTAGATGCAGAGGTTGTGCCTCTGACTTGAGGCACGCCGCAACCGTTAGGGCCAAGTCGCGGCCCGCCTAGACAGTTTTAGCCTAGGTTTCTCTTAAGGCTTAGGGTGGCTTGGGGATCCAAACATAAGTGCTTGGGACGATTTCTACTATATGGTTTAGTATAAATCGAGGTCGCAAAGGCTAGTATTTTAATCCAAAGCTTTTAAATGGTTTAGAATCTTATGGTTATCCATTATTGCATTGTGACTAGGTTATACCACAAGGGCTCACGGATTAGGGATCGTGCTCGGGGCTACCATATGCTAGCTGCTCGGGACCAGAGGAAAGAAAACTGGACCCATGTGGTTGTGTTTGGGACTAAGGTTCTCTGTATTTGAATATATGCAATGGGTGATTGTATTGATGTTATGCTTTATATGAAAGTACGACTTAAGTGTCTTGGGGCTGGTGATAAGCGCACTAGACGCTACTCGGCCTAAGCGAGCTAGGGTCAACTAAATAAACAGAGGGCTCGGCCTAACGGCGCCGACACCTAATCACTTGTATTTCTGATTGAGATGTATGCTTGAGAATATATGGTTGCCGTTGTGTAGCTTAAATGCTTGTACTCTGCTGAATAATTGAACAGGTTGGGTCAAGGTTGACTAAATGCTATTGTTGCTCTTGTATTGGAATAGTTGCCCATAATCTATGGTCAGATGAATCTGGTGAATTATATTTACTATCTTTATAATTTTGCTTAGTTTTGTATGTTGTTTTAAGTTTTCTTGTTGAGCTTTGGCTCAAGGTGCTACGTGGTGCAGGTAAGGGAGTTTATAGTTGGACCAGCCATGAGTTTGAGAGCTTCAGGGGAAGTGTGTACATATGCGGCCTGCTCAATCGCCATGGTTGGGATAGCTTGGGAGGAACTAGGGTTAAACCCTGTTTTTGCTGTTTAGGTCGTTTAAATTGTATTTGTTTATCTTTTACAAGTCTGTAAACTGAATTTTTTGGGATCCCGTGTACAAACTTAAAATTTTAATGAAAAATAATTATTTTGTTGACCAAATCTTTTACTACTTGACCTTGACTTAGTCTTTAATTTCACATTTAACTTCAAACGACTTGCTTAGCAGGTTAAGCACTATTTTTAAACACACAGTGTAACGATCTTGGTTATTCAGGGGGTTACTGTTGGGGTTTTATGCCCTAATTAAAACCCAAATTCTTTGTAATCTCATTTTTATTATCAATAAAAGAATAGAAATCATTTTTTGACTTGGTCAATCACTTTGCTCACATGTTTTTATTTTCATGATTATTTGTTTAATATAAACTTCTATTAAATCCCGAGCATATAGCTAATCTTATTTATAGTGACGTAATCACAGTGGAATATAAATATGATTATATGTTCAAAAATAAGTTAGTCCTAAGATTAGTCAGTGCACCGGATTTACACTGACTTGCCAATCTACGATATGATCTACTTACACATTACAGTGTTATGTTCTTTCCAGAACATTAGCAAAGTAGATAAGATCGGATGTATTTGTTACATCGGACAGGACCGATATTGACAGTTGATAAGATAAGTAAACATACCGTTATTATCTATTCTAGTCATATCATATAGTTGACCATAGGTCAATTCAATCTCAATTCTGAGTGGTTAGTATTCTAACTGATTGTATTATTTGAGTTCTTTGACTTGTTCGTTACCAGCTTACCCTACGGACTAGCCCATACTTACATCTTGGGAACTCGGTAGTATAATTGAGTGGGAGTGTTAATCATAGATATGAACATCTATAGCTTCTGATGAAGAAGTGAAACGATGGTTTCCTTTTAGTTTGGTTCAAGGTGTTAAATGATAGAGATCTCATTTCAGTAATTAAATTAGTTTACTGAAATATCATTTACAAGGAACTAAGTGTTTTAAGGATAAAATACAATGAGGGGTAAAACGGTATTTTAGTCCTATCTCATTGTAGACCGTCTATAGAGGATTGAGTGACAATTATGGTTGTAACAATGGATAATTAATAGCGTATCTATATTTGTTATAGAGCGTTCTATGAATTCAAGAGTGCAATTCCAAGTCTATAGTGGAGTCACGAGGAATTAATAAGTTAGTAAATTTATTTGTTAGATTTATGATAACTTATTGGAGCTTGATTTCATAGGCCCATGGTCCCCATTGTACCTTGGATAAAATCATCTAGATAGTCTCAATTAATTGATTTAATCATCAATTAGAATTATCAAAGTTGACCAGGTCAATTCTGGATAGTTTCACAGAGTTGTGTAATTTTGAGAAGAAAAGAGAAATTATGGCAGATTTATTAATTAAGATAAATTGGTATCTAAATTAATAAATAAATTTAAATCAAGGTTCAAATTATAAATAATTAATTTGATAAAGGATTTAAATAATTATTTAATTAATTAAATCAATAGAAAATAATACAGGCCTTGATTTTAAGTCCAATGGGCTTATAATCAAATGGGAAATTTCACGGGCCTATAGCCCATGATAATTTCGACCTAGGGCTTCAAAATGGCTGTTATTTTATTGATTTTTTAATTAAATTAAATGGCCTAATTGAGTCTATAAAATGAGTGCTTATAGAGAAGTAAAAAAAAAAAAGGGTTTTTGATAAGTCAGATTTTCTGATAGTTTTATATTCTCTCTAAACACAAGTCCTTTTCTAAGCCTCTTTGTATTTTCTCTTCTTCTCTCTATATCTATCTCATGTGTTGAGAATTGCCCACACTAGTCTAGGTGGTTCTAAGGATACATTGGAAGATCGTGAAGAAAATAGAAGATCGGTTCAGTTTCTTGATAATACTCTGCGACAGAGAGGATACAAGAGTTAGAGAAACTGAAGGAAGGACTCTTAATTCCGCTGCATATACTATAAGTATTATATTGTTTGTTTCTCTTTGAATTCAATTTAGAAACATGTTTTAGGCTATCTCGTATTAATTTGTTTAATATCAGATATACATGAAAATAAATAAAGATCCTGTATAAGTTTTTCTTACAACTGGCCTCAGAGCCTTTGGTAATCTTTATTTTCATGCATGAACATGTTTAAAATTGGATTATATGATATGTTTGAATAATTGGATGGTTTTTCATGTTTTTATGAACATATTGATTTTATGTGAATTTTAGCAATTTTTAGGTTATTTTGTTGTGTTTTCTATGCTCTTAATTTTTATATATGCTTTATTTTGTGTAAAACATGGTAAAAATTAATTAGAAAATGGTTTTGGTTTGAAAAATTGCTTAAAAAAATTTTTGGAAAATTTTTGGCCTTGCTGCCCACGCCCGCGCGCCTCCGCGCGCACGCCGCGCGCCTCCGCACGCCACCCGCGCGCGCGCACACCAGCCACCATCGATGAACAGTACCCCGTGAACAGTGCCACGGGTACTATTCATCAATTTTTAATTTTTTTTTTTTTTGAAAATAAATAAAATTAAAATTGTGAAAATTTATTATGTATAATCAAAACTAAAAATATCTTTTTTGTTTTATCATTTAAATTTTTTAAAATAAAGATATTTTTGTTAGTTGATTTTAATAATTAGATATTTTCTACAAAGAATCAAATTCAAATTTAAAATTAGACTAACAACTTAATTTTAAATCTTTTAATATATTAAAATATAAGAATTATGATATCAGATATTTAAGATATTTTCATTTAAATTCTTGATATTTTTATTAAATCTTTATTTGAAAATATAAATATCTTTTTATTCTATAGTTTTTAATATTTAAATTATTTAAAATTTAATATTGTTAGTTAGATATTTTTATGGATATTTGAATTTGTTTAACTATTTGAGATATTTTAGGCTTGTTATAACTATTTGTATTTTATTTTTTTTAAATGGTTAAAATATTAGATAATAGTTGTAACAACACAAGATATTTTGGAAAATAGTTAAGATATTGATTTTAAAATTTAAAATTGGTTAATTTTTGAAAAATATCATTTGTTTTTCAGCCAATTAATAAAATATTTTTTTTAATAAATGGGATTTAAATTAACTTTGGTTAATTGTTGATAAATCCTATTTAAATTAAATTAATATTTTTTTTTTCAAATTAACCTAAAACCAAGTTGATTGTTGATAAATGAAATTTAAATTAACTATTGTTAATTGTTGATAAATTTCATTTAAATTGACTTATTTTTTGTAAAAATTTAATTAATTTGATTTTTTTTTATAAATTCTAGATAATTAATTGTGGTATTTTTGCAAATGAAATAAATTGTGGTATTTTTGCATAAATTCATAGAATTGCTCATATAGTAACATGATTAGGCCCATCCAATTATAACATGTCTGTTTGCACTATATGTGGTATTTTTGCAATTGGGCTTAGATGCATATAGTGGCCCATATGTTTGTTAGATATATGGTATTTTGCCAAATAAAATATTCATAAAATGATAGGTTTTATTTGGGCCCATTAGAAAATGTAAAGTTTAAATTCCTCTCTTGTGGGTGATTCCACTTGTGAAGGCCCATTTGCTTTGCATAACTATAGTGGGCCTAATCAATTAATAACAATTAATAAAACGAAGGTTTAAATTCCTGTCTTTTGGACCTTGTATGGAAGATAGAGGGCCTTTGTAGTGGGAACGACATACTGGACCCAGCCCTCCTCCATACAAGCCCAATTGTTAAGGCCCATTTACCTGAGTTGGACTTAATTGTATAGGTTCATTATATTAGTTAAACCTAAATATTGATTAGCAACAAATTAATTCTAAATTAATTGAATTTGTTTCAATGTGACACTTTAGAATTAATAAGAAATTATAGGACTTTGGTTTTAAAAATTTTAATCTGTTTAATTTTTTTTTGAAAACCATAGTCATTAATTTTCTAAAAATACTAATTTTAATTTTATAATGAGCTGATTTTAAGAATTTTATTCAATCTCCACCGTTGGTTTAACATAGTCAATAGCTAAATGGGGCCTCGAGGCGCTTTGGTTCGTCCCCCTACGGAAGGTGTTCATTAGTTATTTTGACAAGGTTAGATTTCGAAAGATAAATAATTATAGGTCAATTTCTACTAGACTCACCCCTACGGTGATTACTAGGACTAAATCTATGATTATTGAAACCGTGGGTCTAGCTCATAAAATAAGAGATTTTGTTTTCTTATTTTGATCGAATAGTAGGTTGTTAATAATGGTGTCCATTATTAAATGAGTTTACAACTCTATTTAACTAGTGGTATTTTTGACTCTCGCCAACCGGGACAAGGATATCATAGATTAGTTAAAAACCTAAAGAAATAGAGATATGATTGTTTTTGGTATTTTTTCTCATATCTTCATATTTTTGGTATATGTTGTGCTATTTCTTGAAATTTGTGTGATTAGAAGTTTTATTGAGCAAATGTGATTGATTTCTACTTTATTGATAATTTGTAGTTTTAAGTTAAGTAGTGTCTACTCCCATCCTTTCTCAACTTTCGATGGAGAAACTCACCGGAGAAAACTTCCATAATTGGAAGCAAAATATCAACATAAAGTTGATTGGTGACAACGCCGAGTTCGTCATGATTGAGGAATCCCTAGAACGAGCATCGTCTCCGCACGTTCTTGATAGCATCGTAAATGCTTGGATAACACCGTCTCCACACGAACGTGATGGAACCGTGAATTCTCGGATGGCACCGTGTCTGCACGTTCGTGATCAACTCAACTATGGTCTGGCACAACTCATGAACGAGCTTCAGATTATTGAACCTATCATGGGTGGACCTAGTAAAGGAGGTGAAAATAAGACCACTGATGTTGCTGCTCATCTAGCTAAGGCTGAAGCTAACCAAGCTTCGTCTTCGAAAGCTGGAAACAAGAGGAAAGGTGGACAAATAAACAACCCCAAGCCTGCAAAGGCTGCAAAGACGAGTGCACAACCACGTGCACAGACGCCTAAGGGGAAGAACATGAAAAACAAGAAAGGTAAAGATAAATGTTTTCACTGCAAAGAGAAGGGGCATTGGAAACGAGATTGCCCCAAGTTTCTAGCAGCTAAAAACAAAGGTAATGATTATAGTTCATTTATCTTGGAAACATGTGTTTTAGAGAATGATAACTCCGTTTGGATTATTGATTCTGGATCTACTAACCATGTTTGTAACTCTTTACAGCTTCTTGAATCGTGGGAGAAAGTGAACGAAGGCGGCTTAAAGCTTAGAGTTGGGAACGGAGCGTTCATTGCGGTCCAAGCTAGAGGAAGATCTCGTCTGAAGTTCGGAAATAAATTTTTAATTTTAAAAGATGTATTTTTTATTCCGGATTTTAGTAGAAATTTAATTTCAGTTTCCATGTTGCAATTAGAACGATTTGTTATGACTTTCACAAGTTTTAATATATCTATTTCTTTCAATGGATCACAATTGTGTATTGCATGTTTGGAAAACGAGCTTTATATTCTGCGACCTAACGAACCCATCGCTCTTAATAATGATTTATTCAAAGTAGCTAAACCTAGGACCAATAAACGTCAAAAGACCGATAACAATAATATGACGTATTTATGGCACTTAAGACTAGGTCACATTGGCTATGATAGGATTCAAAGACTTACAAAGGACGGACCTTTGAGGGAACTCACCTTAGGTGAATTACCTGTCTGTGAATATTGTCTAGAAGGCAAACTGACCAAGCGTCCATTCTCTGCAAAGGGTGATAGGGCCAAAGAACCACTTGGTCTTGTGCATTCAGATGTTTGTGGACCTTTGAATATACAAGCCAAGGGTAGTTTTGAGTATTTCGTCACTTTCATTGATGATTACTCTAGATACTCATGTCTTTACCTAATGCATAGGAAATCAGAAACATTTTCAAAGTTTCAGGAATTCCTAGCAATGGCTCAGAACCAATTAGGTAAAAGGTTAAAGATCTTGCGATCTGATAGGGGTGGAGAATATTTGGATATGCAGTTCCAAGATCATTTAACTGAACTTAGGATTTTATCACAACTTACTGCCCCAGGTACTCCGCAACAAAATGGTGTAGCGGAACGCCGAAACAGAACTTTATTGGAAATGGTTAGATGCATGCTTAGTTACTCAACTCTACCAACTTCGTTCTGGGGACATGCAATTGAAACCGCAAATGACATTCTCAATGTCGTGCCGTCAAAATCAATCCCCAAAACACCTTTAGAACGCTGGAATGGTCGTGAACCTAGTTTACGCCATTATAGAATCTGGGGGTGTCCCGCTCACGTCCTGAGGAAAAAGGAGGGAAAGCTAGAACCGCGAACTGAAGTTTGCATGTTTGTTGGCTATCCTAAAGGTACTCGGGGTGGACTTTTCTACAGTCATTCAGAAAAGAAAGTGTTTACTTCTACAAATGCTACTTTTCTGGAAAATGACTATGTCCAGAACTTTAAACCTCGCAGCAAAGTAGTTTTAGAGGAGATGGTTAAAGAATTGACTCCAACCAATGTTCCATCGTCATCAACGCGTGTTGATGATGAAATTCCCACTCTTCATGTACAACCGACGCAAGTCGATTTAAATGAAGAAAGTACCACTGTTCCTGAGCAAACAGTCATGGAGCCTCGTCGTAGTGGGAGGGTTTCTAGAAACCCAGTTCGCTATGGTTTGGATGGTGAAACCAATATGGTTGTTGGTGACACTAGTGATGATGATCCATTGTCTTTCAAACAGGCAATGGCTAGCCCTGAAAAGGAACTATGGCTTGAAGCCATGAAACAGGAAATGGAGTCTATGTACTCAAATTCCGTCTGGGATCTTGTGGAAGCACCTAGTGACTTTAGGGCCATTGGGTGCAAGTGGATCTACAAGAAGAAACGAGGTGTTGATGGAAATATCGAGACTTATAAAGCTCGATTAGTGGCAAAGGGTTATACCCAAAGAGAAGGCGTGGACTATGAGGAAACTTTTAGTCCGGTAGCCATGCTCAAATCCATTCGCATCCTCCTATCCATAGCAGCCGCTCTCGACTATGAGATTTGGCAAATGGACATCAAGACAGCTTTTCTTAATGGAAAGCTTGACGAGGTCATTTATATGGATCAGCCAGAAGGATTTAAAGTATCTTGACAAGAAGGAAAAGTTTGTAAGTTAAATAGGTCCATCTATGGACTTAAGCAAGCTTCTCGTTCCTGGAATCTTAGGTTTGATGAAATAATCAAAACCTATGGCTTTGAACAAAATATTGATGAGCCCTGTGTTTACCAACTAAAGGCAAATCAAATAGTGGTATTCCTGGTTCTTTATGTAGATGATATCTTACTCATTGGAAACAATGTTAAGAAATTATCAGATGTGAAGAATTGGCTGAACACTCAATTCCAGATGAAGGATTTGGGTGAAACAAGTTATGTTCTAGGTATCCAGATCATCAGGGATAGAAAGAACAAACTTTTAGCTCTATCTCAAGCAGCTTACATTGATAAAGTGCTTGAACGTTTCTCAATGACAAATTCCAAGAAAGGGCGTCTACCGTCCCGCCATGGAATTCATCTTTCAAAGAAGCAATCTCCCCAGACTCCTGAAGAGGAAGATGCAATGAGAAAAGTTCCTTACGCATCTGCAGTTGGAAGTCTGATGTATGCCATGTTGTGTACTAGACCAGATATCTGCTATGCAGTGGGAGTAGTGAGCAGGTATCAGTCAAACCCAGGACCGGAACATTGGATAGCAGTTAAGCATATCCTGAAGTATTTGAGACGGACTAGGGATTATATGTTAGTCTACAAGGGTGGTGTTCTAAACCCTGTAGGCTACACCGATTCAGATTTTCAGACTGATGTCGATGACAGAAAGTCTACTTCTGGAATGGTGTTTACTCTTGGGGGTGGAGCTGTGATTTGGAGAAGCGTAAAGCAGTCCGCAATCTCAGATTCCACCATGGAGGCTGAGTACATAGCCGCGTCAGAAGCAGCTAAGGAAATAGTCTGGCTAAAGAAGTTCTATTCGGATCTTGGTGTTATTCCAGAAATGGATAAACCGCTTGTGTTGTTTTGTGACAATACAGGAGCGATAGCCAACTCAAAAGAACCTCGAAGTCACAAGAGGAGTAAGCATATAGAAAGGAAGTATCACATTATTCGAGAATATGTGGCCAGGGGAGATGTGAAGGTTATGAAGATTGCAACTGAAGACAATCTTGCGGATCCGTTTACAAAGACACTACCAGAAGCTACATTTGATAAGCATATCAAGGAGATGGGATTAGTAGAATTAAGGCATTAGTTTCAATTAGTGCAAGTGGGAGTTTGTTGGGGTTTTATGCCCTAATTAAAACCCAAATTCTTTGTAATCTCATTTTTATTATCAATAAAAGAATAGAAATCATTTTTTGACTTGGTCAATCACTTTGCTCACATGTTTTTATTTTCATGATTATTTGTTTAATATAAACTTCTATTAAATCCCGAGCATATAGCTAATCTTATTTATAGTGACGTAATCACAGTGGAATATAAATATGATTATATGTTCAAAAATAAGTTAGTCCTAAGATTAGTCAGTGCACCGGATTTACACTGACTTGCCAATCTACGATATGATCTACTTACACATTACAGTGTTATGTTCTTTCCAGAACATTAGCAAAGTAGATAAGATCGGATGTATTTGTTACATCGGACAGGACCGATATTGACAGTTGATAAGATAAGTAAACATACCGTTATTATCTATTCTAGTCATATCATATAGTTGACCATAGGTCAATTCAATCTCAATTCTGAGTGGTTAGTATTCTAACTGATTGTATTATTTGAGTTCTTTGACTTGTTCGTTACCAGCTTACCCTACGGACTAGCCCATACTTACATCTTGGGAACTCGGTAGTATAATTGAGTGGGAGTGTTAATCATAGATATGAACATCTATAGCTTCTGATGAAGAAGTGAAACGATGGTTTCCTTTTAGTTTGGTTCAAGGTGTTAAATGATAGAGATCTCATTTCAGTAATTAAATTAGTTTACTGAAATATCATTTACAAGGAACTAAGTGTTTTAAGGATAAAATACAATGAGGGGTAAAACGGTATTTTAGTCCTATCTCATTGTAGACCGTCTATAGAGGATTGAGTGACAATTATGGTTGTAACAATGGATAATTAATAGCGTATCTATATTTGTTATAGAGCGTTCTATGAATTCAAGAGTGCAATTCCAAGTCTATAGTGGAGTCACGAGGAATTAATAAGTTAGTAAATTTATTTGTTAGATTTATGATAACTTATTGGAGCTTGATTTCATAGGCCCATGGTCCCCATTGTACCTTGGATAAAATCATCTAGATAGTCTCAATTAATTGATTTAATCATCAATTAGAATTATCAAAGTTGACCAGGTCAATTCTGGATAGTTTCACAGAGTTGTGTAATTTTGAGAAGAAAAGAGAAATTATGGCAGATTTATTAATTAAGATAAATTGGTATCTAAATTAATAAATAAATTTAAATCAAGGTTCAAATTATAAATAATTAATTTGATAAAGGATTTAAATAATTATTTAATTAATTAAATCAATAGAAAATAATACAGGCCTTGATTTTAAGTCCAATGGGCTTATAATCAAATGGGAAATTTCACGGGCCTATAGCCCATGATAATTTCGACCTAGGGCTTCAAAATGGCTGTTATTTTATTGATTTTTTAATTAAATTAAATGGCCTAATTGAGTCTATAAAATGAGTGCTTATAGAGAAGTAAAAAAAAAAAAGGGTTTTTGATAAGTCAGATTTTCTGATAGTTTTATATTCTCTCTAAACACAAGTCCTTTTCTAAGCCTCTTTGTATTTTCTCTTCTTCTCTCTATATCTATCGCATGTGTTGAGAATTGCCCACACTAGTCTAGGTGGTTCTAAGGATACATTGGAAGATCGTGAAGAAAATAGAAGATCGGTTCAGTTTCTTGATAATACTCTGCGACAGAGAGGATACAAGAGTTAGAGAAACTGAAGGAAGGACTCTTAATTCCGCTGCGTATACTGTAAGTATTATATTCTTTGTTTCTCTTTGAATTCAATTTAGAAACATGTTTTAGGCTATCTCGTATTAATTTGTTTAATATCAGATATACATGAAAATAAATAAAGATCCTGTATAAGTTTTTCCAACAGTTACAACTTGGTAACAGAGCCATCTAGGTTTAAGGGTTCCTGAAGACTGGCTGGGCGTGTACACTCGCCACTAATGATAAGCATGACTCACGATTAGGTACTTAATGACATGATTATGTGGTTAATTTTTTAAATTGAACCTATATGCTTTATCTGTGTGTTAGTATAGAGAAAGCATGATGTATATGAGTGTATTTGGTAGTAATGGAATTTGATACTTAATGCATGAGTAATGTAGATTGATGCTTAGATATGCTTATTGTGCGTGTGATTATTGTGATTGTTTGGACCTTCCCGTGGGATGATTCTTGATATGAGCATTGGGGCTGAGGGGTTTAGTCGATGATTGCAAACTGATTTAGAATGTATGTACTCAAGATGGTTAATTGGATCTGGTATTGTTAGAGTGAGAGCTGCAGATGATAGTTGGGGCCAGAACCCTCCATCTTCCCCTGGACTTCGCAGCAGATGTTTGCTAGTATGCGAGTACGGTTGCTAGATTAGGATAAGGAGATTAGATGGTTGAGACAGTGGGTTCCATCAGGGAAACGTTGTTTCGTATGTCTTGATAATAAGGGCATTAATGTTGGTTCAACCTGAGGATGGAAACCAATAAGAGTTATCGTATGAACGACGTTAGAATCATTATCTCTGGTTTTCGAGGAAGGTTTGGATTTGCTCAAGAACTGATCAATAAATGGGCGTGATTAACTTCGTCCTTGATGATATGAGAATGGTAGGTCATGATAGAGTAGTTGCGCCATGCATAAGTGCTGGGAGGATGCTCGGATGTGGTGGGAAGTAGTACCCCAGACTCAGAATATTGTCATGATGGGTTGGGAGGAATTCAGACAGTGACTTGACAAAAGAGACTACTATGACGCAGTTTGAATTGTGAAGACTAAAGAGGTTATGAACTCGGTCCAGAATGGTAAGACGATGGTAGAGTATGTCAATAAATTTGAATGGTTGGTCAACTCGTTTCTGATTTGATACAAGTAGGTGTAGGACAGGAAGAACGATTTATTTAAGGACTGAACTCTGGGATCGCCCAAAGTGTTAGGGTCGCTCTAGTGCATGAGATTTTCATCTATGCTCGGGCAGTAGGGAGGGCCTCATTACTTAAAACATAAGAGATGAGGTATGAAGCGGGAATGTCATAAGGCAAGAAGCGCGGGCATTGGTATTCCCATTATTGGGTTGTAAGTAAAGGCAGATGCCCAGTAACCAGAAAAGAAGGACCCCTGATAGTTCTACTACTCCTGGTTTTGACAGGAAGGGTTATAATTTACAGGTTAGCCACCAGGGTGGCGATGAGGCCTGGTAAAGTTATTTAGTATTCGCCAGATGCGGAAGACGCCACCTGGGAGGACGCTAAGTAAAGGCATGTTTTCTACATGAAATAGTTAAGCACGTTAGGGCGGATTGCTTGATATTGGAGAAGGGAGGATTGGTCTGCCCTGTTACAGTCAGAGCCTGAGGCTAGTCCCTCAGAGGTGACCGGTTGACTTGTTAGTCCTCATTCTTTATCATATAATGAGCTGGAAGAGTTCGGCATTGTGTATCTCCCAGAAAAGATTCAGATATGAAGTACATGCCTCACGGTTGTTATACAATGGGGCTTGAGATATTGGTGCCTGCTGGAAAAGAGTTTGTAACTTCCAAGAAAAGAATTAGCATACTAGTGGTAAAAGGTTTATAGTAAAAGTGACTGAACTCGTCATATGAGAGTTTTGGTATGAGCCTAAGTAGGAGCTAATCAGTTAAATAAGGGACAAACATTGATTACAGGAGACGGTAATAATGTCTGGATTTGGAAAGGAAGGACCTGGTTGCATCTACGAGATGCTTGGACATTGGGATAGATAACACCTTGAATATATCAGTTAGAGTGAATAGAAATTGGATTGGCCAGTAAGGTTTCAGATGGGTGCACATAGAATTGTTGGGTACACTATGGACTTTGGGTATGGATAGACTCGGTGTCAGGGACATCATGAAGAATGGTTTTAGCGTAGCAGAAATAATTAGTGGTTCAGTTGAAGAAGTATTTGATTTGAGGATGGATCAGACGGAGCATCACATCATGGAATACGTCGACATCGCCTGTTAAGGACGAAGGGTTGAAGTGCCAAGTGCAAGATAAGACAATGTTCTCAAGAATTGATCTTCAATCTGGTTATTACAAGCTAAGGATAAAGGAAAGAGACATTCTAGGAATTGCTTCTTGCACCAAGTAGGATGTGATGGATTATCAGTGAAGGTTCTTAAGTGACCAATGCTTCAACGACGTAGGTAAGTTCAACAAGCAGAGAGTACAAGAACGACAAGGATGAGCCACATCCAAATTGGTTGGGAATGTGTTGGTCTACTCCCAGTTAGAAGTAGCATGCAAATGACTACTACATTGATAATACTAAGACTGATAAAGCAGGGTTTCAAGTAAGGCTCCAGAAAGTGTAAGCTTAGATTCCTCCAAAGGTATTCAAGGTCATGTTGTAGAAGGTGATGGGATCATGTATGAAGGAATTTAGTCAGAAGCCACAAAGAAATTACTGAGGAACGCCTGAAAGGTGAGAAGTACAATGAGACCGGTAAGGCACATCAGTTACTACTCGAAGCATCTTCGAAGACAGCTACACCCAAGATAGGGGTGACATAAGAGCCTAAAGTTGGAATGAATGGATGGTTTTGTATCATATTTTCAGAAGACATAATAAGGATTGGTTAGCACCCTATGGTATTAGAATCCATAAGTAATGGATGAATGCGGGAGGACAACGTGATGGATATTGTCTTTGCTTAAGACATCAAATTATAAGGTGGTGCATCAAAGACTAAGACGCGCCCAGGTATAGACTGAAAGGATGGTTGTTCGTGCTTCATGACAGATGAAAGAATAAGAACATGAATGTTATACATGGAGCATTAAGTTGACGGTAATGCTAGATAGCCACAGTTTGGGGGGGGGGGGGGGGCAGTGCTGGCACCCACAGAATAGAAGTGAATGTATTAGTAGAAAGGATTTGAGTGTTTGGTCATCTGTAGAGGAATAACCTTGAGACCAAAGATCTAGTGGAAATTAAAGGGTGATTCATATTATAAACCCTTGATTTCATAAGGGAAAATTAATAAGGAAGCTGACCTCCTAAGTTGGAAAGTTATGTGCCAGTTGGATAGGATGCTACATATCACAATAAAGTCAGACGAGATAATGATTAAGGTTGATGTAGTATCTGCAGTTGATAGTGGTCAGATATATCTCTATGGATAATGAAATTCAGAGAGAAGATCTTTTAGGGATGGTTCAGAATCCTACTATTTTAGTATGAATGAATTAAGATATGAAGATCGGATGAGTGATCCGATGGAGCCTGGTGTTGAGGTGGAGATTCTAGATGAATACTATAACCAGGACATTTAAATGGATGTTGAAATCTAAAGATCTGTATATTGGAAGGTAAAAAGGTATAGTAGTGGACCGTAAGATTGGAACACATTAGACGGCAAATAAGAAGGTTGGACATGAAAGGTTGCGATTAAACAAATTGAGTTAACACACTTCGGTTCATGTGAACGGGTGACACAATAAGGCATTTGGGCAACATGAGACTGTATGTCCCTGTGGAACACCAAAGTTGATAGTGTCGGGTTGAGACCTTTTATTTTCCAAAAACTGGAAAATGATATAGAAGACAAAGAGTATAAGGTTAATACCTAGAATTATTGGTTACCTTCAGATAAGCTGACAATCTGAAGAAGTGACTTAGATTTTGAAAATTTTACATCGAATTTATAAGTGTTTGGGGCATTGAGAAAAGTATGGTCCCTTGATGGAATAGTCACAGTGGTGAATTTAGGTCAACAGCTAGGGTGACTCGGCATGAGATATAGTAAGGTAAAGAGCAAGAAGTAATTATTCTAAGTAATGAAATGAAAGACAGAGAATATTGTGATTCAATACTAGTTCGGGGAAACAAATAAAGTTATTAGGATTCTTAGGGAAAAAGTATATGCCTATCTAAAAGGACATAAGAGTTCGCAAGTTTCAAGTATGGGAAAACAAAGTTCCAGGACGGGAGACTTGTATTTCTCCGAATATTGCAGACAAGAAAGAATATGATAATTTTGGAAAGGAACAAGTGTTTTGACTCCCGATTTAATAAGAATTCTAAGATCTTACTAAGGACTAGGCCAGGGGCCTACAAATTCGCCTTGCCCTAGTATGGGTGGTGGCTTCTGAATGTTGCTGGTGCCAATATCAAGGAGGGAAATGTATGATAATAACCTCTGATGAGGTGAGGAGACCTTAGGATTTCAGCGGAGTTATTGCGCAAGGAAAAGCTAATGGAATTATGATAAGGAGATAAGGTCTTATGGAATAAGATTGTCACTCTTATGGAGTAAGAGTGTTACTGAAGGATAAAAGGTTAAAGGACTGGACTCTGTGGTTACAGCCAGATTTATGGGATTTTTATCCCAAAGTGTTTGAATAAATTTTGAGGATGAAATTTCAATAAGGAAGGGATAGTTGTAACGTCCCAAAAATGCTAATAGGGATTAGTGTCGTGATTAGCGTGCTGGGAGGGCATAATTGGATTTATGTGTGATTAACTGATTAATTTCATGACTATGTGGAATGCATGAACTATATGATAATATGAGTATGATTATATGCATGTTTATGAGTATTAAATATGCACGTGGGCCCGTTATTGTTTATAATGGCATGTTTGTAATATTGGCCCGTAGCAGGCATAAATGTGATTATATGTAAAAAATGATTAAGACCACGTTATTATGTGGATACATTTATTGTATACAGCTCAAGGTGATCCTAGTGAGCGGATTGGCAGAATAGTTACAACGAGGATTAATAGCCGGCTCGGGGTGAGCCTAGGGGTATTTTGGGAAGTTAATGTAAATTTGGGATTTATTGAGTAATGGGTAAGTATTTGGTGATTAAATGGGAATGTCAGAATTAATTGGGAATTTATAGGACGACTCAAGGAGTTATCAAGAATTGGGGTCAATGGCCATATTTCCCTTGTGGGAAAAAGGAGAGGTTGTTTTAATTAAGGGGTATTTTGGTCTCTTGAGGTTAAGGGTGGACTTAGGCAGCTGGGAGGTTTGAGAAAAAAACTAGAAACTGAGGAAAATACAAAGGAAGGAACTCTCTCTAGCTCTAAACATTCTCTATCACGGTTCCCTCTCCTCTTTCTTGAAGACTTAGGCAACTTTGGAAAATTCTTGTGTTGAGGCTTAAGTTTGAAATAGGAAACTTGGGAGAACAAGTTGAGGGTGTAGGACATCTAGATTAAGCTAGGAATTCGCACTGAGGTAAGAATCAAGTAAGTATGGTTACTGAAATCCTTAGATTTTCTTAAGTATTTTGAGGTTCTTAAATTATATTTTTAAGAGATGATTGATTGTTAATTTGGGATGGTAGTCCAGTAGGATTTTTAATGTTTCTATGCCTATGCTATGTGGTTAAGAGTCCTAGACTCATTTCTGGACTTGGTTTGTATTTGGGAGTATAATTGAGGTTGAATTTTGAGGATTTGGCTGGGAAAAAAATGTTGGAAAACTAAGCGGCTTCTCGGTTCATGGGGGCGTGCCGTGACCTAGTTCATGGGCGCCACGACCCGCGTGCCCCAGATGTCTTGGGAAGGTTTGTTGATTCATAGGCGCACCGCGACCCTAGGGGCAAGTCGTGGTTCGCCTCCCTCTAGATGCAGAGGCTGTGCCTCTGACTTGAGGTGCGTTGCGACCCTCAGGGCCAGGTCATGGCCCGCCTAGATAGTTTTAGCCTAGGTTTGTCTTAAGGCTCATCGAGGCTCGGGGATCCAAACTTAAGCGCTCGAGATGATTTCTACAACCCGGTTTAGTAGAAATCTCGGTCCCGAAGGCTACAATTTTAATCCAAAGCTTTTAAATGGTTTAAAATCTTATGGTTATCTATTATCGCATTGTGACTAGGTTATACTGCAATGGCTCAAGGATTAGGGATCGTGCTTGGGGCTTCCATATGCTAGCTGCTCGAGACCTGAGGAAAGAAAAATTGACCCATGTGGTTGTGTTTGGGACTAAGATTTCCTATATTTGAATATATGTAATGGGTGATTGTATTGATGTTATGCTTTATATGAAAGTACAACCAAAGCGCCTACACACTGGATGCACCTCGGCCTAAGTGAGCTGGGGTCCGTTAAATATACAGAGGGCTCGGCCTAAGGGCAACGACACCTAATCACTTGTATTACTGATTGAGATGTATGCTTGAGAATATATGTTTGTCGTTGTGTAGCTTAAATGCTTGTACTCTATTGAATAATTGAATTGGTTGGGTCAAGGTTGATTAAATGCTACTGTTGCTCTTTTATTGGAATGATTCCCTATAATCTATTGTCAGATGAATCTGGTGAATTATATTTACTTTCTTTATATTGTTGCTTAGTTGTGTATGTTGTTTTAAGTTTTCTTGCTGAGCTTTTGCTCACGGGTCCTTCGTGGTGCAAGTAAGGGAGTTGATAGCTGGACTAGCCATGAGTCAGAGAGCTTCAAGGGCAGTGTGTACAGATGTGGCCTGCTCGATCGCCACGGTCGAGATAACTTGGGAGGAACTAGGGCTAAATCCTGTTTTTGTCGTTTGGATTGTTAGGTCCTCTGAATAACCATCCTAGCTATTGAGTCTAGTTTATGTCATGTTTAGGTGGTGTTTTAGGTAGTCTTTTATGGCATTTTCCTTTCATTTAGTGTGGGTTTATGCTTTTGTTTGTTTGTTTTGGTGAATAAAAGAAAGATTTGAGTACTTGGAGGAAAAAGGTTCAAAAAGAGAAGAAATATCCAAGTTTTGATAATATTTTTGACAAAGGATGGATCTCAACGTGTTTTGGAGGCATTGGTAATTCTTCGGGCTTAAAAATGCATAAGGTGAGAAATGTCTTAAGAGCTGCGACATGAGTGCTTTGGAGCGGCGGCCAACCCTTTAAACAGAACCATTGTTTTGGAAGAGAGACTTGAGCCGCGGAATGGCTAAGGAGGGTCGCGGCATAGTAGAGCTGAACCCCAGAAATCAGAGACACGAGCCATGGAATGGCTATGGGAGAGCCGCGGCCAGGATATGCAGATCTTCAAGAACTACGGACACAGGCCGTGGCATGGTGCGAGTTAAGTCGCGGCCTGCCTCGTCTAAGATTGAAAAATTAGGTTTTATAAAGAAAATAAAGATCGAAAAAAGAGAGGGGAGAGAGGGGGAGAGTCTTGGTGGCTGAAGAAAGCTTGGAGAATTATCAACTGCTTATTTTTCATTTGTTTCTTTATGTTACTTTTAAAGTTCTTTGTGATTAGAATGACAATTATGAACTAATTTTTGTTTAGGGCTATTAGTTAAATCACTTGAATTCTTATTATGAACTAATGCAATTTTCATCTCTTCTTCATATTGATTTCAATTCCTTACAATCTATGTTTATTGATTGATTATCGATTGGCCATCTATAGTCATTATCTGTATGTTTTGAATCAAAATCTGAAAAGTGCGATTTGAAATTGTTCTGGTTGTTTAGGACACAATTCTAATTTGGAACGAGAGTATCTAGATTAATTGTGTAACTATATCTGTGAGTTGTTGCGGTTAATGCAATCTTTGTGATTAAATTTTCCATAGAAATATAGGGAATTTTCACCCAGGTTGAGTTTATAATTCATAATATGATTATGAACTGCTTTTGTCAACTCGTTAATTGAAATAGGTAGAAATAAGAATAATTTGATAATATATATTAGGGATTAATAAGGAGGATAGTTGATGAGATTAAACGCCCTATTTACTCTTTCATTGTTTTAATCTAAGGTTTTGTTATTACTCATGGTTTTATTTAATCTTTAATTATTGTTTCTGCACTTTATATTTTCTTTTGCTTTGTCTATAAGAATCAAAAGTCTAATCGACCAAATAGAAAAAAAAATATTAATTGACTGGTAATTGGGGATTCAGTCCTTGAGGACGATACTTGGTTTTACCAAGATTATTACCAAATTGCGATACGTGCACTTGCGTAGCTATAAAATTCTGCAACACTAGCCTCTAGGAAGCTTCACATGTGTTTCATGGTCTTGAGTAAGGCCAAACTTGTGCTTGAGCTTCAGGGGGGCCTTGAGCTTGCCCCCTCAGGCTGAGGTTACCTCCCCAGGTCGCCCCCTGAGCTCGCCCCTGGGGGTCCTGGTGGGCGTGGACTTAGCCTTGAGGCTCCTCTTATCGTCTCGAAGCACCTCTTGGGCACCCGTCTCTTGCATGGCTTCTCTTGCCATTTTTCAAGGCTCACACTTGCCCCCTAATTTATAAGGAGATGTCTCTCATCTTCTTGTAGAATGTTGGTGATGCTTTATCCTAGAAAAATGGTACCTGATGGAGGCAGTGTCTTGCGCTCCCTTGTGTAGGACTTCAGTTTGAGCTAAGTTGAAGATAGATATTGTATCTTTGGCTCCCCTTTTCTGTTTCTTTAGTTTGAAATCCCACACTTGGTATAATATTAGCTAATGAGAATTCTTTGTTTGGGGGCTCATTAGGTGTCAAGAATTCCCCCAATATTGAAGGGGATTCTGTTAAACGTATCAGAGGCATTGCTAAATAGTTTAACTCGGACAAACGGGCTAAAATTCTCTTTACCGAGGCTAACCTTCGTGAGCACGACCTACTTCCTACTAGCCAACCTGCCTTTCTCCTACCACTTCCTATTGGGAAGAAATGTGAGATAGATACTAGTAGCCCTGAGGCTACCCAGAAGGACAACGGTGGTCCTTCATCATCTTGTATTATTCGCATTCTAATGTCAGCCTTTACTAGAAATGGGTCTCCTACTGTACTTCTGAAGTTGTCGCCTCCCACTCAATTGAAGAGACATTTTTCTATGCTTCCCCCCTCTCGTGCTGGCCCTCTCCTGGTCTTGTCACAAGATCCAGCATTTCCTGGCTCTTCTCGACCTGATGAGGTTCGTCTGCCACCCCTTGCAAAACTTCTCTCCTAAGTCCACCTTTCTTCTGAAGAGAAGGACTTAAGATCTACTCCTTCCCCATCACATTCAACTTGTGGTCCCAAGCCCTTTTCCAGGTTGGCAGACCAAGTAAAGAAATCTCACTCATGGATACATTCATTGGCTATTCAGCATAGGGAGGCATTCACTCGCAAGGCGAAGGGATTTTCTAAGGCTGAGTGGTGGGGCATGTTGGACTTGATAAAGGATGACTTGAGTGAGGTTCTCTTGGGTTTGGCCACTCAGGTGAGACTTTTAATGCTTTTCCTTTTGTATTCTGGTTACCCCTTTCCTTTATATGATATTTTTTTTTTGCACTGACCCTTTTTGTTTGTGTAGAGCTTCATCACTGCTAACCACTTAGGTTCTTTTGAGACCGAAGTGTCTCTTCTGAGGGCGGAGCTCAAGGCTTCGAGGGGTGACTTCATTCGATCCAAAGCTGACATGGATAGGCTCAAACTTCAGGTTTGAGATCATGAGGGTGAACTTGTTGGGGTAGTTCGTGAGAAAAACATTGCTGAGGCCAAGCTTTCTACTATCGTTGAGCAAAAAGAGCTTCTTATTACCAAACTGGCTTCCCTAGAAGTTAATTCTCTAACTCTGAATAAGGAGGCTCGTTCCTTAAAGGCTATAATTGCTTCTTTGGAAGTAAAGGTTGCCGCATTGGAGGCCGCTCAGATGAAGATTGAAGATGAAGCCACATAGAATCTTCTTTTTATAGTGTGGAATATTGATCCCAACTTTGACTTCTCTCATTATGGAGAAAACACGGTCCATCTTACTGCTGAATAGGCTTCCAACTGGAAGCCATCCTCTCCTAGGCATGGTGATCTGAGAATGGGTTGATTATTTCTACAAGTATTTATTCTCCGTGCTCTTATTTCTTCAATTTGGTTGTAATACTACCCTTTTTTTTTTGCTTGTGAAGAACTTTGACAAGTCTTCCCTTGTTTCAGGCTTATCTTGTGACTGAACAATATTATGCCCTTTTATCTATGTGGGCTTCCTTTAAGCACCATTTTGTTTTATGGAGGCTCCATTTGGGACCCCTTGTTGCATGTGGCTTGTGCTTATCAGTGCACCTTGACTGCCTATAAAAGGACATGTCAACCCCTTAGGGTTTTTATTTGTTATCCTTCTATATATATATATATTTGCACACGCTTATTATTTTGTGCAAGAAGCAACATTCTCGTCATTATGTATAGTATTATTTTTGCAAAGGTCTCTTTTATGACTTTTTTGCCAAGACAGCTTGGTGGTCATTCTAGACTTATTAGGGAATACCTTCCTTGAAGCCTCACCCCCTGTGGGGGCATCAACCTTTGGTAGGAGGTTATCTTTGTGAAAATTTTTAACTCTCTTGATATTTGTAAGGCTAGCTAATCCTTATGAATCAAAGAGAAAACTTTTCGAGTTTTCTCTTCTTCCTTTTTTTTTTTATATAAATGCCTCCTACCCTGCCCCCCAAGTTCTTGGTGAGATTCATTCCATCAAGTACTTTGGTCATTTCACTCCCAACAGAGACTTTATCTGTTATATAAATGCTTGCATAGAGAAGGAATATAATATGTGAGATAGAAAATACTTTCATTGATGGCAGGCACATTACAAAGGTATGTATAGCAACATTGCATCTAATGTGAGGTTATCTAGGCAACCTCTTTGATTTTTATCTACTGAAATTAACATAATGCAAACAAACTAAGTATGGATATTTTTACATTGGATGAAAAAGTCTTACTGGTATTATTTCTTGAGATGTTCTGCGTTCCATTCTCGGGGTACAACATTGTCATCCACCCATAAGTGTGAATGTAGGTTTGTGCCTCCATGTATTACCATCGCCATGGGTTTTCATGGCTTGGAAATTGTGCGGAGAGAGATATTATAACACTCTCTTGCTTCCTTTTGTTCTCCTTTTATGCTTGCTATCCCCCTAGGAGTTGGGAATTTAGCAGACAGGTGATATATCGATGTCACCACTTTCAATTCTCTTCGGGAGGGTCTCCCTAATACTGCATTGAAAGCTGAAGCGCAATCTACTACAACAAAGTTCACCATGATAGTAGTTTGTCCGGGTTTCTCCCCCATGGTAAAGGTTGTATTGAGTCCCCAGTGAATCCATATAAGCAGGTATGGCAGGGTTTCAAGTACTTGATGCCCAAGCCCATCTTCTCCAAGGTGAGACGATACAAGATGTCTATGGAGCTTCCAGTATCCATGAGGACTTGATGTGCCCTCATATTGGCCAGCTAGATGGTTAGCACCAGGGGGTCTTTGTGGGGGAAATGCACCCCTCGTGCATCCTCCTCCGTAAAGGTGATCGAATCATTCTCCCCCTCAAAACTTTTTGAAGGTCACTGCTCCAGGCTCATGATGCATGGGGGTGAACTTCGTCTAGCTTCCCTAGCACACCTATCTCGCCCCTTCCTTGACTCTCCAAATCCTGGACCTCTGAAGACCTTTCTTACTTTTCCTTGTACTTCCAGGACTATTTCTCGGGCTTGTGGTGAGGCCGGCCTATCCTTTTGTCTCTGGTTTTCCCTTCTGACATATCTGCCCAGGTGCCCCTGCATATGAGTTCCTCAATTTCTACTTTTAAATGGGTACACTCCGCTGTGGTATGGCCAATATCCTTATGGTATTGACAATACTTTCTAGGGTCCCTTTTGGATCTGTCTATTTCATTGGTGGGGGTCTCTTGAAGGGAACCTGGTTTTCATTCGTGAGGAAGATATGTTCCCTGGTATTTGTCAAGCCTATAAAGAAGATGTATGGTGTTTGACTGGGTTCACCTCCGTGTTTGTGTTTTCTCTGGCGATCATCCCTTGGCCCTTCGTACACTCAATTCTTCTTTGCACCATTTGAGCTTTCATGGGTCGAGGGCTTGAAAAGGGATTCACTTTTTCCTGCCTTAAGGTTCTCATGGCCATCCTCGACGTGGATGTATTTTTGTGCTCTTTTATAGAAGTCATCTAAGTCAGTGACCTCTCTTTTGAGCATATTGTCCCATAGCTTGCTACTTGGGCATACTTTGGCAGTGATAGCCATTTTTAATTCTCCACAAGTTAGGCTTCCCACCTAAGTTGCCTCCAATTTTAATCTATGAATGTAACTTTTAAGCTTTCGCCTTCACCCTGCTTTACGTTAGCGAGGCTGGTGCCCAGCATGGTGTAATCACATACTGCATGGTGCTGCTAGAGAAATTAATCAGAAAACTGCTGCCATGACATGATGGTTCTTGGCCTTAGCCTCTTGAACCATTTGTATGTAGTCCCCCTTCAGCGTGATAGCGAAGCAATGGAACCTTGCTCTGTTATTGATTCCCCTCAACTTCATCAAATCATTGAAGGCATCAAGGTGGTATTTGGGTTCCGTAATTCCTTCATAAGGGGTCATGTGAGGCTCTTTGAAGTTGGCTGGGAGTCATTAAACTTGAATCTCCTTTGTGAAAGGAGACTCATAGTTGAACTCGTCATCGATAATATGCCCCCGGACGCGGTGACTATTTTGTTTCAAAGGCTCCTCATCTCGGTGTCTAGCTCTTGCCTTCTTTTATTCAAGGAGTCCCTCAAATCTGATGGTTTGTCCTTTCCTTTCCCCTTGTCTTTCGAAAAGGCCATAGGGGGCATTGTCCTTACATTCGACCTTCTATTGAGCTTCTCTCTTAGGTCAGGCAATGTCTCCTTAGAGGTAACATCGACTTCGTTTTGATGAAAAGCATTGTCCCTCCACCTTTGCTATCGGGGGCACTTCGCTGGCCTTGGGCCTTCACGGTGCTTTGTCCGGGGAGTGTTGTTAGTGGAAAATCGAATCCTCTCGTCATCTATGGGGACAATGGTTTCTCCTCTCACATGCTCCTTCTCTGTAACGCCTTACTACCCTAGATCCATTACCATGTGATTTTAAATGTGTCATTAGCTTGCTAATTAAGGTATTAGACCAAATAGTGTGGTTAATTAAAATAAAGACTCGTTTAAATAAGATTTTAGTATAAAAGGTTGGACATTCATTTAAATCGTGAAAGTGTTACATTGGGATCCCAAAATACTGTTTAGAAACATATCTACAACTCAAAAAGTTACTTTGCAGTGGACCTAAGCGACAAATTCAAACATTTATAACCCGCTCATCAAAATACCCCAGCCGTGGTGGCTAGGTAGGCCAAACATGTACGCACCGCTTCATGCCCTCCAAATCATGCTTGATCAACCTTTCTCTTGCCCTTACCTGCACCACAGAGCACCCCGTGAGTCGAGGCCCAGCAAGAGAACTTCAAAGGAAAACATACAATAATTTATTTCAACAAATGAAAACATAATCAAAGACAACAAACAATTTACAAGTTTCTATTGGAATACACAACAACATAACAGCACAATAGTACAGTAGCACAGCCACAGCATTTGCCGATTGGGGTGAGCTATCAGGCACCAACTCTACGTTCTTAACTGAGCGGGTGTGTACAGTACCCTTAGAGGGTTTCTCCCTGGCAGCTTGCATTCAGCATGCTTAACGCCAATCTCGTCCCTTTGACGCTCTTGGCCTTTGCCATTCCCGACCTCTGCCGCTCCTGGCCTTTGCCGCTCCCGACCTTTGCCACTACTGGCTCTTGCCGCTCCCGGCCTTTTTCGCTTCCGGCTCTTGCCAATAAGTCAAAATCACATGTATGACATAATAGCTATAAATAATACACACACCACTGCACAGACATAGCTCTATGGGTACAAACAGCTCTCTTACCTTGTGTCCCGAGCTGACAACCTAAAGCAATCCTAAGCACGATCCCTAATCTCAAGCCTGAGCAGTAAAACCTATTCACAATGTAATGATAAATAGACAGCCATCACGCCCTAACAAATTAAGAATTTCATATTAAAAATACTAGCCTTCAGGACCTTGAGTTCTACTAAACCGGGTAGTACAATCCTTCCCGAGCCTTAAGATTTGGCTTCCCAAGTTTAAAACCCCATTTTTGTCATGTTCCCTAATTTGAGCTGCGACCAAGCCCCTAGGGCCGCAACCTGCTATATGTCACAGAGCCTTGGGCTATCACCAAAGGGACACTGTAACGCCCTACTTCCTTAGAGTCTTTACTAAGTGAGTTTAAAACATGCACTTAACTCGCTAATCAAGGTTTTAGGATAAAAGAATGGCTAAACTATAATAAAAGTCATATAATTTGAAAACGTAGTCATTCATTTGGAATTATAAAGCATTATACATTTGGGACCCCGAAATTACTGTTTAGAAATATTTACAACTCAAAAATGTGATTAAAGTCGACTAAACGACAAAATTCAGATTAATACACAGCATCTCCCCAAAATACCCCTAGCCATGACAGTCAGGCAGGCCAAACATGTACACGTCACTCCACGCTCTTCGTACTCATGGTTGGTCGACATTTCCCTTGCCCTTACCTGCACCACAGAGCACCCATGAGCCGAAGCCCAGCAAGAAAACTCAACATAAATAATCAACATCAGCATAACTATCAATCAGCATATAATAAGGCAGCCAACAGGCTAAACACATAATGGTCATGCCGTCCCAGGCGCTTTACCACTCCCTGGATTCGTGATCTACGCCGTGAGCATGACTCAAGCATCTGCGAAGGGTCTCACCTTAGCAACTTGCACTCCGCGTGCTCAACGCTGCTCCCGGTCCTTTGCCGTACTCAGCCTTGCACTCCACATGCTTAACGCCATTCCCGGCCCCTTGCCGTACTCGGCTTCCTGCCGATCTCGACCTTCTCCATTCCCGGCCTTCGCCGTTCATTCACAAATATGCAACACATAGCATATAATCAACAAATACTTAAACAAATACAAACATAAACCATAGAGCTATGCCCTGCAACACAATCACATAGGGTCATGCCTTGCAATACAAACTATAGGGCCACGCCCTGCTCCACGGGTATAACAGTTTCTTACTTGTGTCCCAAGCTACCCGAGCACCGATATCCTGAGCACAGTTCCCTAGTTCGAGCCTCGCTGAAAACCTAGTCACAACGTATTAAAAACATCCATCCATCAAGCTCTAATTCATTAAATAACTTTGGTATATAATTCTAGTCTCCGAGACTTTGGATTCCACCAATCCGGGTGATAAAATCCATCCCGAGCCCTAACAATTGGGTTCCTAAGCCAAAAACCCTCAAATGGCCAACACTTTGAACTAGGGTCGCGGCCCAGCCCCTTAAGGGTCACGGCATGCCTCAAAACAGAGGCAACATCCCTCCCTGCTGGGAGGCACGGGCCGCGGTGCGCCTCAAGAACAGAGGCCTCCCCAAGCCTCCACGCACACACGGGCCGCGTCATGCCCAGCCTTGGGCTGCGCTCGCACCCCGAAACCCAAAAAACCTTCATTTCTTCCTGTGTTTCCTTCGAACCAATTCTTCTAAAATCAACCCAACTCAATATCTAAACCCAGAATTAAGCTTGGACTTCCCCACCACACTATCTAGGCTCCATAACAAGTCCAAAATAATCACATAAACTCAGCCCATAACCAAACTTAACTTAAGAATCTAATTCACATGTAACCCATAATTCTAGCCAAAACTTAGTAGAAACTCTAAGAATTTAGTGTTAGGATCCTTACCTCAATGATGAATTCAAGCTTACACTTGCTCTTCAACTCCCCAAACTTACACCTTCCAAGCTCCAAGCCTTAGAATTCTAGTCTAGAGTCTCTCAAAATCATGCACCAAGGAGAGAAGTGTTGAACCGAATAAGAGAAGAGAAGCTGAGAATTTGTTTCCTTTACTTAGTTCCAGCAGTTTCTCAAATCATCTGAGTTAAATAATACCCCTGCCAAATGACCAAACTGCCCCTTAAGCTTAACCTCTGCCCTTAAGTGACCCAAGGGCACTTCTGTCATTTTTCATGCCCGCTAATCCCTCGAGTGTTCCTATAAATCCCCGTTTAACCCTGACATGTCCAAATGATTTCTAAATTACTATCCGTTAATCCATAAATTCCAAACACACATTATATACCAAAAATACCGCTAGGCTCCTCCCGAGCTGAGTATTTGACCCTGTTGTGACTTTCTAGCTAAATTTTTCCCTAGGACTGTCTCGAATCGTGCAATACAAATATATCACCACTCACATGTGGTGTCAATCACAATATACACAAATATTGCATTTACGGCCCACAGCGGCTAAAATTGCAAACATGCCCCTAATAACCAAACGGGGCCCACATGTATACTTAATTCACCTAAACTTGCATTTATATTCACATGCTCATCAAATTCACATATTAATATAATAAATCACTTATTGCTCTCCAGGCACGCTAATCAAGGCCCTAAGCCTTATTAGAAAATTTGGGACGCTACGAACACGGGTCATGGCGCGCCTCAGCTTGCGCTGCAATGCCTGAGCAGAAATCTGAGGCTCCCAAGCCTCCAAGTTCATGCGGGTCACAGCGCCTGAAGAACAGGGTCGCGACTTGAGCCCCAAAACCCATAAATTCAATCATTTCCACTGCGTTTTCCCCCAGCCAACTCACCAAAACACGCCCAATTCAACCCCTACTCTTAGAATTAATTCCATAATTCTTATCTAGGCAACTTATTCAATATAAACACTCCAAAAACCACCTCATAACCTCTTCAAAATCTCAAAATTAGACCAATGCTTGAACCTAACCAGAACTTAACAAAATCACAGCATAAACTTAAAATTTCAATACCAAAATCAATACCTCAATTGTTGATTCGACCCTGAGCTAATTCCCAAGCACTTCAAGCCTCCAATTTTTCAATTCCTTAGCCAAACTCCTCAAAATTCACTAAGTCTTCAATCACACCAAAGAGAGGGAGAGAGTAGAGAGAGAGAGATATATATATTAAAGCAGATGAGGTTCTACTTCCTTTGAGTGTTGTGTTTTTGTTTCTCACAGGTTCTAGATGTTTGATTAGCTTAGGTCTATCCTTAGCTACCTAATGTCCAAAATGCCCTTAAGTAGATTCCTTAGTCCTTTGATGCCACCAAGGGCAATCCCGGCATTTGCCACATCCCGCTAATTCCTCGAGTGCTCCTATAATTCCCCATTTACTCCTCGTCATGCTTAAATATTTGCTAACTCACTACCTGTTACCCGGTAAATTCCGAACACGTTCTATGTTCCCAAAATACCCTTAGGCTCCCTTGAGCCAGGTAGTCAACCCCGTTGTGACTATTTTTCTATTCCGCTCCCTAGGACCGTCTCAGATCACACATCACAAATAAGTCTCCATATTCTTGTGGTCTCAAGCATAACACACATATAATTAACATTTTATGCCCTCAACAGACCAGAATTACAATTATGCCCCTATTAACCAGAATGGGGCCACATGCATATTTAATTCACCTAAACATTCATTTTTAATCACATAATCATTTAATCCACATAATAACATAATTCAATCAATTATTGTCCTCCCAACATGCTAATCAAGGCATTAGGCCTTATTAGCAAATTTGGGACGTCACATTCTCCCTTTGCTTGGGAAGAGGCATGCTCAACTTCTCGTGCAGCATGCCGTTCAGCGCCTCCTACATGTTCTTTGGGATGGTTTCCAACCTTTGGTTCTTTTTGTGCAACTCACATATCTTATCCTCATAGAAGCGAGTTCTTGAGCTGGAACTCACAGAGTGTACCCGAGGACTCTTTCCCGACATGTACGTAGAGGGACCTGGATCCTGGTGGTCGAAGCGCGATGTTGTCTGAGGTCGGGGAGGAGGGTGCGTACCCATGCCACCTATGAGGGGAATGATGGATCTAGATGATCTCCATTAGGATGGATAGCTGAGGATGATGCCTCCTCCTCTCTAGGGGTTGGATGTTCCTCCAGTATACCTTCCTTCTCCGGCGGTGGAGGGTCTCTCCTAAAGGCTCCAAGTTGATCTCCGTCTAGGTGGATCTCAATATCTTATGATTCACGTAGGCGTCTGGAATGCCTTGGCATTTTTCTTTGTTGGAATTGATGGAAGAACTATGATTTGATACTTTTTTTCCCATAGACGGCGCCAAATTGTTGACGATAAGAACTCATCAATGAATTAAGGTCGAAAACTCAAAGACTTAACAAGAAACTTATGAACTTAGAAGAACTTGTAGAAACTTAGAGAAAAATTGCAGATGAACAATGGAAGAAAACTCGTGTATTTCTCTTCGAGTAGTGGTGTTACAAGTATTTTCCAACCCCTTCAAAGATCTGGGGAGGCCCTATTTATAGGGGAGTTCTAGTGGCTCTTAGTACAAGAATGGTCTCATAGAGACAAATAAATAGTTGTACTATGGGGCACTTTAGAGGATCATGGCGCAGGAGGTAGTGGTGTCAGACTTCAAGCCTGTCGAGCCTGATTGTGGTTGGAGGTGTGGGAGGATGTAGTCCTACTCCTAGTACTTTGTACGACCACTACTCCTCTAACTTAGTACGGCCACCACTCCTCTGATGGTCCTGTCTGATTCGTACTCCATACTACTCACACCTTTTTTGTACCTCTACTTTGTCTATATCTTGATGAGCCCTTGAGAGCTTGATTGTAAGGCGTTCATAGCTTGAATCTGAGGAGAGACTATGCCTTCAGACTGTATGGACCTGTTGGGCTTATTTACTCTCAAAAGCAATGGTGGTCCTAAGTCGGTACTCTAAGGTTGTTGACGTCCTCTAAATAACCCTCCTAGCCTCTAGGAAGCTTCACATGTGTCTGTTGTCTTGAGTAGGGTCAAACTGGTGCTTGGGCTTCTGGGGGGCCTTGAGCTCACTCCCTGAGCTTGCCCCCCCCCCCCCTCAAGTCTCCCTCGTTCCTGGGGTCTTGGTGGGCGTGGTCTTGTTCTTGAAGCTCCTCCTGTCATTTTGAAGAACCTCTTGGACACCCGTCTCTTGCATGGCTTCTCTTGCCATTTTTCAAGGCTCACAGCCGCTAATGCCACTGGAAATCCAGCTGGGCCAGAAATTGATGATCCTCTTGTGAAGATGGCTAGGCTGCGAGAATAGCTAAGGCTTAAAGATGAGGAAGCAGCTCGAGCTAGAAGAAGGCAACATTCAGTACAAGCACCACCTCAACAAGTACCTATTGGACAACTGATGGGGCAAGGAGGGTACCTAGTAGGAAATAGCATCCTCCAAGCTTCAAAGGGAGCACTGACCCATTGGAAGCTAAAGAATGGCTGAGATCGATGGAGTCTATTTTGGATCACATGTGGCTAAACAATGAGCACAGGGTGTCTTGCACATCGTCTATGCTGAAAAGAGATGCAAGAATTTGGTGGTATGTCATCAAACAAACCAAGGATGTGACTACAACGACCTGGGCGAAGTTTGTTCAAGTCTTTAATAAGAAGTGCTAAGTTTCAGGAACATTTTCTTGGAAAGACGAAAAGTTTGGCATCAATTGTTGTAGTATTACTGAGGTGGTCTCCGAGGACCTCAAGTGCTTCCTCCCAGTGATCTTTTTCATTTACATGTAGTTGTGCACATAATTTTTTATATGTTTATGCTGTTACGAGTTGTCATTTACGATCTGCTTTTCTATCTGTTGGTTTACTTTCTTTGCTGGGTTGTTAGCTCACCCCCTTACATTTTCCCCCTACAGGTAATAATTGAAAGCATGCTATATGACATACGCCGCATGGACATATTTTCCAATGGAAGTATGTACTCTATGAGGGGCTTTAAGGACGGAAGCGATCAAGAATGCCATAGGATCTATTTTATTTATTGTTATATATTTATTATGGAAAACATTCTTTATGCATGAAATTATGTTCCTTTTATTTATAAATAGACATCCAGATGTTGTTGCATATTTTTAATAAGGTTAAGAATGAATGTTCCATTTTTCAGTTTAAAGTTAAGTTTTTGTTTTAAAATATATGTAATAATGCTAGAGGTCAAATTAGGGCGTTATAATTTCAAATGTTTAAATTATTGAAAATGCAAGAGTTGGATTTGTTTGTCAGCATCCTAGGTTGCAGCCTTAGATATTCTAAGCTACGACCATGAGGTTCTGTCTCCCAGGCCATGGCCTGGGATACTCTAGGTCCCAGCCTAGAGCACTTGTAACCTCTCAATTTTTGCACTTTGCAACAAAAAACGTCAGAACTCTTTCCCTTTTGATTTTGCAACTTTCATACACCAAATAGGAGTCAAAATCATATCTCCAACAACTGTAACGCCCTGGATAACCAAGACCATTACACTGTGTGTTTAAAAATAGTGCTTAACCGCATAAGCAAGTCGTTTAAACTTAAATGTGTAATTAAAAACTAAGCCAAGGTCAAGTCATAAAAGTTTTGGTCAACAAAAGGATTATTGTTCATTAAAATATTAAGTTTGTACACGAGATCCCAAAAATCAGTTTACAGATTAATAAAAGATAAACAGATACAATTTAGCTGTCCTAAGCTGCAAAAACAGGGCTTAACCATAGTTCCTCCCAAGCTACCCCGACCGTGGCGATCGAGCAGGCCGCATATGTACACACCGCCCCTGAAGCTCCCCAACTCATGGCTGGTCCAGCAATCAACTCCCTTACCTACACCACGTAGCACCCATGAGCCAAAGCCTAGCAAGAAAACTTCAAACAACATACACAACTAAGCAACAATATAAAGACAACAGATATAATTTACCAGATTCAACTGACAATATATTTTAGGAAACAACCCCAATAAAAGAGCAACAATAGCATTCCATCAGTCATAAGACAATCATTCAGATATTCAATAGGTCATATCCATCAAACTAATAACAATAAACATGTACGTTCAGGAATTTATCTCAATAAACACGCAATACTCAGGGTCGACGCCCTTAGGCCGTACCCTCTATTTACTCCACTGACTCTAGCTCGCTTAGGACGAGTCCAGTGTTTATCTAGCTAACCCCAGCTCACAGTGGCCAAACCGCGTCCTGTGCAAAAATCATCAGCTCTGGCTCTCTTAGGTCGTTCATTTCATGTTCGCATAACAATATCACAATTATACAACACATACATATCCAAGTATAGGGAATCTCAGTCCCAACATATCCACACAAGGGTGCAGTTTTCTTACCATGAATTTCGAGCGGAGATAATAGAACGGTCCCGGGCATGATCCTCAGTCCTAAACCTTGGCGATAAACCTAGTCACAGTGGCCAATGGGTAATTGTCAATGTCTAATCCAAATAAATACTTAGGAGATAAAAACTAGCCTCCGGGACCTCAATTTCTACTAAACAGGGTAGTAGAAATTGTCTCGAGCGCTTAGGTTCGAACCCTTGAGCCTTACCAATTCAAGAAACAATTCCAAGGTAAAAATCCCTAGACGGGTTGCGACTTGCCCCAAGTCATAGACCAAGAACCCCAAGCCACAGGGGCGGCAGGCCGCAACTTGCCTCCTAAGGTTGTAGTGCGCCCCCACATCAAAGAGCAACCCAACGCTCGCAGGGCACACATGCCACGGTGCCCCTAAGCTGGGTCGCGATGCATGCCTTCAAACCCAGAAATTATGGGTTTTCTCCAACCCTTTCCAACCAAGAACCACATGGTTTCAAACAAATTATACTCCCCACTTACAATTAAGACTCCAGGGCGAATTCAAGACCCAAACTATAGATTCTAAGCATACTAGAACTTAGAAACTCTACCTAAACTACCAGCAATTCATCAACTAACTTATACTCAAAAACTCAGCATTTACACATGTTCTAAGCCTCAGAACTGCTCAACTCAATTCCGTGAATTAAAATTTAAATCTTGCCTGAATTAGTGTCCTAAACTCCTCAGAATCCTCTGGCTATCTTTAACCTAGCCTCTCCTCAGCTTGAAACAACTCAATTTCAGCTGAGTCCTTGTATCTCCTTCAACTTTCCTTCCTAGTTCCAAAGCACAATGAGAATGAGAGATATGGGGAAAACCATGCAAGGGAAGAGGGAGAAAGAATGAGAGTTTAGGGTCTTCTTTTGTATCTAGTGAGTTATGTCCTCTTCTAGGACCTTAGTCGAACACACCCCTTTACAACCACAAATGACCAAAATGCCCTCCTTTGTTTTACTTAGCCCTTTAATTGCTCTAAGGGTAAAATAGTCATTTTCCCCAGTTCCCACTAATTCCTCAAATGTTCCTACTGTCTACCAATTAACCCCGTCATGTCTAACTAATTACCAATTACTTATTCAATATTTAATAAATCCCAAAATATTCTCTAAATTCCCAAAAATACCCCTAGGCTCCCACCGAGCCGGGTATTAAACCCCGTTGTAACCATTTCGCTAATCCGCTCACTAGGACTGTCTCGAGCCATATGCTGCAAATATATCCACATAATAATGTTGTCTCAGCAATTTATCATATATATTCACATTCATGCCCTTAACGGGCCAAAATTACAAATATGCCCTTATAAGCTATAAAGGGCCCACATGCATATCTAATACTCATAAACATGCATATAATATATCCATTTAATCATATTAATCATGCATGCCACATAATCATGCATTTAACCATTTTAAATATTCATATACCAATTATACCTTCCTGGCATGCTAATCAAGGCCCCTACACCCTATTAGCAATTTTGGGTCGTTACAACTATCCCCTCCTACTAAGAATTTTGTCCTCGAAATTTACTCAAACATCTTGGGATATAAATCTCGTACATCTAACTAAAATCTCAGATTCCATTCCTTTACCTTTTTATCCTTCAATAACATTCTTACTAGAATGATAATCTTATTCCATAAGACTTTACTCCCTTATCATAATTTAATTAGCTTTTCCTTACGCAATAACTCCGTTGAAATCCCAAGGTCCCCTTACCTCATCAGCGGTGATTATTGTACATTTCATGTCTTGTCATTGGCACCAGTAATACTCATAAGCCACCACCCATACAAGGGTAAGGCTAACTTGTAGGCCTCCAGCCTAACCCTTGGTACGATCTCAGAACCCTTATACCTTATTAAATCGAGAGTCAAGACTCCTCTTTCTTTCCCAAAATATTATATTATTTCTTGTTTGTGATATTCGAAGAAATACAAGCCTCCCATCCTGGAACATCTTGTTCCCATACTTGAAACTTGCGAACTCTTATGTCCTTTCAGATAGGGAGACACTTCTTCCCTAATAATCCCAATAACTTTAATGGTTTCTCCAAACCAGTACAAATTCACAATTTTCTTTGTCTATCGTTTCATTACCTGGAGCAAGTACCTCATGCTCCCTACCTTACTATATCTTATGTCGAGTCACCCTAGCCGCTGTCCAACACTCACCATTATGACGATTCAATCAAGGGATTGTACTTATCTTAAAGTCCCAAACACTAGCACATTTGAGGTAAATTCTTTTAAAATCTGAGTCACTCTTTCAGATTGCCAGTCATATCTGAAAATAACTAATAATTCTAGGTTTCAATCTCATACTCTTTGTCTTCCATACCCTTTTTCCAGAACTTGGATAATAAAGGGTCTCCACCCAAATGCCTTATTGTGTCACCCGTTCACACGAACCAAAATGTGTTAACTCAATCTATTGAGTCACAACCTCTCATGTCCAACCTTCTTGCTTATCGTCTAATGTGATCCACTCTTATGGTCCACTACTATACCTTTTTACCTCCCAATATACGGATCTTAGATTTCAACATCCATTTAAACTTCCGGGTTACAATTTTCATCTATAATTTCCATCTCAACCTCAGGTTCCATCAAATCACTCATCCATTCATCATATCTTAATTTATTAATACTAAATAGTAGGATTCTTAACCATTCCCACTACACCTCCTCCCTGAACATTGTTGTCCATAGAGTTACATCTGCCGACTATCAACTGCAGATACCATATCAGTCTTGATTGTTACCAAGTCTGATCTTACTGAAATCTGTGGCGTCCTATTCAACTAGCACAGATCTACCCAACTGAGGGGGGGGGGGGGGCAACTTCCATATTAATTTTCCTTTATAAAATCAAGGGTTTCCAATATGAATCATCCACTAATTTATGCTAAGTTATGGTTTCAATGTTATTCCTTTACCAATGACCACACACTCAAATCCTTTACACTATTGCATTCACTTCTATTCTGTAGGTGCCAACACTGCATCTTAACTGTGGTTATCTAGCATTACCGTCTCTTTATACTCCATATATAACATTCGTGTTCTTATTCTTCATCTACCGTGAGACACGAGTAACCATCCTTTCAATTTCATGTCTTAAACAAAGACAATATCCTTCACGTTGCCCTTCCATAACCATCCATTGCACATGGGCTCGAATACCATAGGGTGCTACGAATCCTTATTATTCCTTCTAAAAATCTGCTACAAAACTATCCGTTCAGTCTAACTTTAGGTTCTTTTGTCCTCCCAATCTCGAGTGTAGCTATCTTCAAAGATACTTCAAGTAGTAGATGATGTGTCCACCGGTCTCACTATACTTCTCATACCTCTGGCGTTCTTCAGTAATTTCTTGGTTGTTTCGGACTAAATTCCTTCATACATGATCCCATCATCTCCTATAACATGACCTTGAATACCCTTGGAAAAATCAAGGCTTGCACTATAGTGTCCCAAAATATTTACTTAGCTGGCTAGGTAGTAGTAGTAGCAGTAGCAGCAGCAGCAGCAGCAGCAGCAGCAAGAGTAGTAGCAGTAGCAGTAGCAGCTGTAGTAACAGCAGCAGCAGCAGCAGTAGCAGTAGCAATAGTAGCTGTAGCAGCAGTAGTAGCAGTAGCGACAGCAGCAGTAGCAAGATAGCAGTAGTAGTAGCAGTAGTAGCAGCAGTAGCAGTAGTAGCAGTAGCAGCAGTAGCAGTAGCAGCAGCAGCAGCAGCAGCAGCAGTAGTAGTAGTAGTAGTAGCAACAGTAGCAGCAGTAGCATCAGTAGCAGCATTAGTAGCAGTAGCAGTAGCAGTAGAAGTAGCAGTGGTAGTAGCAGCAGCAGCAGCAGTAGCAGTAGCAATAGCAGTAGCAGCAGTAGTAGCAGCAGTAGCAGTAGCAGTAGCAGTAGCAGCAGTAGTAGTATTAATAGTAGTAGTAGTAGTTAGTATTAGTTCATAAGGTTGGATTAGTATTGCTGGTTTTAGAAATATTATTCATTATAACCTAAGGTTTAGATTGAATTTAAGAGTATGACACTTGTCACAATCATGTTTATTGGGGAATTTAAGTATTTTAAGTAAATAATTTAGTAATAGAAGAATGTAGAAGCTCTAGAACCTTCTAGCACCTGCTAGAATCACATTTAGACTTAGTCAAGTTGTTTAATCAATTTCAAATATGCTGAATAAGTGCAAATACGTGTTTGATATATCAAGGTATGTCGATATAGCGCAGCTATAGGAGCCGATATATCGCCTACGGAAGATACTGAAAACACGCCGACTTCGCACGAACGATCGAACGGAGGCTCGGGAACATAGTTGAGGCGATATATCGCCTATAGGGGGCAATATATCAACCCCACCCTTGCATTTTTGAACTTCGTGGAACTCGAGCTTAAAACATCCCTTAACCTCTTGGACCTGCCTTTGAACGATTTAGACTGAGTTCTGGGCATTTCTTGAACGAAAATTCAAATCTTTTTCATTTTATATTAATTTATTCATTCAAATTAAAAGGGGTTAGTTTCACTCCTTGAACTCTATAAATAGGACCTAGTACTTAGCCATTTTCTTCATTCTTCAAGCAGTCTTCAGAGCCTTCAACTAGTGTCACTATAGAGAGAAACACTTGGGTTTTTGGGTTAAAAGCACTATCATTCTAAGCTTTTCTAAACACTTGGGAAGTGAGATATAGTGTTATTTCGGTATCAAGGTGTAGATCGAGTTCTAGTTCAACCAAGGTATTCTTATCCTCAAGTTCAAGTTCTTCATAGTTCTTTAGTTTTCTTTTATTTTCTTTTTAGATCCTAACTCTTGTTTATGATTCTTGGTTAGGTATTTAAGTTTCTTGAAACTTAAGGTTCTTTTCAGTAAGTTTCTTCTTGATGGTTTAGTTCCCTTTTCATATTCATTCTTTATAAATACTCATGGTTTTGTCCCATTCTTGTTCTCAAATATCCCAGCTTTTGGTAAGAAAATAGGATATATTTTATGTGTTTATGTTATGTTATGATATATATATAAACGCGTCTTGTAGTCATTTGGGGCTTATAGTTGCTTCGATAGCAAACCCCAATGTTTTTATGTCGCTTAGGGCTTATAGTTGCTTAGATAGCAAACCCCAAGCATTTTTATCATTTTCATGGTTTAGAGTTATGATTTACCCTATCTCAATTAGTAGACAACGGACCTAGATGGGTTATCATATACTACCATGTGATCTAACCTACCTCAATTAGTAGACAGAGGACCTAGATGGTTTATCACATGACATGTTAATGAGTTAATGACCATTAATATTATAGTCATATTTGATATATGTTTTTATAGTCATATGTTTTATAGTATATGTTTATGATAAAGTCTTATGTTTATGATTTATGAATTATGTGTTAGTAGATTTTCCTTACTGGGCATTAGGTTCACTCCTTTATTTTTAGCTTGATGCTGAAAAATGAATATGGATGGCAGAAAGATTCATGGCAGCTTGGCTTGTGTGTTGAGGGTGAATGGATTGAATGGACTGCGTGACGATCGAGGATGACGTTATTTTTAAGTCTTTTGAACTATGTTTTGATGTATTTCCGCAATTAATATTTAAATAATTAAATTTTATGTTTTTATGTATTAAACAATGGGTACCCATACCGTATTTTATATTTCATATTTTACTTTGTATTTTGCACAATATTTATTTTGGGGTTTTAAATAAAGTTATGTTATTTCTTATGTATATTTCCCAAAATATAAGCTATGTCTAATAGTTTTTAATGGTCCAAGGTCTTAGATATAGTTGGGTCATTACAGTTGGTATCAGAGCAACGGTTCATATGCCATGAAGTTCTCCTTGATACACATGCACAAGCTCCGAATCCAACCGCCAATGTAAGTGTTTATGTTATGGTTATTATGTTTATGTTTATAGCTAACGTTTTAGTCGTTATGTTTTCATTTAAGAATGGATGGAGCCTTGACCTATGAGGATATCTGAGCCATTAAGGCATTGAAAAGGATTAGAGAGCCAAGGAATACAGTAGGAGTGTTAGAAAGAATCACTCAAAGATTAATCTTATTCCACAAGGAGATAGTTCATCTTCAAACTACTAAGCAAATTATAATGAGAGCTACGAAGCAATATGTCTTAGTAATTAAGCTTTTTAAAGATTTTCCTTCTGTAATTTCAATTTTAGAAGAAATATGGGAGACTATAGATGATGTACCGGTAGCTATGAGATATTATTTTCTCATACTTAAGCTCACCTCTAAGTTGGAATTTCAATTTACTAATGAGCAAAAGCATAGAATCTTTATGAATCTTACTCGAGGAAATTTTGAGGCTCAAGATAATGATGATTATGAAGAGATAGATGATGATAAGTTAGATGAAGGTTCAAATGTAGAAGATCCTGATTTTTTTCACCCTAGTTATGTTATTTATTTATTGCATTTATGATTGTACTTAGTGAAAACCTTTTTCCAAATGAATATTATTGTTATTTTTGAATGACATGTATGAGTTTGATTTTTTTTTTACAATCATAATACATAATAAATGTAATAAATAATGACCAAGTTTGGTGAAGGTGGATACAAATCAATGAACTGGGTTCTATATTGAGAGTTTAGGGGGAAATAGTAGTGGGAACGATTTTACTGATCCCAACCCTCCCTCAATATGGTTAACTTTGGAACAGTGACGAGTTTCGAGCCTGAGAATTAAGTCATATAGGATGATTAGAAATAGACTTAGAAAATAATAAAGAAGGCTGATTTTCTAAGTATAGAAACACACCCTAATTATAAAGAAGGCTTACCTAATTCTTTTTCATAAGAAATCATAATTAATAGGTCCGAGTTATGTTTGCTTAGATTAAGTTTTTCCTTAGAACCTATTAGGATAAGTTCTAACATGTTTTTCTCAACTATTAGAAGTTTGCTGAAGATGTCACTCAGAAGATCTACACGTACAGCTAGCAATGCCTCCAACACCGCTCATGAGACTAACGAAGCCCCTCCAGTTCGCAAAAGGGGAGCGCGTGCTACCAATGCTGCTGCCAATAGAAGTGCACTTCCACCTCCGATTGACAACACCGCTTAAATTGTCAGGCTACGACAACAAGTGGAAGAACTGCTGCAACAACAATGACAACAGGCTCAGCCGCAGCCACAGACTCAAACGCAGCCTCAGCCGCAACCACAACCTCAGCAAATGGCTCAAGCACCCCCAACAAGTAGGTCATTTTGGGGAATGGCCAATGGCGAAGTATGCACTCTACCCAGCTCAGTACATGGAGCCAATCTACGAGCGGTTTCATAAGCAACACGCTCCAAACTTTGAAGGGACAACCAACCCCTTCGAGGCGGAAGTATGGCTCAGGAATGTAGTGCCAATCCTAGTGCACATGAATCTCGGCAACACTAATCGCATATCCTGCATTTCTTCTCTTCTAAAGAAAGATGCTAGAATATGGTGGGACTTAGTGCAGCAAACTAACGACGTCGGCACCATGACATTGACTAGATTTGTGGAGCTCTTCCACAAGAAGTATTATAACTCAACAGTCATCACTACAAGGGTAGAAGAGTTCACCAGTCTGAAACAGGGAAACTTATCGGTAGCCGAGTATGCTCGACAGTTCGACCGACTAACCAAGTTTGCACTAGAGTTGGTTCCAACAGACTTTTTGAGGGTCACCAAGTTCGTTAAAGGACTCAGACCAAAGATTGAGCTAGGAGTCAAGCTAAAAGCTCCTTGAATCACTTCCTACGTCGATGCTCTAGAAACGGCTATAGACGTGGAAAGGCTTCAGGCGAATGTTAGTAAGGAGGAGGCTAGTAAGCCTGAAGTGGGCAGTGTATCAGAGGCACCCCCTGTGTCAGTGCCTGCAGCTGAGCAACTACCTGAGGTTGGAAATAAATGGGAACCTCTCTATGAAAGGTTCAGGAAGTAGCTACCTCCAGTTTTTGAAGGCAGTGTCGATCCTGCCAAGGCAGAGTAGTGGATGAGTATGATTAACACTATCCTTGATTTCAATAGGGTAGCTGGTAATGAGAGGGTGGCCTGTGCCACTTATATGTTTCGGGAGGATGCCCGGATTTGGTGGGAGGTGATTACCTAGACCAAGAATGTTAATGCCCTGAGTTGGGAAGAGTTTCAAACCCTATTCAACGAGAAATACTACAATGATGCCATCAGGGCAGCTAAAGCTGAGGAGTTTATTTGGCTACTTTAGGGAAGTTTTTCAGTCACTAAGTATGCCTTAAAGTTTGATCGTTTGGCGAAATTTTCCATGGAGCTGGTACCCACTGATGGGACCAGAAGAGAGAGATTTATGCAGGGGCTACAGCCCAGATTAGCCCGTGATGTGCGTATTACCACTGTGGCTGGGGTTACTACCTATGCACAGGTGGTTGAGAAGGCACTCACAGCTGAGAGTGCAGAGAACAAGATCTAGCGAGACAGTGCAACCATAAAGGAGTTTAGGAGGACAGATTCTCCATTTGTGGGTTCTGGTAGGGGTATAGGCCCAGTGAGCAGAAGAGGAAGGTTCTTGACACCTTCCCAGTTCTAGGTCCTGATAGACGACCCCGTGGTATTTCAATGGGTCGTCCAGGTGGTAATGAAGCCTGGAAGACTCGTCCTGAATGCCCTAGATGCAAGAGGCATCATTTGGGAGAGTGTAGGGCAAAGGCATGCTAAATGTGTGGAGCAGTAGGTCATTTTAAGAAGGATTGCCCTAAGGCAAGAAAAGAAGAACCCAGGAAAGTGGACAGCTCAGCCCCAGCTTGAGTGTTCGCATTGACACAAGCAGAAGCTGAGGCTTCTCCCTTAGAAGTTACATGTCAGCTTCTTAGTGCTGGAACCCCTTATGATGTTTTGATTGATTCTGGTGCTACACACTCTTTTGTTGCTAGTAGAATTATTGATAGATTGTGTAGACCCTGTGATTTTTATGCTGTGGGGTTTGGAACCTTGTTACCCACTGGAGAGTTAGTGGTATACAGGAGATGGGTCAGATCTTTGCCAGTGACAGTGGAGGGCAGAGAGTTGTCAATGGATTTGATAGAGTTGGTTATGACTGACTTCGATATGATATTGGGTATGGATTGGTTGGCAAAGTATGGGGCAACCATTGATTGCAGAATGAAGATGATCACCTTTGAGCCTGAAGGTGAGGATCCTTTTATGTTTGTTGGTACTGTGCATGGACCTCGCATACCTATGATTTCTGTATTGAGGGCTAGGGATCTACTGTAAGGAGGTTGTATTGGATTCTTAGCCAGTGTGGTTGATACCACCCAGGTCGTGCCAGTGAGACCAGAAGAGACCAGACTTGTTTGTGAATTCTTGGATGTGTTTCTAGAAGATTTGCCAGGGTTGCCACCGCACATAGAAATTGAGTTCGTTATAGAACTGGCACCAGGAACGGAGCCAGTGTCTAGAGTACCTTACAAAATGGCCCCAGCTGAGTTGAAAGAATTAAAGGTACAGTTGCAGGAACTATTGGATTTGGGTTTTATCAGACCTAGCTTCTCACCTTGGGGTGCGCCAGTTCTATTTGTTAAGAAAAAGGATGGTTCTATGAGGATGTGTATAGATTACAGACAACTGAATAAGCTGACAATTAAGAATAAGTATCATTTGCCAAGGATAGATGATCTGTTTGATCAGTGGCAAGGTAAGAATGTATTCTCAAAGATTGACCTTTGACTGGTTATCATCAGTTGAGGGTCAAGGGGGGAGATATACTGAAGACCGCTTTTTGTACCAGGTATGGGCATTATGAGTTCTTAGTCATGTCTTTTGGATTGACTAATGCCCCTGCTGCTTTTATGGATCTGATGAACAGAGTGTTCAAGGATTATCTGGACCAATTTGTGATCGTCTTCATCGATGATATTCTGGTATATTCTCAGTCTGAGTCAGAGCATGAGCAACATCTGAGGTTGGTTCTACAGAGAGTGAGGGAACACATACTATTTGCAAAATTCAAGAAATGTGAGTTCTAGTTATCTCAGGTATCCTTTCTTGGGCACATTGTCCGTAAGGAGGGGATTAAGGTAGATCCAGCAAAGATTGAGGCAATCAGAGATTGGCCAAGGCCAAAGAATGCTTCTGAGGTTAGAAGTTTCCTTGGATTGGAAGGTTATTATAGGTGTTTCATGGAAGGGTTCTCAAAGATAGCTACTGCATTGACTGAGCTGACACGCAAGAATTAGAAATTTGTGTGGTCAGATAAGTGTGAGAACAGCTTCCAGGAACTGAAGCAGAGATTGATTACAGCTCCGATTCTGAGTCTTCCAACAGATCAGGAGAAGTTTGTGATTTATTGCGATGCTTCTCATCAGGGTTTGGGCTATGTTCTGATGCAGTCAGAGAAGGTAATTGCTTATGCTTCTCATCAGTTGAAGGAGTATGAAAAGAGATATCCAACTCATGATTTAGAGTTGGCGGCTGTGGTCTTTGCTTTAAAGATGTGGAGGCATTATCTTTATGGAGAGAAGTGTGAGATTTATACAAACCACAAGAGCCTAAAATACTTCTTCACTCAGAAAGATTTAAATATGAGACAAAGGCATTGGCTGGAGTTAGTAAAAGGTTATGACTGTGAGATTTTGTATCATCCAAGAAAAGCCAACGTGGTAGCTGATGCTTTAAGCCGGAAGGGTCCGGGACAGATTTATGGTATGAGGTTGATAGTCAGGGAGTTAGTTGATGATATGACCAGAGCTGGTATAGAGTTGCTGGTGGGGCCGTTGGCTAATATTACGCTACAGTCTACGGTGTTAGAGAGAATTAAGGAGGGTCAGTTGAGTGATCCACAGCTGATCAAGATCAAAGAGGATGTTCTGGCTGGAGCATCTAGAGATTATACAGTGTCTGAGTTAGGCTTGTTGAGATACAAGGGGCAGATATGTGTTCTGTTAGACACTGCTTTGAGGCGAGAGATTCTGGATGAATCTCATACTACAACTTACTCTTTGCATCCATGCACCACAAAGATGTATCAGGATGTGAGATTGTTGTATTGGTAGCCATGGATGAAGAGAGATGTAGTGGAGTATGTGGCTAAGTGCTTGACTTGTCAACAGGTTAAGGTTGAGCATCAAAGGCCGGCAGGGTTATTTCAGCCTCTGGATATCCCAGAGTGGAAATGGGAAGACATCACGATGGATTTCGTGGTGGGCTTACCCAAGACTGTTGGTCAACATGATTCTATTTGGGTGATATTGGATCGCGACACCAAGTCAGCTTACTTCTTGCCAGTGAGGACTACTTATACAGTTGATCAGTATGCAGATCTCTATGTGAGAGCGCCTAGGTCGATCGTGTCAGATCGGGACCCTACTTTTACTTCCATGTTCTGGGGGAGTTTGCAGAAGGCCATGGGGACACAATTGAAGTTCAGTATTGCTTATCATCCTCAGACATATGGGCAATCTGAGAGGATGATCCAGATATTGGAAGACATGCTGCGGACATATGTGTTGGACTTTGGTGGATCTTGGAGTAAGTATCTACCTTTGATAGAGTTCTCCTACAACATCAGTTATCAGTCTACCATTGGAGTTGCACCTTATGAGATGATGTATGGTAGGAAGTGCAGATCTCCCATTCATTGGGATGAGACAGGTGAAAGGAGATACTTAGGTCCTGAGGCAGTTCAGAGGACTAGTGAAGCCATTGAAAAGATTAGAGCTCGGATGCTCGCTTCTCAGAGTAGGCAGAAAAGTTATGCAAATCCCAAGCGTAGGAATGTGGAGTTCCAAGTGGGAGACTATGTCTTCCTTAGAGTCTCGCCATGGAAAGGGGTGAGAAGGTTTGGGAAGAAGGGCAAGCTAAGCCCTAGGTTTGTAGGTCCATTTAAGATCCTGGAGAGGGTTGGTCAAGTGGCTTATAGGTTGGCTTTGCCACCATCTTTGTCAGTCGTGCATAACGTGTTTCATGTTTTAGCTCTTCGGAGGTATGTATCTGATGTGAATCATATTTTGAGCTATGAAGATCTGGAGCTTGAGCCAGATCTCTCCTTTGAGAAGCAGCCAGTCCAGATTCTTGACAGGAAGGATAAGGTCCTCAGGAATAAGATGATACCTTTGGTTAAGGTATTGTGGAGGAACAGCAAGGTCGAGGAAGCGACCTGGGAGTTGGAGTCAGATATGCAGAGTCAGTATCTCGAGTTGTTCAGGTAAATTTCGAGGATGAAATTTTTGTAAGGAGGAGATAGTTGTAATGCCCCGGAATCCCTAATGTTGTTTAATGACTGGATTAGTAGGCCGAGAGGGCCATAACTGTTTAATTATGCCATTAAATGATAATATGCATGTTTATGTGAATTATATTATTATATGATGTTAAATGCATGGATGTGGATATACATTTCATTACAAGGGTGTTTTGGTAATTTGGCTCGTTGAGGGCGTAATTGTATATTTGTATACATGTTGGTGACATATTGTTGAGACCACATTATAATGTGGATTTTTTCAAGCTATTTGGCATAAGACGATCTTGGAATATTAATTAGCGGTCTAGTCGTAAAAGGTTTAAGTTCGGGGCTCGGGGTGAGTCTCGGGGTGATTTTAATGATTAGAGCATTGCCGGGAATTAAAGGGTAACGGGATCTAAATTATTGGTGTTTGAGAATATCGAGAATAGCGGGAATTGGAGAGCGTTAATTATGATTAACGAGATAGGTGGGAAATACCAATTTTGCCCTTGGGAGCCTTTAGAAACCCTTAATTGACCTAGGGGTATTTTAGTCTTTTCACCCCTAGGATAGATATAAGCCATTGAAGGTTGTAGAAAGGTAGTGAAAACAAAGTATAGACTGAAGCTTCTCTCGTACCTATTCGCCTTCTGTTTTCTTTGTGATTTTTGAGCCATTCTTGAGGATTCAAGCTTGGGAAGTAAGTCTTGTGAGTTTGGGAGTGTGTTCCACCATTGAAGAGCATCATAATCTGAGCTTGAGGTAAGCTTCTAGCCATTAAATTCTCTGGTTTTCCCTGTTTTAGTTCTGGTTTTCAGTTGTGATTTCTAGGTTGGATACTTGGTTTTTTTGGGAGTTTTGGCTAGGGTTCTTGTGGTTGTGATGCTTGGGGTATGTGAGGACGGTTTTTGGGTTCATTTGGCATAAAAAATGAGGTTTGTAATCATTGGAATCGGGTTGGAATTGAAGGAGTCGAAGAAGGTGGTTTCAGGGGAGATATGTTCTGGGGGTAGCGCTACAGTGCCCATCAGAGGGTGCTATAGCGCTACACATGACTTTTGTTGGGCAGTTGGGGGTTCTGAGTATAGCGCTAGGGGGCTATTGAGCAGCGCTGTAGCGCTACTCTGTTCCTCCAGAATCCCGTTTTGAGTGTTTTTAAGGGTTTTTGGCTCGGGGTTTCGAGGTCCCGAGAGTGGGGTTTAGGTTAAGACCCTTTCATTGTTGATTTTCATTAATGGAGGTTATAATTGGTTGTGATTAGGTAACCCCTAAGGAATCAAATGGTCGATCGTTCTCAAGAGTCATTCTTATTATATTTCTCGCTCGAACCAGAGGTAAGAGAACTACACCCCATATGTGACATGCATGGTTATTCATGAGGCATGTTGATTGTGTAAATGTTGACATGGATTGATTATTGAATGCTTAGAAAATCTTGCTCATTTTTTTATGGCACTAACTCATTAGTCAGAATTGACAAAGGTGTCAGCATCAACTGTGAAGCTGTGACTCATTAGTCAGGTTCGGCAGTGGTACTGGGCACTGGTCACACAGTGCTGACTTATAAGTCAGGAACGGCCTCAGCGTGTTCAACGCAAGCCAACAAAGATTAGATCTAATCAACATTTGCATTGGATGACTCAAAAGAGCATTAATGCTAGACCGACCTCAAGTTCGATGAATACTATAAGCGCTTGTCTAGCCAAAGGCTAGTCACTTAGAGCCACAATGACTATTTAGTCACATGGTTGTGGGTGTTAAGCCCGTGAGACTTACCCATCAGTCTCTCATCTGTTTAAGCTAGTGACTTGCTTGTCAGTCACTCATTATGGTTTACCAGGACCTCTAGTGATATTCACTCATCTGTTTAGAGCTATAGGCTCTATGTGATTATAATAATAATCATTTGTTGATATTTATATGCATTATTGTGTTTTCTTGCTGGGCTTTGGCTCATGGGTGCTATGTGGTGCAGGTAAAGGGAAAGAAAAGCTCACCCAACCTTGAGTGGAGAGCATAGGTGGTGATGTGTACATATGCGGCCGCTTGACCACCACGGCCAAGGAGTTCTCAGAGGAACTAGGGGGTTTACCCTATTTTTGCCGCTTAGGTCGGCAGGTTTGTAAATTTGAAACAGTAATGACCATTTTGAGTTGTAAATAACTTGTAAATGTTTTTGGTGGGCCCATGAACAGTTTTTTGTATTAAATAAAATATATCCTTTCCTTTTGAATGGTTTTCCACCTTAGCCTGTTAATAACACTTAGAAGCACATTTTTAACCAAAGGACTCGGATAGCGAGTCAAATTTCTGGTTCACCATTCACCGTAACTGTTCTGGGGTAACCAGGGCGTTACAGGCATCTTGACAATAAGCAGTCTGACAATGATAAAAGAGCACGGACAAACAACTGGGCAATAGGTCTGGTTATGTAGAATACCCGCAGTGCTCCAAATGCCAAAAGAAACATCCTGGTAAGTGTCATGCAAACACCAAGGGATGCTATAATTGTGGCTAGGAAGGTCATCAAAAGAAAGAATGTCCACAGCTCAAGCAAGAAGAGAAAAGAGACAACAAGATGGCTCCTGCCAGAGTCTTTGCCTTAACCGAGGGAGAAGCTGAAGCTAGTAACAAAGTGGTCACAGGTTAGATTCCTATCCTCGATAATATATGTTCAGTATTATTTGATTCGGGAGCAACACACTCGTATATCTCGTTAGGAATGATAGAGAAATTAGACAAACCTTGTGAAAGAATTAGAACTAGGTTTGTAACAGAATTGCCTTCGGGTGAAGTAGTCCTATCATCAGTGATAGAACGAGGCGTACAGATCAAAATTGAGGACGTAGAACTAGAAGGAGACCTGATAGAGTTAGAGATCAAAGACTGCGATGTGATACTGGGCATGGATTGGCTAGCAAGGCATGGTGCAACCATCGACTGTAGACAAAAGCAAGTGATGTTCGAAACTCCTGACGGTCAGAGACTAAGTTTTATGGGAAAAGTTTCAGGACTACGAACACCTCTTATTTAGTCTCTAAAGCTCAGAGGATGATTGAGAAAGGATGTCACGTATTCTTAGCAAGAGTCACAGATGTGGTAAAGGAAACACCACTAAAGGTCGGAGACGTCCGCATTATAAAAAAAATTCCCAGAAGTATTTCTTGACGACTTACCAGGGTTGTCACCGACTCGGGAAATTGACTTCACAATCGAGCTATTGCCGAGAATCGAGCCTTTCTCAAAGGAACCATACCAGATGGAACCTACCAAACTCAAGGAGTTGAAGACACAGCTACAAGAACTCTTAGACTTGGGTTTCATTAGACCAAGCCATTCGCCATGGGGAGCCCCGGTTCTATTTGTGGAGAAGAAGGATGGAAGTATGCGGATGTGTATAGATTATCGAGAGTTGAATAAAGTGACAATCAAGAATAAGTACCCACTACCCTGGATTGATGACTTGTTTGATCCACTGCGATGAGCGACTGTGTTTTCAAAGATTGATCTACAGTCCGGGTATCACCAGCTCAAGGTACCGAGAAGATGATATTCCTAAGATAGCTTTTAGAACTCAATATGGACATTATGAGTTTTTAGTCATGTCTTTTGGTCTTACCAACGCTCTAGCCACATTTATGGATTTAATAAATCGAGTCTTCAAGGATTACTTTGACAAATTCGTCATAGTGTTCATCGAGGATATTTTGGTGTACTCTAAGGATGAAGTCGAGCACAAGGAACATTTAAGAATGACCATGTTGTGATTGAAGGAGCATCAACTTTACGCCAAGTTCAAGAAGTGTGAATTTTGGCTTTCGCAAGTAGCGTTCCTCGGCCACATAGAATCCAAGGACAGAGTTTCAGTAGACCCAGCTAAGGTAGAGGCTGTGAAGGATTGGCCAAGACCTAAGAATGCGTCAGAGGTTAGAAGTTTTCTTGGGCTAGCAGGCTATTATCGGAGGATTATAGAAGGCTTTTCTAAGATAGCCACTCCACTTACCAACCTGACCCAGAAATAACAAAGGTTCAACTGGATAGATAAGTGTGAAGAGAGCTTCCAGTTGCTTAAGGATAAAGTATGCTCAGGACCAGTACTTTGTGTACTGACATCCAACGACAAGTTTGTAGTCTACTGTGATGCGTCGAAGCAAGGTTTGGGTTGTGTGTTGATGCAAAATGACAAAGTAATAGCCTACGCCTCAAGACAGCTAAAGGAATATGAGCAACGCTATCCAACGCACGATATGGAGTTGGCAACAGTGATCTTCGCATTGAAAATCTGGCACCACTATCTTTATGAAGAACGGTGTGAGATTTATACGGACCACAAGAGCTTAAAGTATTTCTTCACACAAAAAGAGCTCAACATGAGGCAGCACAGGTGGTTAGAATTAGTAAAGGTTTATGACTGTGAAATCCTATTCCACCCAGGAAAAGCAAACGTAGTTGCTGATGCACTAAGTAGAAAGAGTTACGAGAATCTAGCAGTAATATTCGGATTAGAAAAGCCACTTCAGCAAGAGCTGAGCAATGCCGGAATAGAAGTAATCATTGGTAAACTAGCTAACTTGTCCATCTAGTCAAGTCTATTAGAAGATATACGAATCGGGCAAGGG